>NC_067400.1:536890913-537202229 GCF_016432865.1 Antechinus flavipes
CATTAATTAGGTATAAAAGCCTACTTAATCAAGTTGGGAAGGATAAAGTCACATGATGAAATGTTTTGGGGACAGTTGAAAAAATAAACTATAACTTTGTGTATATTTTATATCAGAAATTCAGATTCTAATAGAAACATTTCCCATTTCCTGGGAGTACTTTGAGAATGCAATATTTTTAGGTCCGTATAAGAGGACAGGGAATGTGGTTGGAAAGATTGAATGCAGAAGAATATTACATTCTTCTCCCTCTTCATTGACATGTCAGTGAGACAAGACTGGTAACAGTTCCTTCATCTAGGACCAGAAAGAGAACCAACTAGATAGGAAGAAGAGAAAGAGGTTCAGAGATTTTGTCCTATTTGAAGCAGGCAAAAATAAAACTTCATGTTTTACAAGGGCCTTGATACTTGTAGCACAGTAGATAGCACACCCACTTTAGGAAGACTTAATGAAGTTTAAAAGCAGAAAAAAAAGGATTTTTATTCAACTAGAACCTTTTTTCCACATAGACTTTTTAAGCTTGAATTCATATTTTCATGTACTCTCTATATTCTTGTTGAAGACTGTCCACCAGATTATTGGGAGAATATTGCACACTAAATATTCTTATTATACCATGTTAGTAAATGGTACCACTAAAAAGTTTATTAACTCTCATTGGATAATTGATATGGACTGACTAAATATACCAGGTTTTTTTTTGGGGGGGAGGGGTAATGGTTCTGGAATGATAATACAAAATGATATTGCACCCCAATTTTTCAGGATTACTTCTTAGACTTATATGAGATAAAGACTTAGCCACCTCTGGGAATCCACCTCTAGGCACCCATTTGACAATGTGAAGAGTTGTTACATTAGAACACTAGAAATGATCTAACCTTGAGGCCATTTGGATAGCAATACATAGAAATAATTCATTCACTATTATCAATCTATTAGCCCTAATTACTTATTAAACAATTCATATCATTCTATTGCATATCACATTTGTATTCATATTATAGAATTTAGGTTCAGTATTGTGTGAATTGATGATGAACAAGATTCCCTCTACCATCCCTTTGCACAGTTGTCTTTCAGGAGAAAAATAAGCTCTTTAAGAATAGGGGCTATGTATCGTTTTTTATTTTTACTCTAAGCACCCAACATATTACTTTACAAATATTCTTCTCCAGGCTGCACTCCAAGCTGCTTTTAACATGTCCCAGCAAACTCTTTATCATGAAGCTTACTCCAGCTCTGGAATCCCAAAATATTTTCTGCACCTTTGAATGATGCAGTATTTTAGTGCTCTTTGGATTCAAAAGACTTGCCCTATGTCTGTATCTTGCCTCTGTTATTCATTGACTCTCTCCCTTCTCATTTTCAGTAAAATGGTGACAATATTTGTCCTTTCAGCCTCATGAAGATGTTGGGAAATCAGCACCTGGTAAACTTTGCATAAGCTATTCATAAAGATCATAAAACAGTAAAAAAGTTTCTGTGTGAACAGGGAAAATGCATTGCCTTTAGTCATTTCAGGGGATGAACTATCACCCATTAATTCTAGCATTCTGAGATTCAGATGCACTTATGACTACACTAAAAGCAAAGAATAATGTTATATGATTAATGAGAATACTATAGCTGGATATAATTCATTTAACAAATATTTATTATGTACCAATATTTATAGAAGGGAAAGGCAATAATTTATTAAGTACCTACCAAGTGAAAGATGCTATGTTAAGTACTTTATAAATATTAGCTCATTTGATCCTCACAACTCTGTGAGATACATGCTATTAGGTGAAGGAAGGGAACAAACATTTATCTAGCATCTAGTGGGTGACAAGAACTAAATTTAGTATAATCTGAATATGCCAAAATGCCTCAGTTATATAAAGAGTACAATATTATCAATTTGGTGATTATTGAATAAGAGAATTAAATTTGTTCTGCCTTTATTGATTATCTTAAAGACCCTATCCCAGTTTTGACCTTATGATTTATTTATACAATTGAAGGACTTTAACACTTTATTTTTACTCCATGGCAAATTCTCATTCTCTGTCTGTCTTTCTGTATGTATCATATATATATGCTTGTCTTCATAGGATTTTTATTGATATAAACTGTGAATGTGGTATGAGATAAATAATTTGCTGATATTTGCTGATTTTTGTGATTTGATGATATTTGATGAAGTTATTGGTGTTCTTATATTTTATTAGCAAATTAGTGATATCCTCTATTAAGAAAATTGGCATTGAGCTTGTACTGGAGAAGAAACTGGTTAAATTATTTTGGATTCATGGGTTATGTTAAAAGAAATGAGTGAAATGTATGGCTCTTACTAGTTTTGCCACTTTCCAGTGTTGAGAAAAATTAATTTCAGTCACCTCTCTTGATTATTTTGTAGTTCATTATATTAATTGCACAACTATCTGTTCCACACTTGAACCAGCTTGTGTTTTGTTTTATGTTCCTGTGGCCAAAGAGATGTCCAGATAGTTTCCTCATTCTCTTTCTTTGGATATTCTCCCTCCCTTCTGTTTTTTTTTTCTTCTTAAGCACTTGTAGTAAGTTTTTGATTGTCCTATTGAACTGTTTGTTTTGGTTTTTGTTCTACTTTGACTTCTTGTTATCAACTTAAAGTTCAGCTTTCACTTTTATTTATTGAGAAAAGCCAGAATTTCTAATACAATTGACTTCTTAATCCTTCCTTTCATGGCAGTTTTTGTTTCTTTTAATTGGATTCTCAAGTTTTCTATTGCACATTTTGCCTAATGTTGTGTTTCTTAAACTTTTCTATATTTTGTGACTTGGAACCAACAGTAGTATAAACAGAAAGCAGTATGAAGTCCTTGGATGTAATGGGTAAGAACTACTTCAAGCTTTATTATCACAAAGTTTTGACACATAGGGAAAGTGTTCATCTCTTCTGTCCATTTCATGTACATTTATGGATTTTCTGTATTTAGAGGGTTACTAGGAAATAGCATCTATTGCCATTGACATCTAGCACTAGTATTTCTAATTTGTTTTAATGATGAACTTGTAAAATATTTTGAAAACTATTTCAATCTAATTTTTTCTTTGTGTTCCTATATATTTTACTTTATGCATTTAAAAACATTATCTTGAGATGGGATCCATGGACTTGATCATAAGGAGTCTATGACAAAATGGTTAAGACTATTTGCTTTAGCATGAAGGAAGACTATAGGAATGACTCCTCTATAGGAGCTACTCTTGAGTAAAAGTGATCTCAAGCATCCAGGAGATTATGGAGAATTACATACAGTATAGAATATGAGAAAATGGTTCTCAAACTTGAAGGAACCTACCAAAGAAAAACAAACTCAAAAACCAGCATGAAAAGCTCCATGTTATTACTTTTTGGAAGACTTTTCTAAAGACGGATTTCCTCATGACTTAACAGAAAAGAAAAAAAAAATGTAACTGTGTGTATGTATGTATATATGCATGTATATACATGCATTATTATATATGTTTATAAACATAGAAAAGTCAACCAATGGGTCTACTCTAATATGTGCTAAGTTCATGCCATAATCAGGAATGTACTTCTCCATTTCTATATTTCAACATCAAAGCAAATTGAGAAATAGTTCAGAATCCAAGACTGTTGACTGTATGAGTAGTCAATTCCTGCTTCTACTCACAAATTCCCAGAATACTGACTTAGATAATCTTGTAGAAGTCTTTCCCCCAATAACTCCCTTTTGAAAACATACATTCATGCAAATTAGCAATTTTTAAACTCATGCAACACATCCATGTTCAAGAAAGTCCACAGATTCCTGGGAAGACTTCAGGTAGTGGATGAACCATTACTAAGACACATGCGCAGCTCAGTGACAGGTACAATTTAGACAAAACACACAGAAAGGAAAGGAGCTGCAAATCTCCTTTTGGAGCCAGAGGAAGGCTAGCTCATCTCATTTTAGTCCTGGGAACACATCTTCATCCCTACCTACTTATTGGCTTGGGAGAGCAATGGTCATGGAGAATCAGATTCAAGCAGACTGGCTTGGAGGCTATTAATCATTGGCTATTGTATTAGTGTACACAGGGGCCAACTCGGGTGGGATATGAAATCCCAGAAATCTCTTCCTATTTCCAATCTCCAACAAAGGGCATCTCTTTGGTCATACCCCTGGGGGTCACACTTAAGCATGCAAAGCACACTAATCTGGAAAAGAACAGCACCTTGCACAAGAAGTTTTTATGAATTAAAATGAATATGGCCCCAAGAGGCTTTGTGAACCAAACAGACATAAAGAATCGATGGTGGCCGAAGATGCTGGACATACTGGATGGGAAGCACAGTTAGTACAGACTGAGGATCTGGGCTCAGGCCCAGCCTACTGGCTCCTCTTGCTCACAGACATTCCACACTGCCTCAGTCACTTACTGTTTGCTTACCTGCTCATGGTTGCTCGCCCACCATTCCCCATACTTTCTTTAGGGGTGAAACACTCTATTTCCGACTTGTTCTGGGCCAGTCTCCTGCCTTTGTACCTAATGAATCATGACAACGACAGGAGCAAAGAGAAAGAGGTAATTGTGTGCTGCGTGACTGTGTAGTGGAAGAGCCAATGTGAAGAGGGATGCTTGGAAGAGGGCCCAGAATCAAGGCTTTCCAAAGGCCCCAATTATCCCATGTAAAAGTCCACAGTCCTAGAACACAGCAGGAAAGCTCAGCTCAGTTCTCTTCTCAGCCTATCACTCTCAGATATCTTTTTATATTATGCAAATATTTATTAAGTACTTGAAGGCATTGTATCTTGGTTATTTGTTTTATGATAAACCTTGTAATTTATATTATTGCTGTTTGGTTAAAACCTAATTAAATAAATCTAATTTCAATATCTCTCACTAATCACCAAAAAAAAAAAAATCATTAATCCACATTTCCTGGTCTACTGCCTTGTATGGGATATTGTGTTGGGCACTTGGAATACAATGAGGTTTAAGATAGTTCCTTGCCCAAACCTTCATGAACCTGAAACTTAGCGGGTAGTTTAGAAACATCCAAACTGTATTGTAGGTCCTTCCATGTAAAAATATTTTATAAAGATCCTTGAAGGTATTAAGGATCTCATTTCTAAGACAATATAAAACATTAAAAAAAATTATTATAGAAGGTGATCATGTTAGCCTTAGAAGGCATATCAGACTCAATACAGACAGGTTTGAAGGCTATTAGTCATTTTAATTTTTTAGATGAGGTCACAGTGAACATCAGAGATGTTTTACTGGTGTGGAGACTCTTTCCTATTGATTTTCTTTTTGTGGCACCTCCTATTGATATTGAGAGAAACCCTTTTGAAACAGAAAAAGGATTTGAACCAAGGTTTTCACAACTTTAACTTTGGTACAATACTCACTACATCAGAAGGGTCAAACATGCCAGCCATGAGCCTCATATAGATTATAACTCTCTCAAAGGGGATTGGCATTAAAATGTAATCAGGAAATAAATTAAAATTATGAAAGTATAATTGGGAAATATTTAACAAAACAAAATAAATCCCTCCAAAAAACATTAGATTTTAAAACTAACTCAATAGGCAGTCTTGAATGATGATTTAGTGGCTTTATTTATTTCCATTTCACAGAAATGAAGTGACTTACTTAAGATCACGTAGAGCTGTGATCTGGCTGAGATCATGAGCAAGTCACTTCTCTCAGAGTTGGAAGTGACTGCCTGGTCCAATTCCTTACCTCAAGTGGTTATCTGGTCCAATTTTTTACCTTCATGGAGATAAAAAGTATTATTTTTGCTACTTTATACATGAGGCGAACAAGATCTCAAGTGCTTAAGTAAAATCCACAGGATCAAGTAGAAGTAAGAGGCAGACAGTACTGGAATCCAGGTTTTCTGAATCCTAGCTTTCAAGCTTTCAAGATGCCTTCAAATGGAAATGGAGCTAATGTGGGTCTCAAATGCTATGTGAGTTTCTAAAGAAGCAAGTAGTTCTTTTATTATGGAACATTTCCATTATCTCTTATATGCAAAACAAGGTTAGGGATCCAGTTAAGTTTGATTGAAAAGCTCATTTATTTCTTCAGATAAGATATAGTTTGGCTGACTATGAATCAGTAATAGCTAACTAATTATATTGGTTGTATAGATAATTCAGTTTCCATTCATCCATTTTCACTGTTCAAGGAAATAGCTGCAAGTTGTTTTCTGTGCTCATGAATTTTTGACTTTGATTTATCTGGAGGAAAGGTTAGACTATTAGTTGATTATTTATAATTTTAAATACAGTAAAAGAGCAGAGTAATTTCCCCCCCCCCCCCAAGGGGGGTGGATTTATTTTGTTGTTATTCTCCAAAGCACCTACTCCAAAGACAATGAGTTGTTATACAAATAATAATTCCATTATCATTGAAATATCCATGGGGAATATAACCAGTTATGTAAATGTGGTAGAAACCCCGGATTGGGAATCAGAAGACCTGTACTTGAATTTAGGGCCTGCTATTACACAGCAGAAAGATTTTGGGTTTCTGCATCTATAAAATGGGAATAATAATGTCTGTGCTATATATCAATCTTGCAAGTTCTTCTGAATATCAAGTGAGATCAGAGGCACAAAAGTTTAGGAATAAGAGGGAGCTAAAACTTTATCTAGTCCAACTTCCTAATTTTATAGATGAAGAAACTGAGACCCAGACAATCTAAGTGATTTGTCCAATAGGTAGTAAGTGACAAATTTCAGATTCACACCCATATTCATTGATTCTAAATCCCATGTTTCTCACTTAAATGTTCTGTAAAACTCAAAAAAATGTGGAATGTAAACTTCTTGAGGGCATGGATAAATATTTTATTTTTGTATCCTCCACATTTTTCAGAGTGCCTTGTGCATAATAGTCCCTCAATAAATATTTGCTGACTTGAATTTAATTAGATTTTATATACATTTTCCATTCTGTACATTTATGATAATTTATGACATGATTGAGTAGCTTATAGAACATTTTCTGCATGATGTTAATGGACAATCTGGTTATGGGGATCACATATTGTTTTTCATAGCCATAGTTGAAGTATAATTCTTGTTTAGGGAATGTGATTTAAATATCCAGGAAACCCCTTCAATTTGCTACCTTATTTACATGCTCCATTTCCTTTTGGTTGGGACAATCAAAGACTATGCCTTTCCTTTTATAATGAGGACTAAGATTTAAAATGAAAATCCCCTAATAGAGGTATCATATTGACTTCAACTCATATTTTACAATTTAAGAACAGATTCCTTTGAAGGAATAGATTTTTTTCAGGTGTGAAAAATGGGAAAGGAGAACAGAGCAAGACAGTTTAGCACAAAGGGCTGGGATACTTAAAGATGGGAAGGCCATTTTGGAGGATAGGGTCTTAGAAAGGGCAAGCTGAGAAAACCAAGGATCTTTGTCCACTTCACAATTTTGTCTCAGGAGTTGCCCTGCTCAAACATTCACTGAAAATATATGTTCCAATAATAGCTAAAGTGAGACACATTGTGTTATCATGTGACAGTTCAATCAATACCTCCATAGTGAGACGTGTTCACTTGTGATTGCTATTATAATTTTATCATTGTAATACATGTATTATTATGTCATTATTACTACTACTAATATAAGAATGTTGGTTCTAATGATGGTAACAATGATGGCATAGCAGTGCATAATATATTATACTGAACACTGGATGAAAAATTGAAGAAACTCATTTTGGGTTTTAACCTTGACTTGTTTATTCATGAGCAAATTACTTCAGCCAAGTGTTTAACTAAAGGATTTTGAAAACCTTAAAAACTATACAAATTACATTATTTACATTTGGAAGCAAGTAAGCTCTCTGAGGGTAGGGATTATTTAAAATTTTTGTCTTTTTATATCTAGTCACTTGCACTTGATAGATGATTAATAAGTGATTTTTGAATCAGAAAAAAAAATGAAGGGGATGCTTAAAAAGTAAGCATAAAGAAAAAATGAAAAATTGTTTGGAACATTGCTATGGGAATTGAATATAGGATTTTAAGTGATTTAATATAAATTAGACATGATCACAAAGGAGGGGGAATGATAATTTAAGTTTGTGTTTGGTAATAAAACTTTATTTGATCAGGATTATATCCTAGAGGAGTCTGGCTAAAGATGTAAACAATTGTATTTCTTTCAGCAAACTCTACACCACTATTATCATTCCTCTATTCATATACAGTTTTTGTGCTATTAATGAGTAAAAGAATGAAGGAACTGAGAGAATCTGCAGGAAAAACAATTCCCTTTTGGCAAAAAAGATGCAGAGATTTCATGTTCCTGGATCAAGAGAGTGAAGTCAAAGATAAGATTTTTTTTTTTTTATAGGAGCAATTAGAACTAACAACAGGATATTAAGGTCGATAGCAGTAGAAAGCATCCTTAGAGTTTTTAATGTCTAAAATATGATTTAGAATGAATAATATTAGATGGACCTGTTCATATGAGCTATGGCTTCAGCCACTCAGAAAATATCCAGAGTGAGTGAAGGCATACTATTTTTTCTTAATTTGGCATGAAATATTAGAAATAGCTACTGTCAGATAACTTGCTATCTTGGGTAGAGGAGAGGGGTAGAGAGAGGGAAAGAAATTGAAACATGAGGTTTTGGAAAGATGAATGTTGAAAACTATCCTTGCATGTATTTGGAATAATAAAATATGTATCAAGAGATTAAAAATCCCAATAAATTGTGTTTCTTACTTTTTTTTTTCTGAGGCAATTGGGATTAAATGACATGCCCAGGATCACACAGCCAAGAAGTATTAAGTGTGTGAGACCAAATTTGAACTCAGGTCTTCCTGACTTCAGGGCTGGTGTTTTATCCACTGTACCACCTAGCTGCCCCATAAACTGTGTTTCTTACAAAAAGAAATTACTGAACTAAAGTTCAGTAAGTTACATAAATTGCGAGTAGATAATTCTTTAAATACTGAAATCTCTCATCTCTCATAAGCAGTACCTTTAAAAAAAGATGAATAATTATGTTGTTTTAATAGTTATATTTTATAGAGAGATTTGTATAGATCCATGTGTTTTTCCCTTAAGTTATCCTCATCTGGAGAAAGCTTAGACAGTTGGGCCATTAAAATTTAGTGGTAATAATAAGATAGAAATGTGGTCAGGTGAAAATTATACTGAATTTGGAATCACAGGACCTTGACGAATTCCAGGCCTGACTGTTTTTTTTTTTTTTTTTTTTAATCTATGTGATGTTGGGTAATTCACCAAGGCCTTAATTCCCACATCTTAAAATGAGTCAGATTGAATAAGATGATTTCTTTGATCCTTTCCAGTTCTAAATCTATAAGCCTCTGACTAAATCATACTTAAAGAGTAATATATGAATCACAAAGTGATTTATTTACTTTATCTTAGTTGAACCTCAAAATAGTATGTGTATAATCTTGAAATATGTTTAAAATGCTTGTATACATATAATCTATATCAGATTGCTTGCTGTGGGGAGGGAGAAGGTAACAGAGTGAAAGAGGAAAAAAAATCTGGAAATCAAAATCTTACATAAATGCATGTTGACTCCCATTTTTTTTTCCTTTTTGCTCTGATTTTTCTTTCTCAAAATGATTCATAAAGCAATGTGTATTAAAATAAAATTACTACAATAAAAATGAATGTTGAAAATTGTCTTTACATGTAATTATACAAATTCTGAATTTTTTTTAAAAAGCAGTTTCAGTATGATAAAGAGGTGGATCTTAGAGACCATCTAGTATAATGACCATTTTATAGATGGAGAATCAAGTCCCTGATCATATAGGTAGCTAAGTAACAGAGATGACATTTGATCTCAAGTTCTCAGACTCTAAATATATTTTCACTGAATCATATGTAATTATCCCTTCTTTATATGAAGAAATGGAGAGATCACATAGTAAATAGTCAAGCCAGCACTCAAATCCAGTTTTATTCCAAAATCTATAAGATGAGCATGATATGACTATGCTACCTAAATCACAGGGTTGTCCTGAGGATTAAATGTAATATTTGACAATAATTGCATACCCACTTATTAAGTACATTCTATGTGTAAGACCTTGAGCAAGGCAGTGGGAATAAAAAGCTGAAAATGTATATATCTGCATGTATGTGTATATATGTGTGTTTATGCACATACACACATATACATATATTTTTATAGATCTGTGTATATATACACACAGGTATATATGTACATATATATTTATATACACATTTATATAACTGTACGCACAAGGTAAATTTTGTTTTGTAATGGTCTGTAGTAAACTAGGAAGTTGCCTTTTCTTTTTTTTTTCATAATTATAACTTTTTATTGACAGAACCTGGGTAATTTTTTTTTTTACGTTATCCCTTGCACTCACTTCTGTTCCAACTTTTCTTCTCCCTCCCTCCACCCCCTCCCCCAGATGGCAAGCAGTCCTATATATGTTAAATATGTCACAGTATATCCTAGATACAATATATGTGTGCAGAACTGAACAGTTCTCTTGTTGCACAGGAAGAATTGGATTCAAAAGGTAAAAATAACCTGGGAAGAAAAACAAAAATACAAACAGTTTACATTCATTTCCCAGTGTTCTTTCTTTGGGTGTAGCTACTTCTGTCCATCATTGATCAATTGAAACTGAGTTAGATCTCTTTGTCGAAGAAATCCAGGAAGTTGCCTTTTCAAATCATCTCCTAAGATCTTGGAAGTATGATTTACCTCCTGCCAGTTAATACAATTCCACAGGCCTTATCAACTCTGTTCAACAGGTCCTTTTGTCCATCAGAGAAAGGAAGAAAAACACAAATACTGATGTGTGGGTTATAGCATGATATTAAAGGGAAGACAACCCAGCATCAGATTGATAGTATTCATACAGCAATTAGAATGTAGCATTGGAGAGCCCAATGGAAACAATGATTCACTCATAACTTTCAAAGGCTTAGACCTCCCCAAGTTTTAAATCAGAGACCAGTTCTAGTCAAACTCAGAACTGTTTGCACAGCAGTAGTTTAAAATGAAAGGACCAGGGAGAGGATTTAACTAAATTCAATAGTACAAAGAGCCAAAGATTACCAGCCACTTCTGTTTCTTTAAAAACAACAACAAAAAAAAAAACCCTGCTCCATTTATAAATAAGTGAAATCATTGACCCTTTGCTCCAGAAGATCCTATGACCTCAAACCTCAGAAAAGTGGTTTCATACAGCTGTAGTAATGTGCCAAAGGGAATCAACCAGAAATGTCAGGCTGGGGATAAAAGGATGTGACTAATAAATAGTTCAAAAAAGAATGTCCTGAGACAATATTTATAAAAAGCTTTTGAAAATTTAACAGGGAATCTAATTTGTCTGCACTAAGAGAATGAGAAAGCACCTATTTACAGGTGGGTAGTCAGAAATTTCAAGGACCTTAAAATAAACTAGATTTTAAGCTCATAGAACACAGGATCCATGTTTTATTAAATCAATTTTGCAAACATTTCAAGACATCTCTAAAGTGCAGAGTAATATGCTAAATCCTGGGGAAGATACAAAAATCAATAAAACTAGGCTTTGTCCTCAAAAAGGATGTTATCTAACAGGAAAAAATAACAATGTATTCTTGAATAATACTACAAAATTGAATTTTATGGATGCATGTAAAACTGTGGGTCAGAGAAAGGAAAAGCTAGTTGGGAAGGACTTGTAGAATATGGCTCATGCAGTAGGATTTGAGAATAGTTGGCAGTACTTTAACAGTAGAGATAGAATCTACTGGGGATTGGTGAATTCTGGGCATGTGTATTGGTATGTGGAAAGGAGGTATATTTTTTTTTGGAAAGGGCTCTAATCTTTTTATCTTTTATCTCTCATACCAACTTGTACAATGGATTCCACACTGTAGATTAGCAAACAAGTGCTAACTCTTGTTGTGTTAAAATTTTGTGGGCATATTCATATAGTTACAGGTGACCAATGACATTGACATCTCATTACTCCCTTCTTCTCCAAGAATAGTTTAAATGAGAAAGATTTACCTATTTCCATAAATACTGCATTCATCACCATGCTTATGCTGTTTGAGACCCCAGACTATAACAGTGAGAGTTGGAAAAAGTCCTGGAGATCATTTCATTATAGAATTCTAGAGTATTAGAGCTTAGAGGCAATAAAAAAACCTTAGATATTATTGAATTCAGAGATTCTTACCTGGAATCCACAGGCTTCCAAAAAGTGTATGGATAGATTTTAGCAGGTTCATGAACATGGATAAAGATAAAAATACATTTCTTTTTCACTAACCTTTGGTTTTCTTTATACTCCAATGTATTTTATTTTATACATTTAAAAACATTATTCAGAAAAGTGATCCTTAGGCTTTGCCATACTTCCAGTGCTCTGTGTAACACAAAAAATTAAGAACCCCTGACCTAAACTAATGCCTTCCTCATATATATATATATATATATATACACATAAGTGAGTAAAGAGGTCTATTGAAGTTATATGACTTGTCCAAGATTGAACAGTGTTCAATCAGCTATTGTGGAGTTAGAATTAGAATGCAGGTCTTCTGATAGCCAATCAACTATACTTTCATTATATGCCCTTTAGAAATAGATTTTAACTGGTATTAATAAAATTTTTTTCAAGTAAAAGTTCTAAACTTGTGGCTGTTTCCTAGACTTTAGTATCAATCAGAACCTAGACCCAGACATGCTTCACTTTACTTATTCCCATGCATGTATCATCACAATAATCTGAATAACTGCCTTACTGGTGTTTCTCCTTCCTTTTCCCATCTCCTGAACTCAGTTCTTGAACTTTAGTCAAATCAACTCTCCCATTGCTTTTGGGAAGGAACTGTTTATCTATTTCCTTATGCCCTACCCATCATCCCTGTAACTTTCCAGAATGAAATAGTCCTGTCCAATTACTACTTCTCTATGTGACTTATCTTTGTCCATTTAAAATGTAAACTCCTTGAGGGCAGAGGAAATCTCTGGTTTTGTACATATCATATGAAATTACATACATTACTAGTTTAATAAATGCTTTTTCATTAATTTATTCATAAATTCCAGGTCTTTAACTAGTAGAGCGATCTTGGACTAATGCCTTTCCTTTCTGAGAGTGCAAGTTCTTTAAAATTATTCCTCTAAAATGAATTTTTTGGGGGATTATATGACCACATTCCATTCTAGTTTTGAAACTCTTATAAAAATAGTATTTATATAGCATTTTGGGGTTCACAAATTTACACACACACACACACACACATATATATATATGAGACGAGTAAATAGTTACAGAGCATAAATGATGAGTACAGGATTTTATAGCTAATAAGTATATTCATAATATTTGTACCAAGCTCTTCATTACTCTGGGCCCTAGAATTCTGAGTCCTATTCACTATACTATCTAGCTTTGTTGATGTTCAGTTTTTTTTTTTTTTTTTTTTAGTCCTATCAGACTCTTTCTGACCCCAGTTGATGTTTTCTTGGCAAAAATACTGAAGTGGTTCTCCCCTCATTTCACTATTGGGGAAACTGAAGCAAATAGGTTCAGTGCTCAGGGACACGTTGTGAATAATTGTTTAAGGCTATATTTGAACTCAGTGAGATAAGTTTCCTGATGCAAGGTCAGGTACTCTATCACTGTGTCATCTATTTGCCTCTTATTAGATCATTTATTTTGAAAAACAAAATCAAAAAACAAGAAATAATTATGGTTTTAGGTCTGAAGGGGCCTAATAATTCATTTGAGTTAAAAAATTCATATGATTTGGGCATTTTGAGTTGGAAAGGATCTCAAAAATCATCTCATCCTACTCCTTTATATTTAAAATATAAAGAAAATTTATATTTAAAGAAAACTGAGGCATGGGAAGATCTAATGAAGTTCTCAGCTTCATGAAGGTATTAGTGGCTGAGCAGCAAGTAGAACCTGGATGTTCAGATACCACGTCCCTTGCTCTTCACATTCTCATTTGATGACAATGACTACATAGGCATCATTTATTTTTTTATATAAACTATGAGTGTGTTGCTTTATTTTAAAGCTGACAATTTAATGAAGATAAATAGGCTTTAATCATAAACTCTAGATTAATGTTCTATTGACAAAGAATTTTCTCTTGGTTTCAGAGAAATTCCAAAGGCTGTCAATTCCATTTGTAATGAGAACATATTTAAAAAGATGAATAATTTTAAGTAATTGCTTTTTTTTCAATGGATACTTTACTTCATTTTTACTCATTTTACCATCAATATTTTGTAATACATAGTTTTCAGTATCATCATTATTCTTTTGAAGCAAGCTTGTAGATTGAAACATGGGGAGAATATATGGAAGATAAACTGGCATTTATTAAGACAGCACTCCAACTACTTTTCTTTATTTCTAAGAGAGACCTGGAATCAGGAAGACTTGAGTTCAAATCTTAGCTATCATTATTATTATTGTTAATGTTATTATTATATGAACTTATATAAGTCATGATACCTTTCTTTCAGTCACATAATATCTTTAAGATGAAGTGGTTAAAACCAATAATGCCTCTAAGATTTCTTTTATCCTAAAAACTTTTGACTTTGCCCCAAAGATATACAATTGCTCCTAAATTTCCTTCTTTTTATTGTGAGTTTCTCAAAGGCAGAAACTATCTCTTTCCTGTTCCTAGGGAGCATCTAAGTTGAAGAGTGGATAGAGCCCTGGGCTTAGAGACAAAAAGATCTGAATTCAGGTTTGACTTCAGACACTTATTAATTGTGGGACTCTGGGCAAAACATTAGCTTTCATTTGCTTTAGTTGTTCATTTATAAAATGAGGACACAGTGGAGAAGAAAATGGTAACCCACTCTAGGATCTTTGCCAAGAAAACTTTGTAGACTTTGTCCATTTGGTCATGTAGAGTCTGACACAACTGAACAACAAAAACAACAATAATTAAGAACTTAGTGGACCTTACACATAGTAGATACTTAATAAATATTTTTGGCTGGTTACCATCATCTCAACCATAGTTGTTTATATAGCTTGTTGGTCCATGGGACTCAGATACTATGTTTGACTCATTATTCTATCTGTGGACCTGCAAGAGGCTTCTATTCCTTCTGTCTCATCAATCAGTCATGGAGAGTGAGGAAGGGAGACAGAGAAGGGAAAAGTAATTCATTGTAGGGCAATGATTTCAAAGTCAAATAGTAATGCGAGTCACCAATTCCTACTTAAAAATCCCTGAAAGTCACTTATTGACTTTGTTTTAAAATGTTACGTTACCTATATTTTATAGCATTTTTGCTTATTTTGTGGAATATTTTCCAACAATATTTGGATCTGGCTTGGGCCTAGGTGATCTAGGTGTCCCTTCTAGGGACTTGATTTTTATATGCAGACTTGATTTACCTTGTTTACTACTCTCTTAACTCCTTCAACTTTCGAACTATATCGTCTGCTTCAACCTGACAACAAACAAGCAAAAATCTTTTGAACAAAAGGATGCTGGAAATCACCTGAGTTATATTTGAAATGAGGAAACCCAAATTGAGTGGAATAGTGGAAAGATCATCAGTTATGGAGTCAGAGAGCCTGCATTCAAATTCTACCTCTAATATTTTACCCTTGTTTGACTTGGGACAATCACTTTTCCTCAGTTCCCTTATCTGTAAAAGAAATAGTCATTAAAATCCTTTCCAGCTTGAAATCTATGATCCTATTAACTGTGTGACCATGATCAAATCACTTTGCCTCAATTTCCTCATTTGTGAAATAGAAATAGTTTTCTATTTTATATTACAGGGCAACTTGGAGGAAAAATCTTTTACAAACATGCAAGAACAGTATCTGATTATTATGAGAAAAGAATAGCTTTTAGATCTGACACTTGCTTCTACTTTAAGACACACAATTAAAAAATTGGCATCTTTTTTTTTTATCACTTTCATCTTCAAGTATATGCTTCCCTTCCCAGAAAGCAATCCATTGTGACAAAGAAAAACAGAGAAAAAATAATTCAGCATGATTAAATAATACATTCTTCAAACATAAGTGTATATATATATATGTATGTGTATATATGTTCTTGAATCAGTCCCTACAAGAGAGGTATGAGAAGAGGATATAAAATTTTTCTTGACTCACACAAACTTCCTAACTATAATTCATTTATAGATAATTTTGAGAAATTATTTTAATAGACAATTTATAATTTGTCTCTGTCACTAAGGCCCAGGCCTCCATATATCGACCACTGTGTCTGGAATTCATTTTTGTATAGGATAGTAAAATTAGACTGAATTCCTTTTTTCCTCCACTGAAAAAATCTGTTAATCTCTAGGCTTGTCTGGTTAAATAGTATTGACCTTCTGCATCCATAACATTTCAGGTGTCTTCAAAGCCAATTTTATCTCTATAGGCATAGGTTAGAATCTGGAGGAGCAAACTAAGCATTATTTTTATAAGCGAAGGTACCTGTCACTACAAGTCATTGTAGAAGCCTGCAAGGCTCTAGGACAACAGGCTGCAGTAGTGATCAGATTGGCTTTATATATCAAATAATTAAATATGTATAATTATATGTATATACATATGCATATATATTATACAATGAAGAGTATAAAGTGATATCATCACCATTCTCAGCTTAGATGCTACTTCTTCCAAGAATCAATCTTTCTTGACATCATCCCTCACTTCCACTCCTCAGATTATTTCTTCCTTTTCAAATTTTCTGAAATCTTTGTCTGGATTTCTCCTTTTACTCCCATAGCATTCTACTTGTATCTATAGCTATTTGTTCTTATGTATAATTCTACTCTTTGACTATAATCTCTTTGATGTCAAAGATTTGGGATTTTTCATCTTTGTATATTTAGTGTTTAGGACAGTAATTTCCATATTTTCTTGTTCATTTGTTTCAGTCTTGAATGACTCATTTTCCTATTTGGAGTTTTCTTGGCAAAGATATTAGAGTGCTTTGCCATTTTTTTTTCTCTAGATCACTTTATAGATAAAGAAACGGAGGCTAACAGGTTAGATGACTTGCTCAGGGTCACAGTGTCAGATCTGTGATCTATCCATTAAACCATCTAATTGTCTATATAATAGATGCTTAACGACTTTTTAATACTGAAAAAATGCCATTGCTGTAATAATTCATTTTGGGATCATAGTCCACAAAATAAACAGCATATAGTGTCTAGCACAGGGTCTTATATATAAGAGTTGAACTGAATTGAACAGGACTGACAGAATCTGTAGTTTGAAATAAGGGCTTGAAAAAAATGTTTTCTTAAAGGGAGGAATCCATGCCCTAGCCATACAATATGCTTGTTTTCCTTCTGCTGGCAGAAAGCCATGTTCATGCAAATAATAAAAATGAGGATATTTATACCCCTCAATCAATAAGTATTCATTAAATTTTAAGAATTGTGCTAGGTTCTGGGGCATAGAAAATAAATTTCTATTCTCAAAGGAGCTTAAAATATGTTAGGGAAATTATATTCTACTGGTATATACAGAATGTATTCAAAATAAATAAGCAGTATTTGAAAAAAATAAAATTCTATTAAAAAAGAAAAAAATAAGTACACAAATACAGAATAATTGATGGTTATCAGGAAAGTCCTTATGTAAAATTTGGGGCCAGAACTAAGCTTTGAAGAACACTAGAAAGTCTAAGAATCAGACATGAGTAGAACATAGTTTAGGCACAGTTGCCAACTTGTCAAGAGGCACGGAGGTAAGAGATGAAGTGTCAAGTATGAACAATAATAGAGACCAACCTGTCAGTAAAGTGTGAGTATTGTATGATAAGCTTGGAGAGGAGAGTTGGAGCTGGGTTGAAATGAGCTTAAAATGTCAAATAATGGTTTTATATCTAGTCCTAGAGGCTATAGGGAGCTATTAGAGGTTATTGAGTAGTGCAATGAAAAGATCAGAGTTTTTGCTTTTGGAAAATCATTTTGTCTACCTTCCTACATTATCCCAAATGTATTGCTGAAAATACTCTTTCTCCTTGTCCATTGCAATACAATAATTACATTCCCTTAGTGGCAACAAATTGAATGAGATTTCTTCTACACACATTATGATCATTTACATCTTATTGTAATTATACAATCACACATAATTACAGTGAGTGTATTTACCTCAGTATGGGTCAAGGAAAACTCCTTGTTATAGTAAACATTGGGGAGTATGGTTAGGTAGTGTCACATAAAGTGATTCTCAGCAGTATTGGTATCATTGGCTAGCTCTTAAAGCCTCCTTTAATTAAATTGGCTTTACCTCAAGTGGACACAACTGCTGTAATAAAAATAATATGAATGTTTTCATTTCTCACAACTATTTTTCCCCTTTGGAAATTTCTTAAAAACGAAAAGAGACATGTACTATCTACTACAGTAGTTCATCACTGAACATCTGCTAGGTACTGTTGGATGAGTCCTAAGAAACTTATTTCATAGATTCTGATTTCAAGGAACATATGTTTCCTTGAGGGAGGCTCTGTACAAATATAAAACAATTGAGAATATCAGAAAATAGCATAAAAGAAAAAGAAAATTAATGTATAATGTAGACAGATTAGAAGGGGAAAGCAATGTTGGTAGAAGGCTTTATGGAGAAAGTGGGATCTAAATTTCGAAGGATGAAATGGATTTGATAGGTAGAGTCTATCAATTATGATGAGACAGTAGGAGAGTGGGAAGAATGATGTTCTTGTTCTGTTACTGAATTCCTGAGTTATGTTACTGTGTGCCCTAGGACAAGTCCAAAAAACTCACTTCAGTTCAATTTTTCCACTTGTAAAATCAAGGCATTGACACCAGGCATCTATCTTCAAAGGTGCCTGATTCTCCCCTCCACAGTTAGGATGATGCCATAATGGGAAAGTGGAGAGCATTGAAGGCAAACTTTACCTACCTCATTACATTGGCTAGGACAGGCCGATTCACTGGGAAGCTTGGTGGAGACAGGTGCAAGGGAAAGGGCTGAGGGTAGATTCAGGGTTGGTTCATGACTGAGCTCAAGGAAACACAGTGAAGAGCATTAGTAGCATGGTAATGATAATAATAAGTAAATAAATAAATAAATAATCCATCACATTTGTACTGTGACCTGAGGTTATGGAACACTTTCAAATACATTATATGGCTATCTGATTCTAATCAATTCTCAAAACAGTCACTTGTATTAAGTAATACAAGTGCTATTACTACTTTTTTGTAGAAGGGGAAACTGGGGAGCAAAGAAGTGATGTAGCTTGCCTAAAGTCACATAAGTAGAAAGTTGTAAAACTAGAAAAGGAATTCACATATTTCCATTTAAATTGCCAGGATTACAGAATCACATAATTTCATAGTTAAAATGGAACTCAGAAGCCTGTTCCTGACCCCAAATTCCTTAAATTATAAATTGAAATAGTGGGTCATTCAGATTTCTATTGAAGACTTCTAATTAAGAATAGTCTACTATTTCCTTTTTTTCCCCTGAGGCATTTGGGGTTAAATGACTTGCCCAGGGTCACACAGCTAGGAAGTATTAAGTGTCTGAGACCAGATTTGAACTCAGGTCCTCCTGACTTCAAGGCTGGTTCTCTAACTACTGCACCACCTAACTGCCCCTACCATTTCCTTAAACAACCTATTTCACTTTTACATAATTCTAACTTATTAGAGTTTTTTTTTTTTCTTACATAAGGCCAGAATTGGTTCTTGACAAATTCACCTTATTACTGCTAATTCTGGCCTTCAGGACCAAAAAGCACAAATTGAATCCCTCTTTCAGATGGGATTTTATAAATGCTTCAATAGAGCTATTATATTCTCTATAAATCATCTATTTTCTAGGCTGATTCACAGTATCTTCCTTTGATGTTTATATCACATGAAGTCAAGGCCCTACCCCCCCATCTAGACTTTTCCATTTAGATCCTTCCCAACACATCAATATTCTTTTTTTTTTTTTAAAGATGACATATAGAAATAAATACTGTACTCCACAGGCGGACTCTCTAGACTATTCTATATGACTGTTATTTTCCTTATAGCTCTCTTCCTGACACCTATTATTGCATTTCTTGGTGGCCTATCACTTTGTTGACTTCCTATGAGTTTACAATCTACTGAAACTCCATTATTTCCTTAGCAGGTATGGGTAGGTTTGACTTTTTTGAACTCAAGTGTAAAACTACATTTACCTCAAATTACCTTTTAACTTGATTTCAATTCAAAGTTCTAATCTCAAGATATTTTTGAGTCTAACTATCATCTAGTGTGTTAACATTCCTCTCAGTTTTGCGACAACTGAAAATTTAAAAATTGTGGCATCTGTGTTTTTATCCAAATCATTTATAAGAATGTTGAAGAACATAGGGCAAGCATAGGTAGCAGGCAAATGTCACAAGAAATCTTCCAAATTGATATAAAAAATTAATGACTCTTCTTTGGGTTCAACCATTCAACCAACTCTAAATGCACTTCATTGTCCTATCATCTACTGTATATTTCTGAAATGTGTCCTCTAGAATGGTTTGAGAAATTCCTTCCAGTGATTTTATAAAATTAAAATAAACTAGACCTAAATCATTGGCTTGAATTTAGCAATTCTTAAAAACAAAGAAAATTAGATTAGTCTGGCATAGTTAGTGCTATCTTTTTATATATCCACTATCTTTTTACCAATAGGTTCTAGATTTTTGGTAGAAATTGGAGTAAAATTTATTTGTCTATAATTTCCGGAATTCCTTTTTCACTCTTATTTTTGTGACTAGGGCAACCTTTCCCTTCTTTACCTTTCCTTGATACTTGAATGATCATCGACGGCATATGAGCAAACACAGCCACCTAGCCTTTCAGTACCAGACCATGTAGTTTATTTTAGTCAAGCAACTTAAATTTGTCAGTCAGGGGCTCTCTAAGCATTTTGTTATGTTTATCTTAAATATGTTGTTATTTTTAAGAAGTATCTTGCAGAACAATTAGAGAAATTAGACCATCATTACTAAAGGTTGTATTGAGGACTTAAATCTAAGTCATCTGATGTAAAGTCTTATCATCTTTTTTACTTCCTTTGTTCCCATCCTCACCATCAATTATTCCCATACACATCACTTCTATCATTTCCATCATGCAATTATTGGATCATAGGAATTATAATTGAAGGGAACTTAAAAACTACTTGTTCTAAATCCTCATTTTACATATAAAAAATTAAGTCTGGGGAAAGAAAGTAAAATTTTTAAGGTCTCACCATTAATAAATGGTGGAGCCTCAATTTAAACCAATTTGCTTGTGATTCTAAACGTAGCATTCTTGTCTCTGTATTATAAAGCTTCATTATCAATATGATCAAATCTTTCACCTTTGCCTCCATTATGACCATCATCACTACCATGGCCACTAGCTCTTTTATCAGTACCATAATACTTACCACACCGTCTAATACCACCATCACCACCTCCTCCACCATTATGGTCATCACTCCTTATATCATCATCAACATCAATAATAATACATATCCCATCCATTAGGCCCTAGAGATGGAAGCTTTGCTTACTTACCTTGAAGGGAAAAAAAAAACAAATAAGCATATGAAAGTTTATGGAAAGTGAGGAAAAGGAAGAAATATAGTCGGAAATGAGAAGTAAATTATTTGGAGATTAAAAAAATTGACAAACATATCAACTGAGAAATAGATTTTTTTTCAGGTACTTATCTATCAAACTGAAAAATTCAGCAGAGGTTTGAGGAAGATAATAAAGAAGGTAAATAATAGTCAATGAGTATTTTATGTATTTACTATATATGAAGCATTATGCTAAAAGGTGGAGATACAAAAAGAAAAAAAAAAAAACACTGTCCCTTGAGAGCTCACAATCTAATGGAGAAGGAAAGATGACATGTAAATAACTATATACAAGATACATAGAGTACAGGAAAGATAATCTCAAAGGAAAGAAATTAGCAGAGAATAAAAGAGATAGAGAAAGGCTTTCTGAATAAGATTGGAGGAAACAAGAGAAGGTAAGGGACAGGAGTCAGGAGGGAGAGCATTCCAGTCATGGAAAACAGTTGTGAAAAAGGATGTAACCAATAAAATGGAGCAGCACTACCCTGCTATGCATGGTGCATGCTATATGCCAATAAAATGGAGTAGCATGCACCATACATAGCAGGTTAGTGCAGCTAGATTGCAGAGTGTGGAGGGGAATAAAGAAGAATGAAAGTGATGAAGAGTGTTAAGCGCCAAACGGAGGTTTTTATATTTTATTTTTATTTTTATTCCAGAAGCCATTGGAGTTTTTTAGTAGTGGGGAGATATGACCAAATCTGTATTTTTAAGAAAATCATTTTGGTAGGTGAATGGATGATAGATTAGAGTGAAGAAAGAGAGTGAAGGGAAACCAATTAGAGGATTGTTTCAAAAGTGTACAAGAAAGTCAATGAGAACATATATTCGGATGGTGACTATATGAGTAGAAAGAAGGGGACATAAACAAAAGGTGTTGTGAAGTTTAAAATGATGAAATTTGAAAATGACTGGATATGTGGGGTGATTGTAAGACTGATGATGATACTGGTGTTATGAGCCTGGATGATTGCAAGGATAGAAAAAGAAAGTAACAGGAAGTTGTGAAGAGGGTGATTTGAGGGATAAAGATAATGGATTTGGTTTTAGACATGTTGATCTTAAATACTTATGAGATATCCAAATTGAGAAGTCCAAAAGGCATTGGGTGAAGCAGGACAACAGCTTTATAGAAATATTGGATCTGGTAATTATCTGCATAGAGCTGACAATTGAAGCCATTATATCTAATATCAATAATTGAGATTATATTGAAAAAAAAAAGAGTATAGGATAGAGAATTTGTGAAGCAATGGATTTCCATGGATGAAGAACAAGCAAAGGTAACTGAATAGTGGTGAGACAAATAGAAGGAGAACCAGGAAAAAAAAAAACAAATAAGCATATGAAAGTTTATGGAAAGTGAGGAAAAGGAAGAAATATAGTCGGAAATGAGAAGTAAATTATTTGGAGATTAAAAAAATTGACAAACATATCAACTGAGAAATAGATTTTTTTTCAGGTACTTATCTATCAAACTGAAAAATTCAGCAGAGGTTTGAGGAAGATAATAAAGAAGGTAAATAATAGTCAATGAGTATTTTATGTATTTACTATATATGAAGCATTATGCTAAAAGGTGGAGATACAAAAAGAAAAAAAAAAAAACACTGTCCCTTGAGAGCTCACAATCTAATGGAGAAGGAAAGATGACATGTAAATAACTATATACAAGATACATAGAGTACAGGAAAGATAATCTCAAAGGAAAGAAATTAGCAAGAGAATAAAAGAGATAGAGAAAGACTTTCTGAATAAGATTGGAGGAAACAAGAGAAGGTAAGGGACAGGAGTCAGGAGGGAGAACATTCCAGTCATGGAAAACAGTTGTGAAAAAGGATGTAACCAATAAAATGGAGCAGCACTACCCTGCTATGCATGGTGCATGCTATCTGCCAATAAAATGGAGTAGCATGCACCATACATAGCAGGTTAGTGCAGCTAGATTGCAGAGTGTGGAGGGGAATAAAGAAGAATGAAAGTGATGAAGAGTGTTAAGCGCCAAACGGAGGTTTTTATATTTTATTTTTATTTTTATTCCAGAAGCCATTGGAGTTTTTTAGTAGTGGGGAGATATGACCAAATCTGTATTTTTAAGAAAATCATTTTGGTAGGTGAATGGATGATAGATTAGAGTGAAGAAAGAGAGTGAAGGGAAACCAATTAGAGGATTGTTTCAAAAGTGTACAAGAAAGTCAATGAGAACATATATTCGGATGGTGACTATATGAGTAGAAAGAAGGGGACATAAACAAAAGGTGTTGTGAAGTTTAAAATGATGAAATTTGAAAATGACTGGATATGTGGGGTGATTGTAAGACTGATGATGATACTGGTGTTATGAGCCTGGATGATTGCAAGGATAGAAAAAGAAAGTAACAGGAAGTTGTGAAGAGGGTGATTTGAGGGATAAAGATAATGGATTTGGTTTTAGACATGTTGATCTTAAATACTTATGAGATATCCAAATTGAGAAGTCCAAAAGGCATTGGGTGAAGCAGGACAACAGCTTTATAGAAATATTGGATCTGGTAATTATCTGCATAGAGCTGACAATTGAAGCCATTATATCTAATATCAATAATTGAGATTATATTGAAAAAAAAAAGAGTATAGGATAGAGAATTTGTGAAGCAATGGATTTCCATGGATGAAGAACAAGCAAAGGTAACTGAATAGTGGTGAGACAAATAGAAGGAGAACCAGGAAAAAAAAAAAACAGCTTAATATAACCATATTGGAACTGTAACTTCAATGACCAGTGCTGCCCACTTTGTGGTGAGGGGCAGTAGTGATGGTGGCAGTAGTCATAGAATTCAAACAGACAATTAGATGGCACAGTGGATAGATTGTTGGCCTGATATCAGAAGGATAACTTCCTGAGTTCAAATCTAGCTTAGATACTTCTTCTAGTTGTGTGACCCTGAACAAATCACGTAACTCTATTTGCCTCAGTTCCCTCATATGTAAAATTAGCTGGAGAAGAAAATGGCAAGCTATCCTGGTATCTTTGCCAAGAAAATTCCAAATGGAGTCATGAAGAGTTGAACAGGACTCAAATGATTAAACAGCTCAAATCTCGGAAATCAACTTGCTTCGGGTAATGACTTTATTACTCATGTCCAAGGCAACTCCTGTGCTAACAAAGGATGGAGATGAGCAGCAGTGTGCTAGAATCAGCTCTTTTTGACTCATGGAAATTGATTTGTTAAATTTTCATTGTAAGAATTTACACCTAGAAATTGGCAAAGACTATAAATCAGAGCTCAATTTCTTGATTATCTAGATTTAAGAAAATGACAAGAAAATGTCCTTAAAAGTGTGTCCTCAGTACTGTTTTTTTTTTTTTTTTTTTTTTTTTTTTTTTGGACAACCAGTTGTTTAGCATTTGCCAGCATATTGTTGAGGAGGGGGACCTCCATGCTGTGATCATCTGATCACTATTCAGTAAGAAATTATAATTCCTTTAAGTTAGAAGGGAACTTTATAACATAACTCTTTGCTTTTACATATGAAAAACAAAACATGGTCTGAAGAAGGATAATTATTCCCTGAGAATCACTAATCTAAATAATTCTAAGTTTGGATTAGAACCAAGCCTTCTCCTCAAATTCCTGACTCAGTCTTCTTCTAAGTACATTTGTTATTTTTCTTTCTAGAAGAGGGTCTAGATGACAAATTGTTTCAGGACTAAACAAATTGTGGTTGTCTCTCCACAGCCATCCAGTGACAAAAGTAATAATGTACTAATATTAGACCACAGCTCTAAGTCTGAGAGGCCCTAGAACTAACTATTCCAGTTATGTGACTAATGGCTTGGACATTGATAATAAACTTGAATTTTACACCAAGAGGACCATTGGTACTGTTTCTATTATTTAAAATTTATTTCTGTCCTGATTCTTAGTAATAATATTTTTATAGTACTGTAGCTGAGTTCTAGGTGGACCCAAGGTTTTCCCTTCCAAGAATGATACTGTAGTTGAGTCAAGCCTCTAGAGGCTTCAAGTGGGTTTGTCCTTGATTTCTTGAATTTATCCATTAATTACTGAGTGCTTATGGCCTTGCAATGCATTCTTTTCAAGCCAGAAATTTCTTTCTATGTTAATGCTCACAGGAGCAAGTATTCCCTCACTTCTATTTGCTTCATCATGAATTGAAATCAGAGGAGATGACATTTTTTGAGCTTTCAAAGGATCTCACAACAAAGCAAAGACAGCTTCTTGATAGCTATAAGAATATTAGAGAGAGAGAGATAAACCATCTGAGTTTATCTAGATTGAATGCTAGACTTGGAGTCAGGGGAACTGGGTTTGAAACTTTTCTCAAATGCTTATCATCAACATAAACATGACCAATTTTACTTCTCAGAGTCTCCATTATGTTATCTGTAAAATGTGGATAGATGATGAACCTTATACTATCTTCATCATAAGACTGTTGATAGTGCTTTGCACTCCTTAAATAAATCAAGATTTGTTATTTGTAATTTGCATCTTTCTGGCAGTGACCTATGGGAAGCATCCTGAAATAAACGGATTTAGATTCAAAGACACAAATCTTTTTTATAGTGTTTTTCAGACTCTGTCACATTAGGGATTTCAAAATAGAACCTTAGCCTGCCAACAATGTTCTGAGTTGTACTGATTAATGTCTTCCTCATTGGAGGGATAAGTGGGGGAGAGGGGAAGCATCATAATAATCTAGGCTCATTCACAAAGGACTCACTTTCAAAGTTTTTATTCCACTTTGCACTGAACAACTAGATTTCAATACAGATTATTTTGATTATATATATATCCAACAAATATTTGGTGAGCAATTAGAGTCTGGTAAAAATATTAATTGTTATATAGCATGGCTTTCTGAGAAAGGGGAGGAGAAGGGATACTTAGAGTACTGTTAGTGATGTTAAAAAAAACAAGGTTATTAAGATTTCTTTTATATTGAAGATATTGATTAGTTCAATATCTCTCTTAACAGTAGATGCTATGTTAATTTCACAGAAGTACTATGGGAGGGGATGTGTGTGGGTAGGGCTAAGTGAAATGTCAAGGACAACACTAAAATTGAGGGTCCAAATTAAGGATAGAGAACAGTCCATTCATTTTTCTGAAAGAAAAAAAAGCTGGCAGACAACAAATTGTTGTAATTCAGTTTCTCATCACCTCTTGTTTGATCTATTACAGTTATCTCCTAAAAAGTTCTTTTATCTCTGTCTCTTTTATTGACCCTATTTCTTCTTTTTACTTTACTGCCAGAGCAATCTTCTTAGGATCCCATTAGACCATGTAATTTTTTTACTAAAAACTCTTTGCTGGCTTCACCAAGATAAAATTCAGTCTCTTCACTTTGAATGCAAAATCCTTGAATATGTCTTTCCAACCATAATTTACATTGCTCCCCTTCATGTGACCTATGTTCCAACCAAACTGCACTATATATCATTTTTTTCAATTTTTTTCTTCCTCCCTGTGTTCATACGTCCTTATGCTCTGTAACATAACTTCCCCTTTCTACCCTCCAACTTCATCCTTCGGTCTCTAGTTGAGATACCACTTCTTTCATGATGCTTTTTAAAAAAATCTCACTAGATGGAAGTGTTTCCTAGTGTCATAACATTTTATTTGTATGTAATCATATTCAAATTTCTGTTCATGTTATCTGAGTACCTGTTTTATGCTATGTTCATTACTAAGTGGTTAGACTTTTGAAAGTAGAGATTCTGTCACGTATTTTGCATCATTCTTTTTTGGGGGGGGCAATGAGCAATTTCTTTCTCTTTTATTTATTTATTGGGATTAAATGACTTGCCTAAGGCCACATAGCTAGTATTAAGTTTCTGAATTTTAAAAAATTATTATTATTTTTACATTTTTATTATAGCTTTTTATATACAAAATATATGCATGGGTAATTTTGCAACATTGTCCCTTGCAAAAACTTTTGTTTCAACTTTTCCCTTCTTTCCCTCCACCCTTTCTCCTAGATGACAGGTAGTCCCATACATATTAAATATGTTAAAGTATATGTTAAATACAACATATGTATACATATTTATATAGTTATCTTGCTGCACAAGAAAGATTGGATTTAGAAAGAACATAAAAATAACCTGAGAAGAAAAAACAAAAAATTTTGCATCATTCTAATGTGACCCTGGGCAAATCATTTTACCTCTCAGACTCAGTTCTTCATAGGTAAAATGGAAATAACAATAGCACCTACTTTACATGCCTGTTGTGAGGATCAAATGGGATAATATATATAAAGTACTTTATAATAGTATAGAAATGTGTTATCATCATCATCATCAAAATCATTATCATCATCCTCTTTGCCTGGCATGGAGTCTTTCATAAGGAAGTTATCTACTAAATTATCTGTTAAATTGAATATAATTAATGATCAAATTTGATAAAATTCATGAAAACAGGGACCATGAAATTTCTTTTGCATCTTTCTTTGGTGTCAGCCCTTAGGAAGACTTAAACTCAGAAAGATCTGGGGATAGGGATAAATTTTGAAAATAACCAGAAGGACTCATTTTTTTTTCTTTGATAGAATACTAGAGGTAATACTATTGATAAAATATCCCTAGATTCAACAAAACATTTAACAATTTCTCTCAAATTGTTTTTGTGTCCATGATAGAGAGATATAGGTTAAACAATAGTACAATAGATTGGTCGAGAATCAGTTAAATGGACAAACCCAAAGAATAATTCTGATAAACTGTTGGGAGGAGATCTTTGATGGAATGTCCAGAAATATGTGTCTGGTCTGGTTAGTTCAACTTTATAACATTTACTACTAATTACTACATAAAATGACTAATTTAGATGTTAATGTAGGTCTAATTTAACCTGTATCATAGCACATCAAGGCTGCCCATGAGGTTTTCTTGCCAAAGATATTGGAGTGATTTGCTATTTCCTTAGCACACATGACACGCAAACATGTAGATTTGTATTTACACATATGTGTATATCCACACATATGTGTGCATATATGTATGTCTGTATATATGCACGTGTATCTGGTTAAGTACATTTGAATGTATGCTTCTTGAGGTCAGGTACTTATTTTTTCCTTTCTTTGGATGTATCTCTAGTACCTGGCTAACAGTAAAGACAGATTTCCTTAAAGCTCATGTAGCACCTGCACATACATTTTATTTTATATTATCTTCATTGCCAAATAAATTATAAGCTCATAATCTTCTATAAATTAAAATAAAAATGTTTTTATTAAGCATCTTCTATATGCAAGACACTATGCAAAGTTCTGGGAATAATTCTTGGGAGTAAGATGCTATTTCCTTATGAGTAGGTGAGGAATAAAACACACAGTGGAGTGATGATAAAGAGAATTCTGATGTGGGGAATGATAGGAATGGTGAATAAAAATATGGCAATTAATTGTCATTTCTTTTGCAGAAACGATGGAAATATTGATTCAATTTTGGGGAATTTAGTGGAGTGATCAAGGTTTCTCACATGATGACAAAGCAAATGCAAATTTCTCACAATGGAAATCTATAATAGCTGTGCAATTTGTCTGAGTCAATTTGCTCTTTGCAGACCTTAAGGAGCTATCGCCACCAATACCACCAGCACCATCATTACCATCATCATTTTTTAAAAACTATTTCTTTCCTTCTTTCCTTCCTTCCTTCCTTCCTTCCTTCCTTCCTTCCTTCCTTCCTTCCTTCCTTCCTTCCTTCCTTCCTTCCTTCCTTCCTTCCTTCTTTCCTTGCTTCCTTCCTTCCTTCCTCTTTCCCTCCCTCCCTTCCTTCCTTCCTTCCTTTGTTGAAGTTGGGGCTTGCCCAGGGTCACACAGCTAATAAGTGTTAAGTGTCTGAGGTGAGATTTGAACTCAAGTCCTTCTGACTCCAGGGCTGGTACACAAACTAGTTGCCACTGGCTGTTAGTTTTTAAGTAAGATTGCACTCACTTAATAACGACATATCAAACCAATTAAGAAGTTTCTAAGCTGAATTTATTGACTTACTCTGGGGGGGGTATCTGGAGGTCAAATTTGGAAGGTGGAAAGAAGAAAAATGCAGTAGAGTAGGTGAAAAGATGCTTGTGCATATGAACTTAAATGAAGTGTGATTTATGGTTTAAGGCCATCTTGATAGAGTTTGAGGTGAGTTTATACTCAGCCCCAATAATTAAATAAGATTTATCTTTTGACCAAATGCTTATTGTACTGAATAGAAAAAAAATATCCTCAATGAAAAAGGATGCATCTAGCTTTTAGCTTATTTCTTTTTATCTTTTCATTGAAAATATTGTTTTGGAGATGAAGAAAAGTGATGATGATTAGATTTAGGAATTGTGTTTAAATTAACTGTTCTCTGAGGGTGAAATCACTTTTGGCCAAGTAATAGGACTTTCATGTCCTGGATATGGAGGACTGGAATAATAGAAAATAAAGGCAACATATTCTAGAAAGCTGAACTTCCAAAGACAGTTTTGAAAAAAGTTATCAGCTTATTTTGCCATCCAAAGAATTTATCTCTATTAATCAGCAATATTTTAATCAAATTTAAGTAGCAACAAATGAGACTAGGAAGATTACATGCAAATTAAAATTCTCTGTAATCACAGCATTCAAGAATACCAATGCTTTAGACAAAGAGTGTGTGTTGAATGCAATTCATCAAAATCACTCAGATGTATTCTTATATAGTTCCCCAAATATTCTTCATTTACTCTAGGGCTCAACTATTTAATTTATCATTTCATCAGTTTTCTCCAGAGAGACATCTTAAAAGTTATCTCCATAGAATAGCACAAGCAATGGACCAATTCACTGATTCCAGATTGTTTGGGAGTTTATTTGCTGATAACTCTAGGGGAATTAAGAGTTCTACTTTAAAAAGTCTTTGAGAAGACAGGGACTTGAATGAGACTAAAAAAATCATCAAAATTTTCTGCTTTAGAAAATGAATTTTCTGTGATGTGAGAGCAGAATCAAGGGGAAACTGGGCCAACATTTGCTTAAGCAGAATAGAATCTTGGTTATATAATAGATACTTCTAAGATCTGCCACTTTTTCAAGAAGACAATATATTTTTTGGGCATAGGGATTATTAGAAATGGAAGAACAATTTGAGATAATTTAGTTTAATTCTCCCATTATAAAAATTGTGAAATAGAGACCCAGACCATCAACAGAAACATGCAAGGCTATTCAGCACATTGAGTGGCAGAAGTAGAGCTAAAATCTGGATCTCAGTCCTAGTGCCCTCATCTCCATGACACATTTCTGCTTGATGAAACCAATGCTTTGTATGTCCTAAACTGAATATAGCAATATTTTGTACTCAGGATTATAGGATCATAGATACAGAGCTGAATGGGATCTGAGAAATCATCTAATCCTTCCCTTTCAGGTTTCAGTAAAGTTGAGAAGTTGTATAAGAACTTATAAAATAACATCAGAGTTATGATTCAAACTTCACATCCAGAGTGTTTTCCATTGTGACATCTACTTCCTAATTGTCTCTACTATGTATCCTTGAAAAAACACAATTTATCAAGTTCATGTACTTTCAATGTAAGTTAATCAAAAGACATTTATAAAAAGCTACTATGTACTAGATAATGTTCTGAGCATTAGGGACACAAAGACAAAAAAAATTCCTTGATGTCAATGTGCTCATATTTTAATTATGCATATAATACATACGGAATAAACGGAAGGTAATCCCAGAGCACGAAGAAGTAGCAGATAGGTATAACAGAAAATTTCTATTTGGAATTTGGAGTTTGAACTAAATGTGAAGGAAGCCAGAGATGTATTTATTTTTTAAAAATATCAATTGATACGAATGCTTCTGAATATTTAATTGAAAAAATTATTTTTATATATTTCTCTTTGCCCCAAGTTTATCTGGTCTTCACTGCATGATAACTGTCTGCTTGTATAAAAAAGACAGAAGCTATTATCTAAAATAATCACTGATGGTATCCCTGTCTCTATGGAAAATAACTGGCAATGAACACAGATAAGCACAAATGATGCTTGGTGAATGAATGCCTATGGATCATTGCTTATTGAATCCAAACCAGCTTGGATTGGGCCACTGTCAAGAATCCACCACAGCAGGGAGCTTTAGTCTTTAAAATTTTAGATTGCTGACAGATAGAAACCTTTAATATCAAGTTTCAGAACATTAGAATTAGAAGATATCTCACAGGCTATCTAACCCAGCCCACACCTAAAAAAAAAAAAAAGGATCTTCTCTATAACATTCAGCAGGTGGTTATTCAACAATGAGGGAGCCTTTACTATCAAAAGTTTTATCAATGTGCATTTTACTAAATATTTACTATGAGACAAGCACATTACAAGAGAGCAAAATTCAATTCTTGGATAGCTTAAAATTTCTTCCTTTTTAATGTAGCCATCACTTCTGTCCTGTCTTGTGGAACCAAACAAACAAACAAAAAAGTTTTACCTGTCTTCTACAAGGTAAGCTTTCAAATACTTGAAGAAGCTATAATACGCCTCCTAACTCTTCACTTTTCCCTGCTAATAATCTCCAATTCCTTCAACTTATATTTATAAAGTCATTAATTTGAGGCTCTTCATTATGACTCTCCAGGCATCCTCACAATGTTGGGTCCAGAGCTGAACATGATAGTCCGGCTTTGGTCTGAACTTGGCAGCATAGTTCTGTATTCTACATTTATTTAAAGGAAATCTCAGATGGCATAAGCTTTGTGTGGATATGTGGAATTATTGACTGCTATATTAAAAACTAATTCAAATTAAGCTCATAGTCCACCTAAACCCTCAGATCTTTTATATAAATTACTATCTAGACTTGGGCCAGCCATTTATCCATTTGATGCTTATGAAATTGATATTTTTGAATTTAAGTTTTTATTCATAAAGAAGAAATAAAGGACTTGGTTAGTAGAAAAAATGTAGCTTTAAGAAGGAAAGAAATTTGGTAATGGGATTTTACTTTGGAGAGATTTTACTTTCTCACTTCAAAGGTACAAACTGGTTCTTATAGCACATCTGTTTGGAGTATCTTGCAGATCCAAAACAGTTTCCTGTGAGAAAAGCATTGCTTAACTATTTTCCAAACCAGGTTGTGCTTCTAAGAAATGGAGAATAGTATTTGACTGCTTCAATCCTGAGTTAGCTCTCATGTTAGCAGAATTGCTATAGACCAATGGAGGTGCCTTATTTTTTTTAGACTCCAATGCCATTTACCTTGGTTTCTCAATCCTAGGCCAGGGACTGGGTTTGGGGAGATATATAACAATAGTGATAATAATATACATTTATATTCTAAAGCTTGTAAAGTGCTTTTGTCACAACAAACCAAGAAGATAGACAGCCTAAATATAATTAACTCCATTTTACAGATAAGAAAATGGGCAATTGGTTGGCACAATGTCACAATGTATAGAATCACCTTTCTGAGTTCAAATCTGGCCAAATGCTTATTAGCTGTGGGACCACAGGCAAGTCACTGAACCCTATTTGTCTTAGTTCATCATTTGTAAAATGGGCTGGAGATGGAAATGGCAAATCATTTAAGCATCTTTACCAAGAAAACCCTATATGGGATCACAAAGAGTCAGACATGAATGAACAACAGATAAGAAAACATCAGCTTTGAAGAGTTAGGGATGTTTTTCATGGTCATAGCTAATAAATGTGTGAGAAAAGAATAAAATTTCAATATATACTTCTCTAAAGAAGTGTTGTGTTGCATTTTGAAGAATAACTAGGTGTTTGAGAATGGCAAGGGTAAAGAAAAATTTGGTGGATCAGCATTTTCATAGACTTCATAAGATTTGACCTTGATAAGGAACTTAGAGGATATCTTGTTTATTATCCTTTATTATAAAATGACACTTCAGGAGGCCAAAGGAAGAGGAGTGACTTTCTGACATTGATTGCAAGGTCTCTTCTCTCTTTTCGACCTCTCCTTCTATCTTTTCTGGTCCTTGTAATCACTGTTTCCCCCTTCTGCTCTCTTCTACACTTTTTTCTTTTATTCCTTCCGACAATTTAAATTAGAAGTGAACTAACCAAGTCATATCTTAGTTTGCCTTAAATTTAGCACCAATGAACTTAGTTTAAAAATGACAACATTTCAATATAACTGTTTTTCTTTGTAGTCCTGTGCATTTTGTTTTATAAATTACATTTCAATATAATTGGGTTTTTTGTTGTCCTCTGTATTTTGTTTTATAAATTTAAAAAACATATTTTGAGAAGAAACCTAGGAATTTCACCAGACTGTCAAAGGGGTCCATTGCCTTAAGCACATCACTCTGATAGCAATTTAATTTACAGGGTTTCATTGGGCAATACTCCTCTAAACCTTTGTCTATTTTGCTGATATTATAGGTGTGACAGTATGCTATCACTGTTGGTGATGAAACTACCAGATAACATTGGTAGTAATTGGAAAATTCTCCTTCTGTTGGTACATCTTCAAATCTGTAAGTCCCCTATTAACTCTGCTCCAGTAGAGATTTGCCTCAGGCTGCTTGCATTAATATGACTATTTGTACAAAAGCCCACACTGACAATTAGTGTCCCATCAGCTTTATACAAGGAAAGTGGGACTTTCTTATATATTCAGTCCATGTCCGGAGTTTAGGAGCCACAGAGTTTGCCCAGAGGATACCTGCTGCCACCTTATGGTCATACCTGGGAGCACACATGCTGACTACTAGGCAGGAAAGCTGAGAAAAGCCATAGAAATACCTGGGAGAGACAGATTCATAAATGTATTTCCAAGCAGAGTTAGAAATGCCAAAAGACTTAGAAATATTGGCTATCTGTGACTTGGCACCTTTCTACCATGATTTTCTCTGGAAAAAAAGTTTCCAAATCACAGAGCATTGTCTGAGTAGTAAATATAATTCTGGAAATGTTTGAAGGTGAAATAAGCAATTGAATGTGCAATTAAAATTTCTAACATGAAAACAAAACAGAAAAAAATTATCAAAAAGGCATGAGTTGGACTTCAGTCTAATATAGTAACTTTCTGCTGATATACATTAGCTGAGTTACTTCTTAAAAACAATTTTTCACCCACTTTTACTGCCTTAGTATTTCAAGTCTGAGTGATTTTTTACTAGATCCATTAGTGATGTGACTGATTATAGATCAAGAGCTGCAAGAGACCTTGGAGAACTTTTAGTCCAAGATGATGAAAATGAATAGCATGAAGGTTAAATGATTTTTACTAAGACTATTGGTCTAAAAACTTGGGACTAAGGCTCCAAGATAATGTTAGAGGCAGGTTTGAATTTGGCTTTTTTGATTCCCAGATCCAATACTTATACTGTATCTCAAAATGGTCTTTAGGAAAGTGAGGTAGTTCAATGGATAGAGTGTCAGGCCTGAAGTGAGAAAGATCTGCATCCAAATCCATCCTCAGACATTTATGAGTTTTGTGACTCTGGGCAAGTCAAATGTTCCAATTCCCTCATTATAAAATGACCTAGAGAAGGAAAGGGCAACCCCCCCATTTTCTTTACCAACAAAATCCCAAATTAGGTTGCAAAGAGTTGGAGATAAAACAATACAAATGGTCTTTGGGAGCTTCTATGGATTAAGAGCTTTATTCTGCTGTCAAACTGGTGATGGGCTTTTCCAGATTTAGATAGGCTTCTCCTTGATAGCAGGAATATGGTTTATCACTGAACTGAAGTTTAGTAAGATTTCCTATATCCCTGTCCACATTATTTATCAGAATTTTCAAAAATTGCATTTTCTATAGAAGGTATCAGAAATCTCACAAATCTATGAGAGAGAACAAAAATTAAATTTAGCTAGTTGTGGATTTATAACTTTTATGTATGGATGGATGTATGTTTGTGTACATGTGTGTGTATATGTATGGATTTTTATAAGAATGTATATCTATCTAGCTATATATTGATATATAGAAAAAGGAAGTATTTATTAAGCATATATAAATATGTATTTTTGATATGGGGAGTGTTGCCTTTTCAAAAACAATATATGCTACCTCATAAAAAATTTAAAGCTAGAAGGTACCTTAGGAATTAACTATTTTCACTCCTTCATTTTACAGGTAAAGAAATGGAAGCTCAGAAAGGGGAAGATAGGTTGATGGTCTGTTATGTTATCTCCTAGATCTTCATAACTATGAGAAATAGATGGTATTATCATTTCCATTTTACAGTTGGGAAACTGAAGCTAAGGGAGGTTAAGTGACTTGCCTTGTTTATTAATTATCTGAGGCAGGATTTGAATTCAGCTCTTCTTATTCTAACTCCACTCCTCTAATCAGAAAAGTATGGCATACATTTAAGAACAGTGAAAAACAGTTCATTGGAAAATCAATCAATTAATCAATAAACATTCATTATATGCCTACTATATGTTAGGTACTATGCTAAGTGCTGAAAATACAAAGAGAGACATGAGATAATCTCCCCAAATTGGGAAGACAACATGAACAAATCTAAACAACTATATATATAAAACCGCAGGAATAGAAGTATGTAAGATAGGTATACAAGTCAAATATTTACTAAAAATAAATCAAAATTTCACCACTCTCACATTCAGTTATTGTAATTGGGGTTTTGAACCACAGTTTAAGAAGTTGAGGATTAAAAAGCCTTCAAGAAAAATAGAAGAGCTCAAAAGGGACTTTGAAAATCAAATAAGAGAGACAGGTAAAAACAGGGAAAGAGTTGAAAGTGGTACAAAAGGAAATATGAAAAGCTAATGAGGAGAAAAATACCTCAAAAAGCAAAACTGGCCAATTGGGAAAGGAGGTACAAAAGCTCACTGAGGAAAATAATTGCTTAAAAATAGAATTGTGCAAATGGAAGCTAATGACTTTATGAGGAATCAAGGTACAATAAAGCAAAACTAAAAAAAAAAAAAGAAAAAATGAAAAATTTGAAAAAATATTTCTTATTAGAAAATCAAAAAATTAATCAACTGACTTAGAAAATAATTAAAACATTATTGGCCTACCTGAAAGTCATAATCAAAAAAAGCCCCTTGGCATCATCTTTCAAGAAATTATAAAGGAATACTGTCCTGATATTCTAGAACCAGAAAGTAAAATATAAATTGAAAGAGTCCACTTATTACTTCCTGAAAGAGATCTCATAATGAAAACTTCCAGAAATATTATAGCCAAATTCCACATCATCCAAGTCAAGGAGAAAATATTGTAAGCATACAGAAAAAAACAATTCAAATATAGTGAAGCCACACTCCTCTTATGGATAACACAACATTTAGCAGCTTCTACATTAAAGGACCAAAGGACTTGGGATATAATATTCTAGAGAGCAATAGATTTAGGATTTCAATCAAGAATCACCTATCCAGCAAAATTGAGTATAATCCTTTAGAGGAAAAGGTGCATTGAAAATTTTCAAGCATTTGTGATGAAAAGACCAGAGTTGAATGGAAAATTTGATTTTCAAATTTTGGACTCTGAAGAAGTATAAGAAGGTAATCAGGAAAGTGATATCATAATGGGCTTAATAAAGTTTACCTGTTTATAGTCCTTCATGGGAGGATGATGCTTTGAACTCATTAGAACTTTGGTAATTAGGAGGTATATAGACATAGAGTACAGGTGTGAATTGAATATGAAGGGATAATATCTGTTTAAAAAAAATGATGAAGTTAAGGAGTGAGAGAATAATGTACTAGCAGAAAGGGAAAGGGAGAAGTAGAATGGTTAAATAATCTGACATAAAAAAGAGGCAAAAAAAAAAAGCCTTTACATTGGAGGGGAAGATGGGGAGGAAAGGGTGAGTGAGTGAAGCTTATACTCATCAGAATTGGCTCATATAGGAAATAATATACATATTCAATAGGTGTATAGAAATCTATCTTACCCTGCAGGAAATAGAATAGGAATATAATATGGGAAGAGGGGAAGGGTGATAAAAGAGAGGACATATTAGGGAAGGGAGTGATCTTGTAGCAAAACACTTTTGAGGAAGGATAGACAGGGTAAAAGGAGAGAGAGAATAATTGTAAAAAATAATAAAGCAAGTTTCTCTGATAAAGCCTCATTTCTCAAAAATAGAGGGAACTGAATCAAATTTATATAAAAAAAAAGAGCCATGCCCCAATTGATAAATGATCAAAAGATATTATCTGTGCCCTAAGGGCTGTAAATTCATGCATAACCTTTGACCTAACAACACCACTATTAGGCATGAATACCACAAAAGAGTCAGAAAAAAATTAACAAAAAAGGAAAATGACCTATATGTACAAAAAAAATTTTTATAGCAGCTGTCAGGGAAAAAAATTTGGAAGGTCCATCAATTAAAGAATGGCTCAATAAATTGTGGTATGTGTTTGTGATAGAATATTATTGTTCTCTGAGAAATGATGAGCAAGATGCTCTCAGATTAAAAAAAAAAAAAACAAACCTGAAAAGTCTTCCATGAACACAAAGCAATAGCAATGTTCTGGGAAGACCAGCTGTAAATGACTTTGCTATATTCAGTAGTGCAGTCATCCACGACTACTCTGAAGGACTTATGATGAAAAATCCTATCCATACTTAGAAAAGAAGCTGATTGTGTCTGAATACAGATTGAAGTATTCTCTTTTTCTTTTTAACTTAATTTTTCTTCAAGGTTTTAATTTTTATTAGGGTGGGAGATCTATGTTTCTTTTTTCTTTTTAGAATTTGACTTTTGTGAAAATGTTTTACATAACTTCATATATGGTTTCTTAATTGTGGGTGGGGATAAGGAAGATAATCTAGAATTCAAAAATCTTAATAATACATGAAAAAATTATTTTGAATGAGGGAAAATATTAAATAAAACAAAATAAAATAAAATACACACATTAATAAAAACTGGGAATAGATGATCTAGTTGTCAACATCCCAGAGGATTTTCCAGTTAAAGAGTATAGTAAGTATCATTAAATCTTTGATCTTATGATCCTAACAGATTATAAGGGTAGGGTGGAAAATAATCTTAAATACTATTCTAAATAATTTGAAATTTATTTTGATGACAATAAGGATCTACAGAAGATATTAGAAAAGAGAAGTAATTTCCTAGCCAAATTCTATATGTCATCTCTTTGAGTACTCTTTGATCCAAACACTGGGCCTTCATGACACTTTGCCTGTGGTCTTCAAAACTTTCTATTGGATGAATCCTTATGTTTAGAATTGCTTGACTCTTTACCTTCACTTTTTAGAATCCCATGTTTCTTTAAAATTCAGCTAAAGGACGACCTCTACATGAAAACTTTCCTTAAGCCATCCAGCTGCTAATCTACTCCTCTGTCCATTACCTCATGTTTATTTTGTACATATGTACATAGATGCATGTGGTCTATACCAATAGAATGTGAGCATAGAGATTGATTCACTTTTGTCTTTGTAGCACCTAGAATTTAGTGCCTTGCAAATAATAAGTGAATAGTAAATGCTTAATAATTTCTCACTGATTGATTGATTGGTATGAAGGAAAAACTGTCTAATAGTTGGTTTAGTAATAAATAGTTGAATATATCATAGGAAGAATGTTTTTAAGTGGGGAGAGACTTATTGGGAATCTATTATAATTCTCTAGGAATCTTATCTATTGATAAGGTGGTATCAGGAGGACCTTTAAAATTAGATCATATGTGACTCCTTGTAATAAATTTAGATAATGCTGAATATATGACAGACCTTATGCTAATTACAGTTCTTGTGTCATTTGATTTTTATAACAACTCTGGGAAGTAGATATTACTTTTATTTGCATTATACAGATGAGAAAATGGAGGCAAATTGAAATTAATTGCCCAGGTCCATATTTGAGACCAGATTTGAACTCAGATATTTCTAACTCGGGGCCATATTTCAACCTATGAACAAGAAACCAGTTGAATCCAACAGAGTTTTACCAAGAATCTGTCCAAGAGAAAGACAAGTAATAGATCCTTAATTCCAGAGAAAAGGGCTTTTCCACTATTTGCATCTGTTAATGTGGAGGTAATTAATAAATTGGTAAGTAGAGGTGGCTCATCTTTCTGAATTCAAATCTGGCCTCAAACACTTACAAGCTATATTCTTCTGGGAAAGTCACTTAACTTTGCTTGCCTCAGTTCTCTCCTCTGAAAAATGAGCTGGAGAGGGTAATGGTAAACCACTCCAATATCTTTGCCAAGAAAATCCCAAACAGGGTCACAAAGAGTTGGACATAACTGAAAAGGAATGTACAACAACAAATGTAGAGGGATGTTGGCGAATATAAAGTCCTAATTTATATCATGTTTTTAGGCTTATAACTTGTTTCCCTCTCAACAAGCCTGAGAGTAAATGTTAGTGTCCCCATTTTATTTTTGAGGAAACATAAGAAATTAGATGAATGGCCTATTGTCACACAATCGTAGAGCAGAATAGTTCAGTGGATTTGCCACTATATAATGTGGCTTTCTGGAAAGGAGGCATTCAAGTTTTAATTTATAACTAAGGGAATCATATAAATCTGATAGGGACATGGAGAACCTAAGTGAATGTTTCATTAGCTTTTAGCATTACAGAGCTTTGCCAGGGAAGGAGTATCGCAAGCCCCATGAATAGCACCTCCAATAGGAGGCATCTGGAGTAATGACTGCTGCCTTTCCAGGTGTACAGTAAAATCAATATCTTTCTATTGAATAAATTCCTGGGACCTTGAGCACAAGCTACACAATAAAATGAAGCAGATACTTTAGTTGGTTATGCAAACCCACAGTTTGATAGTCTATAGGCTTTCTTCCATCAGTTTAAGTATATTTGGAGGGTCTCATCATAAGAAGGTCAGCTATCAACTAATGAATTATCTTGCTCATCAATACTCATCAATTAATCAATAAACATTTATTATACAACTTCTATGTGATGGGCACTATATTAAGTATACAGAATAAAATAAAAGAGATGAAAAATAGCCCCTGCCCTCAAAGAGCTTACAATCTTATACAGGAGACAAGATATAGGACACACAGGAAATAATTAAATGAGGAAAGGCACTGGAAGTAGGAGGCAAGAAGGAAGGCTTGCTGTTGATGCTGAAATTTTGGTTGGGACTTAAAGTAAGTAGGAAAACCAATAGTTAGAATGAAGAAGAAAGAGTGTTGCAGGCATGGGGGACAGCCAGAACAAATGGTCCAAGCCAAGATTTAAAGTGTCTTGCTCATGGGGAAGCCAAGAGGTCAATGTCACTGATTGAGAATACAAAGTACAAAGACTGGAAAGGGAGATAAGTTATGAAGGGCTCTGAATACAAACCAGAGCATTTTATATTTGCTCTTGGAAGTGACAGAAAGTCACTGGAGTTTATTGAGTAAAGAGGTGATATGTTCAGATTTGCATTTTGGGAATGGATTTGAGGGGAGAGATCCTAAAGGCAGACAGAATCACCAGCATAATATTGCAGTAATCAAGGCCTGATGAGGGCTAGTCTTAGCGTGGTGGAAGTGTTAAGAGAGAGAAGGGAGAATATTCAAGAGTTGTTGCAAAGAGAAATTAGCAAATGGCTATAGATTGAATATAGAGCATGAAAAATAATAAGCAATTCAGGATAATTCTTAGGTTGTGAGTCTGGGGGCTTAAAGCATGGTGTTGTCCTCCAGGGAAGTAGGAGGAAATGGGTCTAGGAATGAAGATAATGAATTCTATTTTGGACATGTTAAGTTTAAGATGTCTACTGGTCATCAAATGCAAGGTGTCTGAAATGTATTTGGAAATGTGAGCTGGGAAGTTAACAGAGACTGGGATGGGAATGGTAGATTTGAGAATTATCTACCTAGAGATATAATAAAATTCATGGGAGCATATAATATCATCAAGTGAAATAGTATTAAAAGAGAGAAAGCAGAGAGGGGGAGGGGGAGACGAGGGCCCAGAACAGAACCTTGAAGGGCATGGAGTTTTTTAAATTATGAGAAATAGTTTTGAATGTTATCTTTGGAGGCTATGACTATGAATCATGGTTTCTTGAGGCTTTGGAATGATTCAGATTCTCTGGAGTTAATTTTTCCCCTTTTTGTTGTGTCTGGACTAGCTCTCTGCAGGACCTCAATACCAGCCCAAGTCCTTGGTCTTAGAGAAGGAGTGATGAGGCAAGACTCCTGTGGATGGTCAAACATGGAGTCAGTTTATTCCAAGTTCTTTCCCTCATATATACCCTAATACCTTTACATAACTATAGCACACTGCCCATATGCTAACTATATACTGCGCATGCAAGACCACACAAACAACTTGCTACTGTGTGTAGAAGACTCTTTTCCACCTGGTGTCACTCTGCTTCAATCACAACAGGTTGTCACCTCACCCTGACTTCTCAGGAAGATCGAGAGCCCTTAGGGGAGATGGGGAGCCAAACCAGACATTGTTAGCAAGTTCTCTCTGGGATGAAGAGTCTTATACTTTACCCAGAGTTTCTCCACTGTCTGTGGTCCTCTAGAGCTTATCTCCAGAGTGACTATTGAAAAACTAAGAAAATGGGAGATAACATGACTATTTTCAGTGAATCATTGTGATTATGTTTTTTCTAAAATAAAAAAAAAGTGTGTGTTTATGTATATATAAATGTATGTTTGTATATGAAATGCCTCCATCAAATTGGCAAAGAAGACAAAAAAGAAAAGAAATAGGTATTATAGGGAACACTGTGAGAAACATACTAATATATTGCTTATAGAGCTGTGATTTTTTGAATTACTCTGGAAAAGTTTGGAATTAAGTTAATCTCTTTTGACTAATGATTGTACTGGTAGTTATATGTCCCAAGGAAGATAAAGATAGAAGGATCTCAAATATTTAAAAATTTGAATAGCTGTACTTTTTTGTTTTTGGTTATGGTGAAAAATGAAAACCATTGTTAGAAGGCATATCTGATCATATTTTGAATATGAATATAATCAAATATTATTGCATGATAAGAAAAAAATGAATTTATGGAATTTCAGGCCTCATGGGAAAGCCTTCTATCAATGAATTGATATGGAAAGAAGAAAGTCTAGTTACAAGAATGATATGCATAAAGCTATAACAAAGTGACAAAAACAACACTAAATGCCAGTCAAATTCAAGTTAGTTGCAATGATCACCTTTAATCCTGTGTGGTAAAACACACTTTTGTCTATAGTGAAAAAGGACACCTTATTGGTACAGTGAATAGAGCATCAGGCCTAGAATCAGGAAGACCTTCAGTTCAATCCAGAGTACAAATCCAGTCTCAAACACTAGGTGTATGACATTGGGCAAGTAACTTAACTCTGCCTCAGTTTCCTTCTCTGTAAAATGAGCTGGAGAAGAAAATAGAAAACCATTAGCATTCTTTGCTAATAATCCAAACAGGGTAACAAAAAGTTAGACACAATGAAAAAACAACATAACAAAAATTACCTAAATCTCCTGGTTTCTCTGCCTTTTTTTTCAAAATTGAGCTCAAATGTTATATTCAAATTCCATATCTTTCTAGATCTACTCTTCTCTCTCCTCCCTTACTATTAATGACATTCCACAGAGATTAACATGCATTTAGATTGCATATATTTTGTATATTCAATCAATTTTATTTTATTTTTAGCATGTTGTCTCTTACAATAGAATGTGAAGTTCTTGAGAGTAGTGGTGTTTTTGTCTTTTTTGTATTTTCAGAATTTAGCACAGTTTTGGCAAATAAAAAGTAATTAATAAATACATATTGCATTACTAAATGCCCATAGTAATCATAAAATAAATATTTTTTCATGCATTTATTCATTCAAAAGGTTTCAGTGGACAGAATATTTGGTATACAATTTAAAAAAAATATGTCAATGTGATTTTTAAAAATGAATTATGAATTGAAGATAAGTCATCTTAAAGAAGAGAATCTCACATTGCATTATGCATAGTATGATTTTCAGTGGTTAATAATTTTCTGAATATTTTGATCAATTACATTCCTATACGTAAAGATACTGATTTTCTCTGTCTGTCTTTCTTTGTCTCTGTTTCTCTTTCTTTCCATAGTATACCTACCTAATTAATTTACAAATGAACAAATCACTTAAAATCATAAACTGCCTTTAACTTGGAAAATAAAATTTAGCAGAAGTGAACACTTTTTGCTTAATTTTTTCTCTGCTGCTCACCCAAGAATAGTTGTGGGAGTGGAGTTCCCAACAATATGTAAATGATTTAACAACGATGCAGGCAGGACAAATAATTTTCATTTTCAAATCTTTCCCCTGGAATGATGTCATAGAAATTTCTCTTGTTTTTAATTATGTTTCTGTCAGCCTCCAAAGGAACATGATGGCTCTCAGAGGATGTCCTATTTAGATAGGCAGAAATTATGATTTGAGTCACATAGGGAGTACTGTCTTGGTCCTAAATCTCTCTCTTCTAAGGCTGCCATGAGACCAAACTCTCTCTAGATATTTTTATCCTTCTGGAGGGCTGTAAAGCTGAAAATAAACTAAAATAAAACAAAACAACCAAAAATCTAACTTGAAAAATTTCCATTAAGTCACCAGCACCCACTAACACCTTAATACTAATTAGGGGACAGGACAAAAGACAAATACATTTTGAATAAAGAGGGAGGAGGAATGCAGAGCAAAATGAAAAGGAAAATGGAAAGGGACAATGAAAGTAATGTAGGTAAGTTCTGAAAACACTGCCCCATTCATTTTCCCTTTGGCTAGTTCTTCAAGGAAATACAGAAATAAGCTAAAAAAAATCAAACAAAATTACCTTTAGCATAAAATCACCTAAAGCTGAACTTTAAAGAATGCTGAAATTTGTATTTTAAGAGGAAAACATCAGTTAAATTCAGCAATAATTAAGCTCTATTATGTGTTGTATATTGGGAACAGAAAAATAAAATTACTGAACTGAATTAACTCAACATTTATTTGTTAATCACTTATTCCATGTAAAATACTATATAAGGAATAGGAATAAACAAAAAGTAAACAAAACAAAACAAAAAAGTTAAGTCCTGCCTTCAAGAGGGGGTCTAATTTAATTGACTTGAAGGAATAACTATCATAATGGAATACAAGAGAATTGTTGTTATTGTGTATATGTCTGATTTTTTGTGACCCCCAACTGGCATTTTCTTGGTTGAAATATTGGAGTGATTTGCCATTTCCTTCTCTAGTTCATTTTACAGATAAGGAAACTGAGGCAAACAGGGTTAAGTAACTTGCTCAGGGTTACACAGCTAGTGTCTGAGGCCAAATTTGAATGCCTGAAGATGAATCTTTTTATCTCCAGTCCCAGCACTGTATTCACTGTACCACTTCACTGTTCTATATAAGAAATTAGGAATGCTAAAACAATGCTGGGAAGGATTTGACTTACAAGTGGAGCCAATTAAGGAAGACTCCATCAAAGAGGTGAAGAATCTGGGTTTTGAAGAAAAAAGAGGATTTAATCAAGAAGAGATGTTGGAGGAAGCATAGGAAAGGCAAAAGAAGATAAATGTGGAAGTGGAAGGAAATATGCAATATAAAGGTGGAAGAGAGCAGAAGGAGATTGATAAGTATCAAGTTATACTGTTTGAGCAGAACATAGAAGATTAAAGAGAAACAGCATGAAATAGGATCAGACAGTATAGTATAGTCAGATCGAAGAAGGATTTAAATAATATAAGGTTGAGGAACTTGGGCAAAAGAGGTTTTTAATTAAGGTACTGACATTATCAGATGTGAACAATAAAGAGATCATTTTGGTAGTGTGAGGGAAGGAATGAAGAGGAAAAAGACTAGAGGCAGAAAGAGCATTTATTGAATATTAAAATAATGCTGTGAACATGAGTAAGGCAATTCTTATGTCTCTGCTCTTGGGGAGACTGATGGACTGCTTTAGCTCAGGAGTTCTGAGCTGTAGTGTATTAAACCTGTGTGCACACAAATAAGCAAAATTACAATGAGCCCTCAGAAGTAGTGGGATGCCAGGCTACTTGTAGAGGGTTGACATGTAAAAATAAAAATAAGAAATGGATCAAATCAAACCTCTGTGCTAATCAGCAATGGGATCAGACTCCTTGCACTTCCAGACTAGGTAAGATAGGGAGATTCAGTTTCCAAAATAAACAAAAATTGAAACAAAAATAAGACTTTATATGAGAGTTGATAGATATTCATTAAGGTAGTCTATTATAAGTAAACATAAAGAAGAGGATTCAAGAGATGTTACTGAAAATTGGGAGGCCAATTGAATGTGAGTTGTAATAGAGAACAAAGGTTCAATAGTGGTAGCAAGACTAAGTATATAAATGACTTGGACGATAGTATACTTTACTGAAAAAGGAAGGTAGGAGATTCAGGCTTCTTGTTCTTATTCTTCTCCATCTTCTTTTTTATATAAAAAAAATGACCTTTACATATTAACCTTCAATTTTAGATTTTAGATTTAGATCTTTGTGGAGGTGAGGAACAATTACTTTTATTGGACTGTTTTCCCTAACCAATTGATTGGTTAGTCTTGTAGAACTTTTTCTCTTTGCTATAAGAGTAAAGCTAAAGCTCTCTGGGAAGAAGAGAGGGAAATATGGGCTGTCCAAAGTATTCCTAAATAAACTGTATCCTTCTCTAGAAAGCCTAACATCACATTAATCTCAGCTGCCTTATTGACTCATTTCTAGAAACTGGAGGAAGTGTGTTTTGGGGTCATATCTCTGAAGAAGAACTGGTTGGGGGAGCAGGAAATGAGGAGTATATGGAGGAGAAGAGAAGCCTCATTTAGGACCACCAGTTGAAAAATGACCCCATGCTTTATCTCCTTCTCATCTGGAAATTCTCTAGACTACCCCTCCTTCTCCTTACTTGCCACATTATCATCCTGAAAAACTTTCATTCTGGGCCCTTCCTCTTCTCATTGCTGACTCTCTCCCTCAGGTCAAGCATTTTAGGAAAGATCCTAAAGATGTTTTTCACCTCTAAGTTGGACTCTCTCCGGATTCCTCCTCTTCCTCCTCATCACTATCCTATCTTTACTTTCCAGATTCCATATATGCTTTGTCTTCCCCATTAGAATGTAAAGTCCTTGAGAATAGGGACTGTCTTTCTCACTTGCATTTATATCCCTAACACAGTACAATGCAGAATCTGGTATATGATAAGCAATTAATTATTGCTTTAACTTATCTATATCATACTGAACTTACTATCCACTAAAACCTTCAATTATTTTTCAGAACAGTTATTATTTAAGCACAGTTTTCCTATTTTATAATTTTTGATTTCTTGAATTTAAATGAAAGACTACATTTATTTATTATATTTGATCTTACTCAAGTCAGTTCAATATTTTAGCCTTTCAATATATTTTGCTTCCTAACTAATGATTCAGTGTGTTAGCTGTTTCAGATTTGAGTCAATTACAATTCTGATAAGGTTGTTTTCATTTCCTTATCCAAGTCAAATAAAAACTTGAATGCTTCTCTGGTCTATATCCAGCAATGCAGGTCACTAGTCACCTATGACTGACCATTCTATTCTGTTCATAACCAGATCCTTCCAAATGCTTGCCACATTATAAGAAAAGCAGTGAAGCAATCATTTTAGCTGTCCACCTGCTATCTCTTGAACTTGCCATGTGAAAAGTCCATCTTTTCTTTCCATTATATAATTCTTTGAGGCCATCATCCTCTTTATAATTATCCATATATCATAATTTGCTCACATAACCCTCTCATATTTCCCTGCCCCTGTAATGCTCATTCTTACTTTTTCAGAGACACGGCTATTCTAGTTCTTGTTGATGTATAGGAACATTCATCACTTTTTTTGTGTTGAAGACAGGACTTTTGTTGATAATGAAAGCTTGAGGTAAGTAAAAGTGCTTTGCAGTTTCCTGTACAAAAAACTAGCCCTTCATTTTCTACTCTGCACCCAGGTCATTGTCCATCTGTATTACCTATCTGAAATATATATCAGAATTGTGCTGAAATCTGGCCAATGAATGTCTCCATCCATTGGATCCTTTCTATATGAATGAACAGGTCAGTCTCCTTTGAGTCATTACTGATATAATTCAGCAGTACTTTAGGGTATAATGTAATTCACATAAATAATGTCATTCATAAACAATATCTGAAGGATGTAATTATCCAAAGGGAATATTTTTTTTAATATGGATATTGTGTAGGACCTTCTCAATCATAGAGATGAATGTTTTTGGAGAACATATATTGCTCTGTTCTATATTCATTTGATGTATGTTATCAGATAGTCATAAAACAATTCTGTTTTAGTTATCACAAATTCCAAGGAAACTTGAATGATCTTGAACATCTGTACAGAAGAAACATCTTGCTATATGGGAGCCTGTTTTACCTAGTTGAATTCCATTTTTTGGTAAGCAATAAAAATAATAAAATGAGATTTTGTTAAAGGTTCAAATTTTTAAATCAATTCCAAAATGATGAAGATGCGATTCATTGTTGACTCTCACTTACTAATATTTTCATCAAGAATGCCTTCAATTTGTGTACAGCTAGGAAAACAGGAACACACAGCAGTAGTTGTTAATATTGTCTCAGCCCCTTTTGAGGGGAATTGCTAATATCTGAGATTTTTTTCCTTGTATTTCTTTAGTATCTTCCTCTCTTTTAAATATCTTAGAAGTTCATAATTCAATGATTTCACAATTGAATCTTTTATAGCATAGATATCCTCTGTATGTCTATGCATGTATGCATATATGTGCATATGTTTACATGTATGAACACACAAATATAAAATAAAATCTGGAAGTTTTTTCACATTTTTGAAATTTTTTTTTTACTTTATAATAATTTGAGGGACTGTTATGTTAAGGTCCATGCATGGTATTTTTACAATATTTGATAGAGAAAACACTTTGTTTTAATAATTTTCCTGCCTCCATCATTTTCCCCATTTTTATTCTATTATGTAGTCCTCTTTTAATTTTCATCTTTTATTGGGATGATTGCTTAGTTGGCTGTCTTGCTGTTTCCTTTATATGGCTTTCACTTTACAATGCTTTTCTCCAGTTTATGAGATACTTAATTTCATTCCCTTTTAAAAATAATATTTTATAGATTGATTTAGATTCTTACCCAGTGTACCCCACAAGTGTCCATCTCTCTCCATCTGGCAAATAAATTAATTTGCTGATTTAGGTATATCTGAGATTCTTTGGTCTCCTTGTAGCAATTTACATTTACTTAATTTCTGGATGAAATTATTATATGAAAATTATATGAAAATATTAAATGAATATAGATGTCATTTATGTTTTTCATTTCCCATTTGGGATTTTTCACAACTTTTTATAATTCAAGGTTAAATATTATTTGTATGTCATATCTTTTTCTTATTACTTTCCTTTCTTTGTTATAAATTATGAATATAATACTGATAAATGATGTGAGTGTATATAGATAGTTCAGTCAGAGATAACCTCAATAATGCTGATAAGTCTTTTCCTTTTTTAATCATTTCATTTTCTGTGATGGTTTTTAGTGATAGCTATGTTCAATGCCTAACAATTTTCTCTTTAATTTTAGGAAAAAGTTCATAGACTTTTATATAATTATGTTTTTGTCCTTTCTAATTTGTTGCAATCATACTTTATCTTAATTATACCTTCATATATATTTGTCCCTATTATAATTTTTCATTCAACTTTATATTATCAGATTATATGTTGATTTGATTTGGAGGATCTTATCAAGTTCTTCATATAATCTCTCTATCACTTCATTTTTAGTAATTTGTAATGGTGCCTATATAATAATTATTTCCATGGTGGGTTTTCACTAGTTCTTCAATATGTGACAACCAAATACGATGAAATGGTATTTCTTATACTGTTTGAATATATGATAATATCTATTCTGCTAAATCCTTCTTTGCCTCTCCACTTACCTATAAACCATACTTTACTTTAGGTCCAACTTCCTTTGTTCTGGTTTCCATTTCAGCAATAATGTTAAGATCATATGTTTTAGCTCATTTAGGAACATATCCCCTCAATTACTTGACAGGGAAGTGACATTAGTCCCAATAAATCAAATTAAAAGTTTAGAGATAGATTAAAAACTGTGATTCTGGCAGTCTTTATTGGATTCTGCCCACTCTGCCATTATTGCAGAATTGGAAGGTTGCAATTTCGGACTGAGGGCCCATTTTTATTTTTCCTGCTTTATTGGTTGCCATGGCCAAAAAAAAAAAAAATCATCTCCAGGTGACCAGCCTTCCATGTTCAGCTAGACTGGTCCTTGGAAATAGACTTGGCCTAATTCCAGGAAGACACTTGGACCTTTCTCAGTTGGTATATCCTTCTAGAGTTTGTTCTCTTTGGGCACAAACTTTGAAACTATCCCAATTATTGATAAAAATTCTTAAGAAAACTAAGGGACTCTCTACTTCTTTTCAAGTTGGCATGGGATCATTAATGATTCCTTTTTGATTCTGGCCATTTAGCAAAATATAAATTGACCTCTTATATTATCATTTAGAACCCAACTTTCTATCTTTTCTAAAAATAACTATAAAGGAGTCTGTAAAATATTTTTTACTAAAATATAGATAAACTGTGGTGTATGTGTGTATATATTTTTATATATTATTTCCCTAATCTACCAGTATAGTAATCTTTTGATAAAAGAACATAAAATGAATATGACCTCTTTAAAGAAGCCAGTTGTAGTTTTTATGATCACTTATTTTATTAAAATATAAGTGAAGAAAATATAGTCCATTCAAGCAAGATAGTATAATATAGACACTACTTAATCTGGATTCAAGTCTTGAGTTTAAATCCTGCTTTAGACCTTTATTTAACTATGACTTTGGAAAAATCACTGAACCTTCCTCATTCTCAGATTTCTTGTCTTTAAAATGGGGATCCTGAAAGAACTTATCTCTTGGGGCTGTTGTGAAGATAAAATAAGATAATATTTTAAAATATTTTATAATTCATATAAAGTATAAGATAAATGTTATTTTTATTGCTATTATTATTGTAGTATTGTTATTTTTGTTATTATTAAGGATCTTTTGATCCTTTTTACCTACATTCACATGCTTTATGACATAATGACACTGACCTTTTTGCTATTATATTCCACACACAATATTTCATCTTTCTACTGTTTATATTTTAACTGGCTGTCCTTCATAACAAGAAAGCTCGCCTTCCTTGACTATACTTCCTGGCTTCCATTCTTCCCTTTAAGACTCAGCTCAAATTGTACTCTCTACAAGAGATTTCCCTTGAAACCTCTTCCTCCAGTTATAATTTAATTTCACTTGAAATCATCTCCAATTTATCCTATATATATATCTTGTTTGTACATAGTTATCTGTACAGGGTCTTTACTCTTAAAATGGGAGCTCCTTGAAGACAGGACCTCTTTTTGTCTTTATATCCTCAATGCTTAGCACAGTGTTAGGCACGCAGTTAAGCAAATGTTCTTTAACTTGATTTGATTTACTTTATTAAGAAATCAGACATATTGTCATAAAATAGTAAAGGTTTGAGATTGATCATCACTGTTGGAATTTTGGAAGAGTAGCTCACTCAGGAAAGTCTTCAGAGAGGAGATGAGATCTAAGTAGGGATCTCCCAAATAACGAGTGAAATTCGAATTGTTAGAAAAGAGGAAGGAGAATGATTTCATATAGAATCACTAATTCATTATAGGGATTTTTTAAAAACAGTAACAATTTAGTATGAATTTAAAGTTTCACATTTAAGATTTGTAAGGGTCCATTTTCTATTACCTAATTCCTAACCCTAAGGGAAACAATTTCCCAATGAACATTCAAGTTGGACAGTATTTGCAGATAGACAGATAAGGTAAATGTCATAGTTAAGTGGGAGTCACATGAACATGATTTAATAATTAACATCAAATGATAGCAGCTGAAGGGAAGAAAAACTTTGAGAACTTAGTGTTGACCTACCATTCTTATTTCTGGATAGAGGCACAAATCCACAGGAAGGATTCTATCTTAATTTAGTGTACTACAGCATATGTGTGTATATGTACATGTTTGTATACACAAACAACACATATTATAGAGTTATACACACACATCTGTGTGTGTGTGTGTGTGTGTGTGTGTGTGTGTGTGTGTGTTTTAGGACATTAACCATAGGGACCACCAAACATAGGAGGCATAGATAGTATCTTTCTTTAAAAATTTATAGTGGCTCATTCTTTTTAAAGAAACTGCTCTCTACTATTTAAATGAATTGTATGACTGACTTGGAGGATTTTTCTTTTATCCAATATAGAGTATATACATGTATATATGTGTGGGTATGTATATCTATTTTTATATAATTTTTTCTTTCTATCAATAGCTGAACATCTCAGGTAACTTTCTACCTTAGAACAAAGTTAGGGAATTCTGAATTGTACAATTCTGAAAACAGTCAGAACTTAAGATGCCACCAGATGCACATCTTTATTTAGGCTAGAGCAAGCATTTTGTTTGTCAATTTTCAATTGATGGGACAATGATAAATGGAGTTCTGGCATTCTCAGTTTGACAATGAGTTGAGGCAGTACTGCTTTGTGCTATAAATTAGTGTCAAGAGTCAGAATGTTAATCATAGGGACCTCCAAACATAGGTGGCATAAATAGCATGTTTCTTTAAAAACTCTATAGTGACTCATTCCTTTTAAATAAACTTCTCTCTGCTATTTAAGTGAATTATATGACTGATTTGGAGGGCTTTTCTTCTATCCAATTTAGGGTAAGTCTATTTGATTTTGTAGATCACACTGGAATGGGTTGAGCTCCTACCAATATGTTCTGATGTTCTATTTTCTTTTTAAGGAGGAAGGAAAGGAGGAAGAGAGAGAGGGAGAGAGGGAGAAAAGAAAAGAAGGAGAGAGGAGAGAGAGAAAAAGAGAGAGAGAGGAAGATGGAGGGAGGGAGGAAAGAAGGAGAGAATTCTTTCTAGGACATAGAAAAAGAATTCAATTTTTTCCATCCCTTTCATGCTAAAGAGAAGAATCCCTTTTTAGGTATCAGCATTTAATATGAGCATTTTCATCACTGATATTCCAGATATGAAGGGCTTATGAAATAGAATCTTCACAGATTGCCATGAAACAATATGCTCTCTTTAGCATCTTCCAAGTTTATGGTACACCTTGAGTACATCATGGCACAAAGTGATCTTTTATCTAGTAATGCTTGGGTATAGAATTAGGGATAGCTGATTCTGAATCTCATCTTTGACCCTTGTTTGCTGTGTAACCATGGGCAAGTCACTCGGCATTCCTTAGTTCCACCTCAAAACAATGAAAATCCTAACACTTGTATCCCCTCAGGCTTATGTGAATTATATAATATGTATAAAGCACATTAACCTAAAATGGATCAAGGTGTAGTAGAAAGAGAGCTATATTTGAGAGTCAGAATATCTGGGTTCAAATCTTGGCTTTTGTACTACTTTGTTGAACTTCTGAGGAATCATTTAACCTCTGTTTCTTCCATTGGGGTTAGGATGGCTTTGAAGATACCTTTCATCTCTTAGTTTATGATGACCATATTTTCTCTTTTTCCTCTTTTTTTTCTCCCTCCTCTACTGCTTCCATCAATAACTGTCTATACCAATTTGCATTTATATCCCTGGATTTCTTTCTACTCAAGTGGATCAGAAAATTTATCTATATTGGCATGGGAATTTTTTACCACTTACAGGAAGGATCACTGGATTTTATATATTAGAGTTACAGAATACTTACTGGTACCTATAAGTTTTTTGTGTCCCATGCATTATTTAAGGAAAAGCTTCTTAATTTTGGGGATTGTAGCTCCATATGGGGTCATGTAAGTGAATGTGGGAGTTGCAAAATTTTGATTTATTATCTTTAAATGTTTAATGTGTAACTATTTTATATACTTATATATTCAGTGGCACATGAAAATTTCTTGAGAAAAAAGATCTCAAGTATAAAAAAATTAAGAAATTCTGATTTAAGACTGTGTCTTAAATGTACATTTGTAAAGGGTTGAAACTCTTGAGCTCATGCACTGAGGTTGGACAACCAAGCACTTAAAGCTAACTACCAATTAGACAATACTTTATTAGCATATGCTTGGAAAATGGCCCACCCCACTATTCTGTGCTGATTCAGTCTGTTGGTGTACACAGAGATTTGGAGGAGGAATTAGAAGGTGGAGTAAGACAACCCACAGTTACTTTTGGGCAGAAGATGAAAAAGAGAGGTGTGGAGATTCCTGTGCCAATTCCTCTCATTTTGACCATGAATAAAGACCAAGGACTTTTGCTTATCCTGACTTGGTCTTCACAAACATTTTTAAACATTAACGTATTTTGATGATGATAAAAAGGTACAGATATCAGACAAGTTACTATACCTCTTAAGGATTAAATTTCATCTCTTATAAAATGGGATGAAATAGTCATGCCTTTCCTAGATGAATAGATTCTGGAAAGGCTCAAATTAAGTGATAACTATGAAATTCCTTTGTAACTATAAAGTGGTATTTCAAGGTGACCTATAAATATTATTATCAGCAACAATCATGCTGAATTCCCCAAGGAATGAATATATTAGAAGTGTTGGACATTTTTGTATCACAAAAATCTTAAATAAAGATGCATTTAAGACATTCTTTGGGAAATCATTTATTTACCTGAAAAGGGAAATATATTTCTACACTATGAACACCCATACTTCAGAATACTTTGCTAGAATGGCATTAGTGCTTTGAACCTGGCCTTCAAGAAAAAAAGTTCTAAGCTGTGCTTAGTGAATCCTGGATACAACCATCTATCTACTGAAGAATATTGGAAAGTGTTTATTCAAATGAGATTTCTGTAACCAAATGCACTGATACAAATCCAATCACCCAGAACCATGTTGTAGGAATAATAAGGAAAAAATAGTGTTTGGAAATTTTTTATTAAGTATTAGAGACTGAACTAAGTTTGGGAACATATTAAATGATTAATAATCACATGAATGTTGAATCAACTGACTAAGTGATTAACAATGAGGGGGGTAACAATTTTTTCTAGCATCACCAGTGACTTTCCCCACCTCTTTTCCCTAAAAATGCATTAAATGAAAATAGTAAAGTAGCTATTGGAAAGGAATGTTGGTCATTTACAAAAGCAATGTGGATAGCATCAATGAGTTCAACTCTGTAATAATACAGACTGACTTATCTATATCACATTAAAATTACAAAGCATTTTCCTCACTATAACCCTATAAAGTAGGTAATACAAATCTATCATTTATCTACCTATCTACTGATCTATCTATCTATGAATCTATCCTATCTATTTATTTCCATTATCTATTACTTAGCTATTTATAAATTATCTCTATATATGTGCATATATATGATATAGATAGTGCAAATCTCTCTGATTAATTTTATTTGATCAATTTGAGAAATTCATGTTAGAGAATGACCTACTTCTAATTCAGAACTTCAGCTTATCCTTCAACTCATAGTTGCTAGGATGAAGGAAGGGAGGCAATGAAAGTAATCAACAGGAATATCACTTACAAATGGGGTAAAAATCTGAAAAGTTGTATGGCTTATTCAGTCCCTTTCAAGTCAAAATCCATGATTCTTCTTATAAATTGAGTGTCAGAGATGGAATTCAAAGACAAAATTCTTCTTATTATAGTATCATCATCAATTTCATGTTTGGCATGCCCCTCTAGAATCACTTAAGGAAAGGGGAATTGTATCCATCAACTTCATTTAAATATAATTTTTAACAATAATCACCAACACTAGGAGGCAGTGGTATACAGATTTGAAGTTAGGGGAACCCAAACTATTAATGTCACTAGCTTTTCCAGTGCTTCACAATAGATATAGACCCAGTTCTCTAGCTGGGCTCATTGATCACTCCCTAATAGAGTTGGAGGCATTAGCTACAAAAGAACAAATCCTTGTAAACTTCTTGAAATCTAAAAAAAAAAAAAAAAAAAAAAAAAAAAAAGGTCTTATGTAGCAAACTACAGCAGCAGAAACTGTAGAATGCTAAGAATGAACCTGGGAAGACCAACAAAGTAAAACTGTCAGCCAACAGGTTTTGTGAAACATCTACTTTATGGAGCATTCTGCAAAGCTTATGATAAGAATTCACCATTGAAGCAATGGATAAAGTCTCTACCTTGCAGGAGTTCCAATTTAATTGAAAAGTATATGATTTAGAATTCAGGGATTCTTAGCCTGGGATCTGTGAACTATACATATATGTACATATGAATATTCATAGAATCTAGATTATATGCACATACATATATGTTTGTATATATTTTAATATATTCACACATTCCAGGTTATATGTATATACACATATGTGTGTATGTATATATGTATGTATGCATGTATACATGGCTTCTTTTGTAAAATTTCTATTCATTTTATTTTATGATTTTAAGAATCATTATTCTTAGGAGTCCGTAGTACTTCACCAGAAGGCCAAAGGAATCTATGACACAAAAATGTTAGGAATTTGTGATAGATGGAAAGAGACATGGAAAATGAGGAAAGAGCCCAGGAATAACAGAGACAAGGTAAAGAGAAGCAATCTATGTAAGCCAAGACTAATATGCAGCATGGGGAAACTCCAAATCCTGTAAGTACTTAGTCATTGTCACTCTTAAGTACAAAGAGCCCCATGTTTCATTTCATTTGGTTTATATAATGTGGCAATTCTTTTTGATAGAACCAGTTAGACTAGATAGGAATTTTCATGCAGAGAAAATAAAATTGAAAATGCCTTACTGGAGCAAGATTATTCAGATTTTTCCTTCCAATTTAGTTGAAATTTTTTTTGTCAAAACAAAACACCTAAGTTAGTATGATAGGACTAGATATATTCTGCTATGGAAACCACTACTCCCTAACATCCAAGCCCTTAGCGACTGTTTGGCTGTCCTAAATTTTTCACCTGAGCAGTTATGATGATTCAAGTTATTTTCAACATTTCACTGCTATTCATTAATTAGTAGACATTAATATCTAACGGAGAGAACCACTTGGGGTTGAAATTCCAATCCTTGACCAAGCAATATGTGCTTAATTCCATTGTCCATGGCCCTTGCCAGAAGGAAAGGTGAACTAGATAGTTTAATAGATGATAAACACAAGCTGACTAATAGTCAACCATCAAACGCTTCAAGGATATTCTCCCAAACAGCTCAGTTTCCTAGCCAAGAACTGGCCTTGATGTCTGTGAATAAGAATGTGAGCTACATATATGAGTATGAATCTAGATGCTAGAATCAGGTAGAAGCAAAAAACATCACAAATTCAGGCAAGCCCCGACTCTTTCTCCTTTCTTTTGTGATGTTTCCCTCTATTTCTTCTCCATCCCAGTTTGTAAGCCAGTACCATAGCATTTATCCCTGTATACTTCTGGCTGTAAATGCCTTCCAGTGTCTCTGCTCTTAACATTTCCTGGTCTCATTTTCTATTTGGTCTAGGGGGTTTACCTCACATCCTGACCCCCCCCCCCCTTTTTAACCTTTTATTTATTTAATTTTTTTTTAGCCTTTAAAAATATCCAAGATAGAAATAGTAAGGCCCTAACTAGAATGACAGCAGCTTTCCCCTTGTTTACCTTAGGGTTTCTCCAGATGAGCCTCTCCTTTTCCACAGGTTGACCAGGCTGCTTGAGCGACTGGCAGCTGAGGATGACTTCCCGTCTCCCACATGCATCCTCACCACTGTAGATGTAGTGAAGGCGCTTCTCACATTTCTCTCCGGCTTGGCGAGAATGATGTACACTTTGGGCACAAACATGCAGCCCAGGGCCACGGTGGCACTGAGGCTGACTGAGAAACACATGGTGATGATTTTGTAGTTGCTTCCAAAATAGATGGGCACGAAGGCCAGCCAAATGATGCAAGTGGTGTACATCGTGAAAGCAATGTACTTGGCCTCGTTGAAATTAGCCGGAACATTTCTGGTCTTGAATGCGTAAAAGGTACAGCTTAGAATTAACAAACCATTGTAGCCAAGGGGAGTAACGACGCCCAGATTGGTGGTGTTGCAGATCAGGTAGACTTCCCGAATACTTGGGTAGTCATGCATTATATCAGGAGGCTCCATGATGAAAAGGGCAACAATTATGCCCAGCTGGATGCAGATTAAAATGAATGCGATGACCAGCTGGGCACAGGCACTCATGAACCGGGGCTTCTTGGTGCAGATCTTCTTCTTGCTGCCGGCCAGAATTCTGGCGATGCGGTTGGTTTTGGTGACCAGTGCCGAGTAGCTCATGGCCGGAGAGAGACCAATGCCTATTCTCTGCAGGTAGCAGTAAATCTGCTTGGGCTTCGCAATGAGGCAGAAAGTACACAAGTAACCTAAGCAGATGCCGGCCAGGATGATGTAACAGAGCTCCCGGCTGGAGGATTTGACAACCGGAGTGTCGCGGTACATGATGAAGATCGCCGTGACAAATAGGGTGGCCAGCAGCCCTAGACACGAAAACACCACGGCCGCAATTGGCTCCGGATCCCCCCATCTCAGATACTGCACCGGGATCAGATCGCAACCTGTGGAAAAAGAGACCCGCGGTGAGAAGGGACAAGTGAGAGGGGACCGAACTGGCTCTCTTGGATTTACGCTACTAGCTTAAAGGCCTTTAATGTCTTTCCCATGGATCAAGAACGGGGATAGGAATTGGACCTGTGACTTCACTGATTTGGCAATATTCGCATGTGAAAAGTCCCTTTATCGGTTCAGATGTGTACCTTCCTTAGAGACTTATCTAGAACATTGAGAAGTGCCTTGTGCTTGGTCAAATATCCAGTATGTATTAGAAGAAGCTCCTGAAATCAGATCTTGCTGCCTTTAAGGCCAGTTCTTTATTCACTATGCCCTACTACCTCTCTAAATGCATTTTTAGGTAGGTAAAATTGGAAACATCTTGTATTTCAGAAATTTTCGTTCAATGAAGGTTTTTTTTTAAATCATTTATTTTAAATTTAAATAATATTTTTATATTTTTATTTATTTTTAATTAACTAATTTTATTTATTTATTTTTAATTTTTAAAATTTTAAAATAATTATTTTATTTTTAAAATTTTATTTTAATTAATTAAAATTTAGCTAAATAATTTATAATTTATTTAATTAATAATTTTATTGCAATAAACAAACATTTCCATATGTTTATTCCACTATGTAGAATAGTAGGATATAAAATAGTAGATTAAAAAAAGGTGATTGTACTTGAAACTGCAAATTATGTACAACTTGCTATTCATTTTAAAAATATAAGAAATTTACCTTGTAAATTTCTTTTTTTTTCTTCCTGTATTTGTCAAATGTAAAGACTTAAGTTTGGGGGAATAAGAGTTCATCATTTGGTAAAAAAACAAAGCAAAACAAAACAAAACAAACAAAAAAAAACCAACCCACTATTGGAAAAACTAGAAAGCAATCTGGAAGAAATTGGGTAGAGACCAATATCTTGCTTCACTTCCCAAACTAAGATCAAAATGGATAGATGACCTAAATATGAAGAGAGATATTATGAGAAAATTTGAAGAACATGGAACATATATGTAAGACTTACAAATAGGCAAACAATTTATGAACAAATAGAGAGTAGAGTGAGAATTGAAATGAATAATTTGTATTATATTAAATTGCATTCAATATAAACAAATATCCAATGTACCTATAACTATATAACCATATACTGAAATAAAAACCAGCAGGTATGGGGCAGTATATATATTTAATAGTCAGCTACTGAAATATATATTTTGGGCTCATTCTTACTTATTCAGATGTATTCCAAAATACTTTAATTCAAGTCCTAAAAATCTCTCTCTTATGTATCCCAGAACATTATTATGAATAATAATATTTAGACTATAAATATATTTAATCTTCTTAATGCACAGGCCTGATCCTGTCACTCCTTATGTCAAACTTTTGTAATGACTACTAATTCCTATCGGGAATAACATGTCTAAGATCTAACACAGTCCTATCTTTCTCTGACTTCTCTGGCTAATAATTCTATAGTTGGTTCCAAAAACTATAATCTGTAGTCTCATTTGGGAAATTCTTACAAAGTTCTGGCTACTCTCTTTCACTTTAAATAAAAGTAAAATTGGGAATATAATTGTCATAATAACATTTCTTTAAATGCCCACAACAGCTTTCTGATAAAGGAATCCAATCATGTTTCACATGATATGAGATTCCTTTCATTACCTCCCTTCCAAAAAAAAAAAAAAAATGAAAGAAGAAGCAACTAGTAAGGCTTTTAAAGAATACTTCATAATACAAGATTATGTGAGCTATTATTTTTTCTCAATTTAAAAAAAATCCAACTAATCTTTATTACTAAATCTTAATTGTCATGTACTTGGATATAATTAGTCATTAATACCCACATTTTATACATATTATCAACAATTAAGGCTGGAAATATTTCAGAGTTCTTTGCCTTAAGTTAGTTATAGTTATGCATGAACCTAAAGAAAAATTTCTTTGTTCATAAGTTTTCTACAAAAAATGTACTTGTGATGGGCATTAGGTCTATATTCAAGTACTGTCTTTGATACTTATTGACTGTATAACCATGAGAAACTACCTTTACTTTTGAGTGTTCTGGCAAATCTCTCAGAATCTAGGTGACAAATGATTTTCTACATCTGTATTGAGACAGAAAATTTCTTTGTAGGGAGTCATCTTTACTAATTAAATAGATTATAAAAAAGATATGACTTAAAAATATAATGAAGCTTCCAGGAATAAATCACACTTTCTGTCATTATAGAATCAAAGACTTAGAACTGAGAAGTTAAAAAGATGACCAAAAGTATCCAGCTAGAAGGGATTTGAACCCTGGTCTTCAGGCTGCAAGACTAGCATTTTTTTCTCTGCATCATACTTCTGTTATTGTATATGTGACCTAGTTCATATCATAAGTAATTAATCATCAGCCAGTGATAGCAGAATTAGCTGACATTAAAATATACATGGCTAAGTGATTCAATGGCTAAGAGCACAGGGTCTCTAGTCAAGAAGAGCTAAGTTCCAGTGCCGCTTCAGATACTCACTAGTGTAACTCTAGGCAAGTCACTTAAACCCCATTTGCCTCAGTTTTCTCATCCATAAAGTAAGCTGAAGAAGGAAAATGGCAAGCCACTATATCTTTGCCAAGAAAATATGAAATGAAATCATGACTGAACAATAAAAAATATGAATAGTAATCAAAAATAAGGTTTTACTTTTTACCTTCTTCACAACCTTTTCTCTGGATCCTGTTGCTCTTTTCATGGACTGCCTATTTTGCTTTTCCTTCTTCAACTTCTGAATGTAGCAGTATTTCTAGAATTTAATAATTGTTCTTTTCAAAGCCATTCCCTTATGAATCTATGTGCTCACCCCAACCACGCTGCTTGTGACAATTTTAGGATTTTTTTCTAATTGCATATTCTTTTAAAACCTTTGAAATATTTTTATCTTCTAAAATTGCTTCATTTTTTCAAAGTAAATAAAAATAATTTGGAGTCAAGTCTTATGGATTAGGTAAGACATCGTTAACTTGAAAAACAAGGCACAATTAATGGATGAGTTTGATTTTTTTGTGCGGTTCAATGAGCTGGATCTGAAAATAATTCCCAAATAGAGTTCAGAAATGTGCTGAATTTTTTTTTTTTTTTTTTTGGAGTGAGATAGGCATACAAAATAAATATACAAAATCCCTAGTTTGTAGAATGGCACTTTTTATATATGAATTCTGGTATGTTTGAGTAAAAAGTCAATCTAATTACTAACTCCACATTTCATTTTTCTTGTGCTATGTGGGGGGAAAAACACATACTGTACCAAAAAAGATCAAGATAAAGTGATTTCATGGAAAGAGAACTTGGATAAGAGCCAAAAGCTTTGTACTCTAGTTTTGTTTCTAGCACTGATTAATCAGTTGTTTATCACTGGGAATGTTACCAGGATGAAAGCTTGTGCCTCACTTTCCTTTACATTTCATTGTAAAATGGAGGTTGTCATAACAATGAAACCTTCAATTCAGATAGCATTTTACACTTTTTTCCAAAATACTTTTGCCACCATTTCCTTTTTAGTTCCTCACAACAAATTTTGAAGTGGACAAAACCACCTAAAAGGCTTATTCCTAGGTTTATTAGCCCTGCGTATATAGGCATATAAAATAGATATACAAATAAAATATTACTGATAATAAATCATAATTTTGTGACCACCACTTTCAATTATGCAACCCCATATAAGATGGGGTTTAAGAAACTTTGAACTACATGATCTCCAGGTATCATTCAATTCTAAGATTCTTTGGATAAAATATGTCAACAAAAAAGAAGCTATTTTATATTGTTTTAAAGTCAATATAGTAGCATATATACTGTAAACAAGCACTATGAGGTACTATAAAAATGATTAAAACATTGCTAAAGCGCTAATATGGGCTCTTTAAAAGTACATATAACTTTCTGGGGAAAGTCACAGTTGTTGATGGACAATCTGTAATTGGCAGCATAAAGCATTATATAAATAGGAATTGCTATTAGGATTCTCAAATATTGCAATGGCCTATTAGACAATAGTTAGCCATGTCTTTTTGACCTTAGACTCTATTCTTTCTAATATTCTCTGGATTAATTTAATATTACTTCTAGTAGCTAATAATTAATATGTACTGAAATATTTGAGTTTCAGTTTCATATGAGTGATATTTAATATATATCTATGCAGATGAGTCCATGCACTTCCCTATAAGGAAAGATCCTCAGAGCAATTATTAGAATCTGAGTGGGGCTATTTACTCTTATTTAACATACAGTTCTAATACTTCTTGGTTCTCAGATTTTTCTGAAGCCTCGAGTAAATTAGTTTATGATAGGAGAATTGGTAGAGACAGTTATCCTGACAGTGGAATAAGTGCCAAGTAACAGTCTGACAGCAAGAAAGCAAGCACAAAAAATAAGCAGAGGAAAATATTTAAATATCAAAGTAGCCTTGGGGCTATTTAATGTAAGGGCAAACTGAATTCAACTTGCTAGCCTTAAAAGGATCACTGTAATACAACCTCATGAGTAAGAAAGAAAATATTACACTACATTCACTATGCTATATTTAAACTCAGCTAAAATTGCATTTTGAAAACTTACCAATGAATTGTTAAGATAAAAAGTTAAAAATTTGCAAAATCATAAGCATTCTGGAAAACAACAACAATTTGGCTATTCAGAATGACTCATTCACTGAGGATTATATGTAACTAGGATTTAAATATATTTCTGTGTTGTGATTATACATATCTCCCTCCCTCCTCCCCCCCCACCCCTATATCTTCTAGAGTCCATACCTTCTAGATCAGAGGATATTGTAATGGCTATTGTTATCCACAAATTTTTATTGAGCACATGTTATCAGAAGAACACATAGCAGCACTTAATAAATGCTTGTTGACTTGATTGATTAGTTAATACTTATGAGAGAAACAAAGAAGTTTATAGATTAGTTCTACCTTTTGAGGGATTTGTAGTTTACTTGAACACAGAGACCACAGAGTTATCAGTTTTGAAAGATCTTTAGAGTGCTGATCCATTTTCCAAAAGCAGAAACTGAGGACCCAGAAAAGGGAGGTGACTTATACAATAATAGATTGCAGTTTGGTGACAGAGTTAGGATCAATAACCTGATTCTTCAAAAGATACAAGACTATTAATGTATCAATTAAGATTATTATGTACTAATATAATCAATACACACGTTTTAATGTAACAGATATACAAAGTATCAAATGAATGTTTCGCAGTACTTGGAGAAAGGATTGATTCCTGAGGTCTGGGTAAATTATAAGAAACATTACTGGATTTAGAGCTCATAAAACTCTTAAAAGTCATCTATTCTACCTCCATTTTACAGAAGAAGAAATTAAGGACAGTAAAAGTTAAAGCTATTTGTATAAGATCATAGACGTAATAAATAGATGAAGAGGAATTTGATCCCAACATTCCAGGGGCAAGTATTTTAGGCTACAAGGCTCCTAAAACTGTATCTTTTCACTTTTCCTTGACATCACTTGACATATTTCTATAATTTCTTTCTGGCATTTTATATTGGAGCTCTAGTAGCTGTTCTCATGATTTAGATTAGAGATTATATGCTCAGTTAATTCAGATAAAAGATTCCATATGACAGTGTATATACTAGGGGCAGCTAGGTGGCACAGTGGATAGAACCTTGGGCACAGAATTAGGAAGAATCATCTTCCTGAGTTTAAATTCAATCTCAAACATTTATAAGCTATGTGACACTGGACAAGTCACTTAACCCTGTTTGACTCAGTTTCTACATACAATTTCTACATACATACAGAGAGGGGAAAGACCACTCCAGTGTCTTTGCCAAGAGTTCAATGCAACTGAAAAAAAGTAGTAAAAAGAAAGAAAGATGATGTCTCCCCTCAAGAATGTTATTCACTAATAGGGGAAGACAACACACATAAAATGAAGTTGAAAGTTGGGGTGGTTGGAACCCAAAAGTACCTGGAATGGAAGGTCATCCACTGTACATCCTGAGAAGACTAAGACACAATTTGTTCTCCTGGCCACCTTCCTTATTCCTGAGATGAGTCATGTTATGGGCCAGAACTCTGAATTTGAAACAAAGGATTCTTACAAGTTACTAAGTCAGTGGAATTGATAGAGACAATAGTTATCTAATTTAGCATGGTTCAGTATGATTGATTTAATCCTACAAGGAGATGTTATGGGCCAGAACTTGAAACAAGGTACTAAGTGGAATTGAGGAGACAATGGTTAAATCTAGTTTAGTATTGATTTAATCCTACAATATTTTCCTAGTGATATAATGATTGGTGTGTACTCAGTGTGTAGCATATAAGTTAGAAGCCTCAACCAGGGAGATTCAGAGATTCAGAGACAAGCAGACAGAAGCCTGGAGGTTAAAGGCTGGAGCACAAATCTTTGGACTCAAACAGTTTCATTCCATCTCACACCACCTTGGTGACAGGCTCTTCTCCTTCGCTTCTCCACTGAAACCAAGACTCTGGAAGGCCTCCAGAAAACTAGCTGAGCCCCAAGTGAAGGAGACAAGATGTTGACAGAGATAAGAAAGGATTTTGACTTTAACACCTGGCTGTTTTCGTGGTGATTACTGAACTGAAATGAAGGCTGCTCCCAGAGACTCCAAGAAAACTTCAACAGAGAACATTACATTTTAGAGAGAATATTACAGAGTCCTCAGAGGGAAACCCAAAAGTGAAGGAAAAGATACTTCTGCTATGTGGATTCCAGGAGTGGAATGAGGCTTCAGGATGAAGAGCTGGACTATGGGGTATCTAATCTCTTTATGTTTCAGAGGGTTTTAGAATTTATGTAGCAAGGAAAAGAAAAGGGACAATCTGCATTGACAGAAGAAATTCTCTCACTGAGAATTTCTTATGCTGACAAAATTATGGCCACTTCGTGTATTTATGAAATTGTAATAAACCAGTAATACCACTGGAGATGTTCTGAAAACAGTTGTGTGTAAGACTCAAAAGAAAGTCATGATTAGATATTTAAATGTGGAAATCATAAACACAAAAAGAATGGTTTTTGAAGAAGTGGAAGCAAAAAGATTTCAAAAGAAAAGAGAAGGGGAAAGGGGAAGGGGAGGGAAGGGAGAAGGAGAGGCCGTGGGGGACTGGGAGGAGAGAGGGAGAGACATAGAAAGAAAGAGAGAGGGGAAGAGGGAGAGGAAGAGAAAGAGAGAGAGAAAGAGAGAGAGAGTAAGAGAAAGAGAGTAAGAGAGAGAGAGAGAGAGAGAGAGAGAGAGAGAGAGAGAGAGAGAGAGAGAGAAAGAGAATGGAAGGAGGGAGAGAGAGAGAGAGATAGACACATGAGAGACAAAGGTACATAGACACAGAGACAGAGACATAGAGAGGCAGAGAGACACAAAGAGACAGAGACAGATAAAGAAAAACAAAGAGAGACAGAGAGATATGAGACAGAAATACAGGGAAAATATGCATACATTAAAAAAGAATCAAAGAGACTTAGTGTAGCCAGTCCCTAGAGGAAATACGAGGGAATGTTACCAGACAAATATTGTGCTAGATTTCATTAGTCAAATTCTCTTCTGCTACCTCTATACCACATTAGAGCCTGTTTCCTAACAACTCCTACCCCTCAAACTACTAAAGAGAGATAATCTAATTTATTCTGGGTTTGTGCAGTTTTTCACCTCTCACCAAGATGCTCACTCATCCTAGATACTGAACATTGCATTCACTGCTTTGTGAAAAAAAAAAAAAAAACAAAAAAAAAAAAAACAAAACACCACTACAGGATTCTTTTAAATACTGAACTTTCTTTAGTTATTTTAATTAGGATTCAATTTATATGCATTTGATTTTTGTACATTTTCTCAAAATGGATTTGTTGGGCAATTCAATTTAATAGATATTTATTAATTACCTACTAAGAGTAGGACGCTGTATTGTGTTAGAGATAAAAAGACAAAATCATAATAATTTTTATACTTAAGGAATTTACCTTGTATTATTAGAAGGCTATAGGAAAGTAGAAGCACACAATGTATGCAAATGAGAATAGTATTAGAAAAATTGAAGAGGAAGAAAAACAAGAATAAGATGATGATATTGGCAGCATTAACAACTGGGGAGTGAGGGAAGACTTAAGCTTTATTTTTATTGGTAGGAGGTAAGAGGAGAGAAGATACTTAAACTTAAGAGTAAGAAAAGATGTCCTCTTTTTAAGTTAAAGAATGAAAAGGCAAGAGTAATGTGTGTGAATATAATGACTTCCCAGCTTTGAGCAATTAACTAACCATTAAAGATAATGAAAGTACAGAGGTCATGGAAAGACTTACAAGAACTGATGCGGGGTGAAGTGATCAGAACCAGGAGAACACCGTATACAGAAACAGCAAGAATGAATATGTGATAATCAGTTATGATAGATTTAGCAAAGAGGTGATCCAAGGCAATTCTAATAGACTTGGCATGGAAAATCCTATTTGCACTGAGAGAGAAAACTATGGAGATTGAATGAGGATCCAAGCATAATATTTTCATGTTTTTGTTTGTTTTTTCTTTCTCATTTTTTTTTTTTCACTTTTAATCTGATTTTTCTTGGGCAACACAACAAATATGGAAAAATATTTTAAAATATTGCCTCTGTGTCTCTCTCTCTGTCTCTGTCTCTCTCTTGCTCTCTCTGTTAATATTATCTGTATTATACTGTATTTTTATTTATTTTGTTAAATACTTCCTGATCATGTTCTAATCTGGTTCTGTCTGTTGGATCCCAATATATTTGATACTTCTGCCTTAGATAACATAGGTTGAATATATTTTCTTCATCATCTTTTTAATAGTATTTTGTTTTTCCAAATGCATGTAAAGATAGTTTTCAACATTCATTTTTGTAAGATTTTGTGTTTCAAATTTTTTCTCCTTCTCTCTCTTATCTCCTCCCCTTCCTAAGAAAGCAGGCAATCTGATATAGGGTATACATGTACAATATTTTGACTTTGAGAGACAGAGATAGAGACAAACACAGATATATAATAGAAATAGTATTAAGACAGATGATAGGCAATAGATTGATAAGAGATGAGAGATGTAAATAGATAAAACATTTAAACATAATTGGTTTTCTTTGCAACCCTATTTTATTTTTATTTATTTTAAAACTTAATTCACATTTATAACCATATACCATTGCTAAGCCAATTTCTAAAGATAATTAGGGGAAAAATAATGTTTATATGTTCTAAGAATGTTTATAGAAGTTCTTTTTGCCATGTCAAAAAACCTGGAAATTGCAGAAATGCCTATCAATTGGGTAATGGCTGATCAAGTTGTGGTATAAAATTGTGATGAAATGCTACCCTATTATAAAAAATGATGAACTCAATGATTTTAGAAACTCATGGAAAGAATTACATGAAATAATGAAGAGCAAAATGAGCAGAACCAAGAGAACATTGTATACAGCAATGGCAATATTTTTTGAAGAATGATTTTGAGCAGATAAATTACTTTGATAAGATATCAATTATATAGTATATATTTACGTATAAATATATAATGAATTATATATAAATAAATTTTATATATATATATAAACTGTAAAGAACATATGAAGAAAGATGGTGCTTTCATCCGAAGAAAGATGGTGCTTTCATCCGGAGAAAGAAATGAATAGAAGTTTAGAATCATTCTACATATATACCATCTATCTCTACATATTTATGTCTAATTTTTGTCATCTCTGAGGCAGAGAGAAGGAAGAAGGGAAGAAAAAAGAAATTTATATAATAATATGATATATTTGAAAGGAATAGCAAGTTGTATATAGTAGATTTACACTTTCATATGCAATTGTCTTTTTTATTGTATTATCTTATGGAAATATTTGTTTATTTCATAAATTAAAATAAAATTTAAAAAAATATTATGGGAAGAGGTTCGTAGGTTTCAAATAGGCAAAAGGGGTACAACTCTCTCTCTCTCACATACATACACAAAGATTAAGAATAACAACACTTTCATTTTACAAATAAATAAACTGAGGCCTAAAGAGGTAAAGCAAGTTATTCAAAATTACACAAAAGGTCCTTAGATTCAAATCCATCACTCTTTCCTCACTGTACTTCTTTAGAAACTGCTCTCAACATGCATACTTTATATGTCCCTTCTGAATTAAAACACCATTCAAGTTTGCATTATGAAATGTCACCACAAACATTTCTATCTACCATAGGAAAATGTAATCAATGAAGATGAGAAAAAATTATCTTGAAGTCTTTATATCTTTGGGCTGATTTTATGAAGTTAATCTGAATGAGGGTGGGAGAGAATAATGAACTTTGAAGAGCATGAAATAGGCTACCATAGATGATGAATTAGTCTATGAGAACATCCCTTCTGTGGTAAGATGAAGAAATTGCCTTATAATCAATCCTTATGTTCTTTTCCTTTGCCCTATTGCTCAGTCCAAATAATTCAGGTATTTTCTGTTTGAAAAAATACCATTAGGGACACAAATGACATTATAGTTACCAATCAGTACCTTAGAACAACAATTTAATTAGTTAAATCTTGGGAGAACATAAATTTCAGATGGTAGGGACCAGTAATAGAGATACTATCTAATGGGGGAGAGGAGCAGAAAGTAAGTATTTATTAAGCACTTAATATCTGATTCTGCACTGTTTGAAAATATTATTTCATCTAATCCTCAAAAAATAGGGAAGTGGGTGATATTATTATCCTCATTTTACTCTTGAGGAAACTGGAGCAGACAGAGGTTATGGGACTTGCTTAATGTCACACAACTAGTAAATGACTGAAGACAGATTTAGACTTATCTTTTTGACATAGAAGAGTAGGACACAACTGAAAAAGAACTGAACAACAATTTTCAGACTCCAGATTTTTGTCCACTGGATTACTGGTTGAAGTGTAAATGAGGAGAGAGACTGATAAGAGTTCTTCATGTATTTGAAGGGCTAACTTATGTAAGAGGAATCAGTCTTAAAATATGTAATCCCAAGGGAGAATCAAGAAATGGAAATTTTAAAAAGGGAAATTCAAGTTTGACCAAATGACATAAACTCTCTAGTCAAATAATTCAATAGCTGAATGGATTGCCTCTGGAAAAATAAATTCTCCTTTACTAGATATTCTTCTGCAAAAGTCCAATGATCATTTGTCAAATCTAGTATAATGGGGATACTTTTCCAGATATGGGTTGGGATAGATAATAGGTTCTTTCCAAAGCTGAAATACTGTAATTTAAATCTTAGAAATGCACGAGATATTTCAGTGTTAGGGGAGGGGCATTAATATGCCCTTCTGATGTCATTATATGACAAAACTCATTGAGGTTTTTTCCCCTCGGTGGAAAAGGCATTAAAGGATATAGGAGAACAGAGGAATCAAATGAGTTGTCCACAGTAAGTGGACTAAGGAAGATTTATGACCTCTACATGCTCTACACAGTCATTTGCAAAACCACCATCTAAAGTCATGTTCTCTGAATTCAAATCCAGGATTCACCTGGATTCAAGGACCTAAAAAGTTCAGTCTCTCAATTATATAGATAAGAAAACTGATGTCCAAGGAATGGAGTGAGTCACCCATAATCACACAGCTAGTAAATGTTCAAATTTGAAGCCAAACCCTCTGATTACAAAGTTAGTCCTTTTCCAATAAGCTGCACTTTCTTGCTATCATAATGCTTCAGGTAAAAGCATTGGAATAAATAATTTTATTAATGATGAAATTACTAAATATTTATGTTTTTTAACTACTAAATATTCATTTGTTTTTTTAACTACTAAGTATTTGTTTGGTCTCAAATATTTCACTTTACCACTCTGGGACTTAGTTTCCCCATCTGTAAAACAAAAATATTAAACTTCTTTATATGATGGTCAGAGGGAAGGAGAAAAAATTTGGATTCATATTTGGAATATGAAATTTAGGTTTACAATTTTCTCTCTGACCTTGAGCAAAATATTTATTTCTTAGAACTCATTCTTTATCTGGAAAATGAAGTAGATTGAACTAAATGGCTTTTCAGGTCCCTTCTAACTCTTAGTCCATGCCCCTATGATAAGCCTATAAGTGATTGCTGTCTATTTTTATTATCTTTTTACATTATATCTTCCCTGAAGTGAGATTAAGGTGCTTTCCTTCTAATCTGGTTATTGTTAAAGACATTCTAATTAGCACACAATCTATAGTTATATTATTAGTTTGTCACTGGGGAAAAAAATCAAACAAACAAAAGTATCACCACCAGCTTGAAGTCCTTTCCTATTTCCTTACTATATTCTCCCTAAATTTAATTTACTCTTCTTATCACTAAGTGGGATAGGTATGAAGGGTTGAAATCCATTGATAAATATTAACTTGGAAAGAAGAATTTTAGTTTCACTAAAAAGCCATCTGTGTTTTTCTATTTCAGTCCCTTTTCGGTCTTATATGTCTCTTTTTGATCCCATTTGAGGTTTTCTTGGCAAAGGTACTGAAGTGCTTTGCCATTTCCTTCTCCAGCTTATTTTTCAGATAAGGAAACTGAGACAACTAGGTTTAAATGATTTGCACTGGTTGACATAGCTAGTAAGTATTTGAATCATATTTGAGCTGAGGAAGAGGAATTTTCCTGCAGACCTGGCTCTCTCTCCACTGTGCCACCTTGCTGCCCCTTTCTATCTATCATGACTATTATAATTTTTTTTGCCACCTGTCCCAGAAATCTATACTCCATCTTGCTCCACAGTTTTCTCTAGCTCTTCAATCCATAACCTTAAAGTCCCAGTCTTGCCTGATACCTCAATTAGGTAAATGAATTAAGTATAGGACAATTGTCTGAGAAATTCAGAAACTTGAACCAAGGTAAAAGGATACACAGAACTCTATGTTTAGGAACAATATATTAGTAGAAAAATAATTTCCTTTGAAAGTAGATATGTGGATTTAAGTCCTAATTCTGGTTCTTGAGAATTTGGTGACTGATCAAGTCACATAACTTTTGGGACTTCAGTCTCATCATCTTCCAGTTCTAAAGCTATGACTTTATGAGATTTAGGAGGTATGAATTCATCATAGTAGACTAGATGCTAGAAAGATGCTCTTCATGATTAGTAAATATGCACATCTATAATAGCCATATGTATGAATGCATGGGAAATGTAATCTGCCCTCCACAAAAAATCCTCCATTTTAACCAAATATAATGACATCATAAAGAAAAAAATTCCTAAAATCTTTGTTTAACTCATTGTGATTCCATTTTGGCATTTTATTAGGAACTATGCTGGAATAGTTTGCTATTTTCTTCTCCAGCTCATTTTATAGTTGAGGAAACTGAGGCAAACAGGGTTAAGTGACTTGCCCAGGATGACACAGCTAGTGTCTAAGGCCAAATCTGAACTTAGGAAGAGTAATCTTCCTGACCCCAGACATAGTACTCTATTCATTGTGCCACCTAATTGTGCTTTTTTTCCTACTTGTCCCCAGAATTTAGCACAAAAGAAGCACTTAATAAATACTCACTTGTTTATTGATTGCTAATAAAGTGATTTACCACATCTTAGTAAATATGAAACATTTCTTTTTGACTTCTAGTCTAGCACTTTTTCTAACATTCAACATTATCTCAAATTTAACATACCCCAAACCAAGCTCATTCCATTTCTACTAAGATTCCTTCTCTTTGTGTTCTATTTTGGGGTTTCTGTGCTATCATTCAATTAAACTTCCATGTTCAGAATCTTAGAATTGTCTTTTCTTTATTCAATTCAATCTCTCATTCATTCACTTACTAAATTCTGTTTATTAATAATAACCTTCTTTATTTTTGTTGGGTAACCTGCTCTAAAAGTTATATGAATATATGGAATAACAACTGTTGCTGTTTGGTAGTTTCAATTATGTCTAATTCTTTGTGGCCCCATTAGGGGTTGTTTTGGCAAAGCTACTGGCAAATATTCTCTTCTCTAGCTCATTTTACAGATGAGGAAACTGAGGGAAACAAGCTTTAGGATCCTAGCATGCCCAGAGTCATACAACTAATAATTGTCTGAGGTCAGATTTGGACTCATGGAAATGAGTTTTCCTGATTCCAATTACCAGTGCTCTATTCACTGCTTTCCTGTGCTGCATAGTGCCAAGTACCCTGCTCTTAGTATAGTGAACTACTGATAAATGTTTACTGAAGAAAGGTCTGAGTAATTAAATGGTATATCCTTAATTTCCATTGATGCAATGCATTAATCTATGTAGATGTTAATTATGGGATGTCTTAGTAAAATCTCAGGCACTGAGAGAGCATCAGTATGGTGTCATGCAAAAAGACGATCTCTCTGGAACTCAAGCTTCTTCTGGATTTGAATCTAAGATTTGATTCTTTTGTGAAACTGTGGCAAAATCATTTCTTTTCTTAGCTTCAGATTTCTCATCTGCATTATGAGAATTCATGTTCTTATGCTATGTATCTCAATAATACTTGTGCTACATATTTCAAATTATCTAATATTTCTAAATCATTACACAAAAAGAAATTCTTATTTATTAAAGAAGAAAAAAGGTAGACTTGCTTGCAAAATCCCTGTGAGTTCACTTTTGGCAAGTTGCCTATGTATATTATTGGATTGTCCTTTGTTCATCTGGTGAGAAGCCAAGTCTGTCCTCTTTTTCTAGCCTGTTTATATATATTTTTAAAAGCCACACCAGTAAATTGCTTTGTATTGCTTTAAATTGTTTGCAAGTACAATGATCCATATAATGCTTTGTGAATTTTCCATTCTGCCTAATGTGATTTGTAAGAGGAGTTATGATACAAGACATTTATCTGGTTCACATTACTCATACAATATACCAGTACTTTATGGAGAATTTGCCAAGTAGTTTAGATAGATAATGTGATGGTAGGCTTTAAAAAAAAAAACACTTTATGTTCTGGGGAGGAAAAAGCAATTCTGTTGGGGATAGCTGTATTTGTAATGAGTGGAAATCAATGAAACTGTATTATTTCTCTGAGTTTAGTTTCATCAGAGTAGTTTCTGACTATGGCCACATTCCCTGGGCCAAAGGTCAGTCATCTCTTCATTTTTCACCCAACTGCAACATGCACTCTTCCATTTCCCTCCTCCTTTGCTTCCATTACCTTTCACTTCCTGTTATGTATTGTATTCCCTCATTTCTAATATAACTTCTTTGAAGGTGGGCACTGTTATTTCTACTTTTTGTATTCCTTATGCCTTTTCACACTACTTGGCACTTAATGAAAGCTTATTGATCTATATCTTATAATATATCTATTATATCTTCATATTGATGGAAAAAAACATGAGGGATAGGTTTCAATTCTCTTTTATTTCTAGAGATTATATAATTTACATATTATTCTCTTCATGGAAATGAATAGATGAATGAGAAATAGTATGAAAGCTATTTTCAAGAATTATTATGACTGGGAAAGGAGGTGGATAAGATCTGGAGCAAGAATGAAGGAAAATAAATGGGCAGTCTGAAGATTAAAAAAAAAAGAATCAATGAAAACATTCAATGTATTGAAAAGTCAGATGCAGGCCATGATTGGCATTTTTGGATGGACTGCCTACATTGATAAGAACATGGCTGTATTCAAACACACGCAAAAAAAATATAGCCATTTCACCTGAAAGTCTCTAAAAATGCCGATTTGTGAATACATTCACTTTTTTTGTTCCATATGTTCAAAGGGCCCATTTAAAGGGATTCAGTGATAAGGGGATTTCCCCCTCCTATTTATTGGAAAACCAGAGGTCAATTTCATCAGTAGAAAGTCAATAAAGGATGGTATGAGCGTGAGACAACTTAATAGGGAAAGCCCTCTCGATCAGATGTTATCTTGTTCCTTATTTTTGTTGTTTTGTTTTGTTTTTCCTGGTCAGTGAGAAACATGGCAAAGATAAACTTCTGAATTACAAATGTCTAGTTTTATTCATAGCTATGTACCACCTCATATGGACTATCTTTCTAATCACTCAGGTTTTTGGTATTCTTTCTCAAATTTTCACAAATTTCACAAAATGCACACATATATATGTTATATAAATCTGTGTGTATTGTGTGTGTGTGTGTGTGTGTGTGTGTGTGTGTGTATAGAGAAAGACAGAGAGACAGAGAGAGACAGAGACACAGAGAGAGATACAGAGAGAAAGACAGAGACAGAGACAGAGACACAGAGAGTTCTAATTTAGGAGAACTTGGAAAGGATTCTTACAGAAGATGGAACATTTGAAGATAGTCAGGAAAGTTAGGAGTATATGTGAGGAAAGAGAGAGTTCTAGCAATGAAATATAAGCAATAAAAACACTCTGAGTCAGAACAGCAAGTAAATCAGCATTACTGGATTCAGAGCATATCAAAAGATATATATATATATATATATATATACATATATATATATATATGAATTTAGGTTGCGATGGAGTAGGAACTGACAAGGTAGGGGAAAAATCAGCAGGCTATTGCAATAATATGAAGTGAAGAGGAGTTGGAGCAGGATGGTGTGCATTTCAGAGGAGAGAAGGAGATACATATGAGTGATGTTGTGAAGATGAAAGCAATGGGATTCTGCAACCTTTAATTCAGGGAAAAAAACAGGGGGAGAGAGAGACAGATAGAAAGACACAAAGAGAAAGAGAAAGACCAAGAAAGAGACAGTCAGGGATAGAAACAGAGAGACAGAGACACAGAAAGACAGAGACAGAGAGACAGAGACAGAGAGATAAAGAGAGATAGATATTGTGTTGTGTTTCCAACTTCCTACTGGACATTTTGAACAGGCTATTTCTTTGATGGTTTTAACTTAAACAAAATTTAATTTGTTTTATTCTCCCCAGACCAACTTTCCTATTGCTCTCAACTTTCCTATTATTATCAAGAATGCCATCATCCTCCTAGTCATCTTAGTTCAAACTCAGTGTCATACTTAACTTTTCCCTTTTTTTCTTACATCTCTTATCCACCCAGTTTGTCATATCCTGCCATTTTTATCTTTACACATCTTCCCTATAAGATTCCTTTCTCTCCTTTGACATTGTCAGCACTCTAATAACAAGTCCTAATACTTCAAGCCTGATCTATCTTTTTTTTTAATTTTTATTTAATAATTACTTTATATTGACACTCATTTCTGTTCTGATTTTTTTCCCTCCCTCCCTCCACCCCTCCCCTAGATGGCAAGCAGTCCTTTATATGTTGGATATGTTGCAGTATATCCTAGATACAATATATGTTTGCAGAACCGAACAGTTCTCTTGTTGCATAGGGAGAATTGGATTCAGAAGGTATAAATAATCCGGGAAGAAAAACAAAAATGAAGATAGTTCACATTCATTTCCCAGTGTTCTTTATTTGGGTGTAGCTGCTTTTGTCCGTCATTTATCAATTGAAACTCAGGTCTCTTTGTCAAAGAAATCCACTTCCATCAAAATATGTCCTCATACAATATCGTTGTTGAAGTGTATAATGATCTCCTGGTTCTGCTCATTTCACTTAGCATCAGTTCATGTAAGTCTCGCCAGTCCTCTCTGTATTCATCCTGCTGGTCATTTCTTACAGAACAATAATATTCCATAACATTCATATACCACAATTTACCCAGCCATTCTCCAATTGATGGGCATCCATTCATTTTCCAGTTTCTAGCCACTACAAACAGGGCTGCTACAAACATTTTGGCACATACAGGTCCCTTTCCCTTCTTTAGTATTTCTTTGGGATATAAGCCCAATAGAAACACTGCTGGATCAAAGGGTATGCACAATTTGATAATTTTTTGGGCATAATTCCAGATTGCTCTCCAGAATGGTTGGATTTGTTCACAACTCTACCAACAATGCATTAGTGTCCCAGTTTTCCTGCATCCCCTCCAACATTCATCATTATTTTTTCCTGTCATCTTAGCCAATCTGACAGGTGTGTAGTGGTATCTCAGAGTTGTCTTAATTTGCATTTCTCTGATCAATAATGATTTGGAACACTCTTTCATATGGGTGATAATAGTTTCAATTTCATCCTCTGAAAATTGTCTGTTCATATCCTTTGACCATTTATCAATTGGAGAATAAGCCTGATCTATCTTACTAAACTGCTGTTTTTTTTCTCACTATTGAAGATCTCTTCCCACTATAAGCTATACTCTACTCACCTGCCAAATTGATCCAAAAATTCAAATTTGACCATTTTACTTCCTCTCCTGACTAATTAAAAAAAAAAAAAACTCTACTGACTCCTTATCACCTCAAAGCTGATCAAATTTATTCAGTGGAATAACCCAAAACTCAGTATATTAATTGCTGTTGCTATTCATTCATTTATTCAGAAAATATTCATTTGATATCTATGAATAAAAGCATTATGCTAATACTAAGTGCTAGAGATATAAGAAAACAGACAAAGAAACATACAGAGACACAGAGAGTCAGAAACACACACAAATACACAGGGAGACAGACAGAGAGATAGATAGACATAGACTCAGAGACAGGAAACAGAGACAACCACAGAGAAACAGATACACAGACAGAGAGATAAAGGGAACATATCCTTAATTAAGGACTACCACCCTTTTGTTCAAGGCTAACCATGTACACTGAAAATTTTTTCTCTATTTCAAAGGTTTACTTCATCTCCCCAAAGTTAGAAAATGACAAATAGCATTTAAAGAGTGATCTCACCCGTGATCCAAGAAACTGAATCTAAGCCTTTTTTCTTAATTTCCAGACCACTGTTCAGGCAATACCCTGAGAACTTTCATGCTAAGCCATATTCCAATTCAAGCTTCCTCATCCAGTAAGAAGTATTTATTACAGCTCTGATGTTAATAGAATCACTTGATTTCTAAGTCAACCACTGACAAATCCCCTGACAAATAAAAAGTAACAAACACTTAATGAACATTGAGTATTTTTCCCTTTCATCGAAATTCAATTAGGAAATCAAATAGCCAGTACATTTTAAGGGCATTTGGAACGCAAGAAGGTTTCTGCAATCTGAAGATAATCAACATATCATTGCCTTGAATGTTAGTTACTTGCTTCTCTGAAAACATCATGACCTCATTGAGGTCTGTGATAGGGATGAAGCTACACTGAACCACCTCTATGTTTAAAAAACACTTTCTTTTTCTTCTTCTTGTTCTTCTTGTTCTTCTTTTTCTTCTTGTTCTTGCTTTTTTGTTCTTGTTCTTTTTGTTTTTGTTCTTGTTGTTCTTATTCTTGTTCTCCTGTTCTTCCTCCTCTTTTTCCTCCTCCTCCCTTTTCTATTACAAGAAAAATATCTGTACCTTCCTTACCCCCACACTTATATATTTGCCCTACACATGGTTTTCAATAATTTAGCTAGCATTGATCAAGTTCTGTATTCTCTTTGGTATCTGTTTCTCTTTCTTTTTATGTATGCTGCTATCTCTGTGTATTTCTATCTTTCCATCTTTATCTCCTGTAATTTCTAGCTCCCTTCAAAATGTCACTTTCTTCAGAGTGCTTTTCTATTTTCCCAACTTTCTGCACTTTCTCCCTCAATGTCTTTTGTATTTGCCTTGTAAATTGAGCATAATGATGCACACAATGAGTAGGGAATATATAAAGTTTAGCTAAATATGAATTCTCAGGAAGTTTATATAAGAATATCATTCATATATATATATATATATATATGTAAATACACACATATATGTATATATCCACACAGACAGAAAGAGAGAAAGGAAGAAAAAGATAAAATGAAAAAAGAGAGAAATTGAGAGAGAGAGAGAGAAAGAGACAAAAAGAAAGAGAGAGAGTGAATATTTAATTAGGTATTCAGGAAAAGTAGAAACAAAAGAGGGAAAGAAAAAAAAAAGTTAAATACCCAGTATATGTTATGGGCTAGAATTCTGAACTTGAAACCAAGATTCTTTCAGGGTTCTAAATCAGTGGAATTGATAAAGACAATGGTTGTCTAGTTTAATATGGTGCTTAATAGTTCTCTAAGTTCAGCATGATTGATTTAATCTTACAACAAATAATGGTTTCCTAGTGATATAATGATTGATTTATATTCAGTATAGATCATATAAGCTGGAATGCAGAGCCAGATTCATTCAGAGACAGATTTATTCCATCGTCCACCTTTGTGGTGGCTGGAGGCTGAACCAAAGGCCCTTGGACTCAGATTCATTCCATCTTCATCAGCCTCATGGTGGCTGGCCTCCTGCACTTCCTCCACTGAGACCAAGGCCAGTCTGAAAGGCTCTCCAGAAAGCTGCCCAGCCCCAAGCAACGAGACAATAAAGAATTTGGACTTTAACATCTGGCTATTCTCATGATGACTACTCAACTGAAAAGAAGGCTGGTCCAGAGACCTCCAGGAAAACCCACTAAGAACATTACAAGAATAGAACAACTGAGTTTTAGAATTTTAAAACATATTGATAGAAACACTCTTTAGGTAACTGATCTTGCCTTCATTCTTTTTTCTTCAAAGAAAAAGAAGGACTTCATTTTTAATCTACAAAGTATATAGGTAAATGAGGAAAGGAATAATGTTTCCTGCAGAAAGTTTTCACTGACAGATTAAAGTTGCCTGCACCCACCACATTTGTAATTTCTATTTGTGCTTTTCTCTTGAACTTGGGAGAAAACCTACTTCTTTTTTTTTTTTTCATGATATTTCCTACTGAAATATTTGCATGATTATTATGTTTTCTTGCTTTTCTTCCTTTCTTTTGGTTGAAAGGAAGATTATTAGAGTTGGGCCATACCTATTTTATAAGGCTGATATATCTCTAAATGGGAAATGGAGAAATAGACCAGTAGCCCACTTGCTGCTTGATATCTTCCTACCCATTCTTGAACATCTTATTTACAGCTCATAGAATTTTGAGAGGTAGAGGGGACCTTAATAGTTATCTAATCCAATCCCTACATGAAAGGAATTCTTATTACAACATGCCCTTACCAGTGATCATTCAGATTTTGCTTCTTTTTAAACTTCTATTAATACAACTCTTTTACCAAGGTCTAACATCCATCCTTCAGAGTAATAGTTGAAAATTTACTTCAAATATTCACAACTGGTTCCATCTTTAATTAGTTGTACAATACAATTTTCTATACTTCAGATACAGCTAGCAGTAGAGCTGAAAATCATTGTTTTAATACATTTCTTTTCTCATCTCTGCCTTTGGATAGACTGTCCAGACCTTGACCACTCTCCCCTTTATAACTTTATCTCTTAGAATCTCCTTTAGAGGACTTTTCTGATTCCTTAACTTTCTGCTCTCTCTCCTTCAATCTCTTTTGTATTTCCCTTGTAAATATTTTATTTTTACTTATCTGTAGACACATTATCTTCTTTCCCTACAACCCTCCTCATAAAATATAAACTCTTTGAGCACAAACATTGTTTTATTTTTGAGTTTGAATATTCAGGGTATACAGTTGTTCAATCAATGCTTGTTGAAATGAATTTAATTTAAAGTGTCATAAAGAATATGCGTGTGTATATTATATATGTAGACACATATGATATGTGTGTCTATATATGCAAGCATATCTATATACTTATACATTTAACATTGCATTTGATTCATGGTCTATTTTTTTTTTTTGTTTGCTTTTTTCTGACATAATATCAACTGGTTCCCAATTCCTAAGTATCTAGAAATCTGTTTCAAGTCAGATAACAAGCAAAAACCATAATGAAGGCCCAAATCCCATAGGTAATCTGGGCTAAGCAAAAGGCCCTCAAGCAGGAGCTATATAATGAGCTGATGTAGGGACATGACAAACTAACTAGGAAGGCAAAAGAAAACCTCTGAAGCATTCACAGGAGCCCACCCTTGAGCGATGTACTCTCACTGTGGGTTCTGGGGAAATACTGCTGTCAACAGATCTGCCTGGCAGTCATGCACCAGGAAGGAAGGGATAGAGTTGCACTTTTGAAGCAAAGCCTTTGAGCCACAGGTGAGTCAGAGAGACTACCATTGTGCATAGCTACTGGCTCTCTAGACTTCACAGGGGCTGCAGATTTCAGTCATATGGGCCCAGGGTAGAAAGGACTTTTGTTTTGCCATTAAAAAAATTAAGACAGATATATACACATCCAGAGTGTCTGTCTGTCTGTCTGTCTGTCTCTCTCTCTCTCTCTCTCTCTCTCTCTCTCTCTCTCTCTCTCTCTCTCTCAAAAAAAAAAAAAAAAAACATAAAAGAATTTCCAAAAAAAATGGAAAGAGAACAGGTGTTCCATACAGACGATCATGAGTTCATGTCACTTCCACTTTTCAAGTGGGTGATCCTGAAAATATCATTTAGCCTTTCTGATTCTTGCTTTCTTAATCTTGAAATCTCTAAAACAGCATTGTTGTGAGCACCAGAATCAATTATATATTATTCAGGGATCCCTCATTTTATTGCACTTTGCAGATATTGCTTTTTTTTTTTTTTTAACAAATTAAAGGTCTGTGTCAAATCTGTTCTGAACAAGTCTATCATGCCATTTTTTTTTTCAATAGCATATGTTCATATTATGTCTGTCACATTTTAGTAATTCTCACAATATTTAAATTTTTTCCATTATTAGGATCTCTCTTGGGGTGACCTGTGATCAGGGTAATTATTTTAGAGCACCACTAACCATGCCCATGTAATATAGAGAACTTAATCAATAAATATTTTGTATGTTCTGAATGCTCTGTACCAACCATATTTCTCCATCTCTGTCCCTCTCCTCAGACTTCGCTGTTTTCTGAGATACAACAATATTGAAATTAGGTCAATTAATAAACCTATCTAAGTGTTTGAATAAAAAAATAGTGAATCAATGTGGCAAACTTCATTGTTGCATTATTTTAAGAAATTGCCATAGCCACTCTAACATTTAGAAACCACTGGTCTGCTTTGTCTTCAGCCATTAACATTGAGACACTACCCTCTGCCAGCAAAAAGATTACCAATGGCTGAAGGCTCAGATGATCAAATGAGGAGTAAATAAAACAATAAAGACTTTTTAAATTAAGGTAAGTACTTTTTTAAAGACAATTCTCTTGCATACTTAAAAGATCACAGTATAGTAACACGACTTCTATATGTAACAGGAAACCAAAAATAATCTGTGTGACTTTCTTACAGTGTTCTGAAACTGAAACCACAATATCTCTAAGGCATGATTAAATTATTCTTACAACCTTTGTGATATTGGGTAAAGCACCTTATCTGCTTAGGTCTTAAGTTCCTCACCCACAGGTTGGTTCTAGAGTTCCACTGATTTCTGAATCTATATGTCTATGATACTTTGAACAATGTTTTCTAAGCATTTAAACATAGATTTAGCTTTGTCTAAGGAAGGAGAAGAAAGGGAATAATCATTTATATAATATACATTATGTGTCAGGCACTGTGCTAATTATTACCTCATTTTATCTTTAGAGCAAACTTGGGAGGTGCAGGTACTATTATTATCTCTTTTATAGTTGAGGAAACTGACAATCTGGCTCACACAATTTGTAAGTGTCTGAAGCTAGATTTTGTAGAATGTTTAGAGCCAGGCTAAAGTCAGAAAGACTCCTGAGTTCAAATCTGCATTCAGATACTTCTTAGTTGCGTGACCCTGGGCAAGTCACTTAATCCTGTTTGCCTCAGTTTCTTCATCTGTAAAATGAGCTTAAGTAGGAAATGGCAAACCTCTCCAGGATCTTTTCCAAGAAAATCCCAAATAGAATCAGAAAGAGACACAATTAAAAAGATGACAACACTTTCTGATAACCATGCCCATTGCTCTATTCTCTACATACATGTACACATAATGCACATATATACACATGCGCACATATATGCAATATAGCTGCACACTTACATGCACATACATGCATACATATACACATACACACTATCACACACACCCCTAATTCAATCCTTCTCAAGATTTTTGCTCATAGGATAGTGTTCTTTACCATAAGAAATCCTATTACACTGAACCTTTAATTTCATAACAGAGAAGCCTTCTTGGGTATCTTAACTCCAGACCTGCCTCTCCTTCTCCTTCCTTTATCCTTTTTTCTTTCTTTACTTTCTTAGGACTCATGATTTCTTTCAAAGACAGAGACAGCTGTCTCTTGGTGGATTTACCTGATTTCAAGAAGACCCAAGTTAAAATATTGCCCCAGAGTCTCACTAGTTGTGTGCCCCTCCAGGATGTTCCTTAAACTCTTAGTTTTCTCACTTCTAAATATGGGGATCACAATGATACCTACTTTACAAAGGTGCTGTGAGGATTAAAGGACATAGTATATGTAAAGCATTTTGTAAACTTTAAAGCTTATAGAAAAGCTAGGTATTATGTGCAAACTATCATTAGTTTCCCAAAGTCCAGCTGGTAAGAATAGACAACAGACTGCACCTGGGGGAAGAAGACTGAGGGATCGTGAGGGAAAAGGCATGTGAAACTTGAGGTGTGAGGAGGAGGAGGAGGAAGGAGAGGAGGGGCTCATTTTGAAAGAAGGCATTGTAATCTCTGTAAAGTCAGGAGGGCCTTGTTATTTTTTTGTCTCATGAAGTTTGCAACAGCCATAATATTAATTATAAGATTCAAAGGAACTGAATTGATGGGGTAGGTCAAAAAGGGGGGTTGATAATTTATGAAGTTTTAAATGTTTATATGTTGAACAGAATGGCTATTTAAAAGTATGGCCCCAGTGAGGAATCTAAGTTCTCCAAAGGCCAGCATACATACATATACATGTGTATATAGACACAGATACACACATACATGCACACTCTGTCTTCTTCAAAGACTATTTTGAAGTTCTGTTACTGATGGATTGGTTGACTTGTACTACCTAGTGTTAATATATTTTCAGGATCATACTCTACACATATATAAATATGTGATGATTGAATCTTAGTAAAACATATGTTGATATACAAATTAAAAGCCTATCATAATAATAAATTATATTTATGAAGTATTTTGCTTTGAAAAGCACTTTCCATGTAATACTTAAGTAGCTAGGTAGTACAGTGGATAGAATTCTAGGTCTGGTTACAGTCAGAAAGACTGGAATTGAAATCCAGTTTCAAAACTTATTAGTTGTATGACTTTAAGCTAGTCACTTAACCTTTATTTAACTCAATTCCCACAACTACACAATAATAATATCATCTACCTGACAGGGATGTTATGAGGATCAAATGAAATAATATTTATAAATACAATGCCTACCACATATTAGAAACTAAGTATATGCTTATGCCTTTCCTCTCTAACAAGGAGAAACATATCTTAATCTTTGATAATGACTTGCCTTGAATATCTCAAAGTAGAAGGAAAATAGCTAAATAACCTAATTATTGTTATAAAGATCAGTTTAGTATTATATTATGTTTTAAGTGTAGCTGTAAGTTCATCTTTATAGGAAGTAAGAAGGGGAAGGTAATTAGTATTTACTAAATACTTACTTTTCAGGCACTGTCCTAAGCATTTTTACAAATGTTATCTAGTCTACAAATATTTCTCCATTTTTACAGTTGTAGAAACTGAAATATATAGCAATTGAGTGTCTTGCCAAAAGTCACACAGCTGCTAAGTATCTGAGGTTAGATTTGAATTCTAGTATTCCCAACTTTAGGTCCAAGGCTCCAATCACTTTGCCACATAGCAAGACTTTTTCTATCGAGGCAGAGAAGTGCCTTTACAGCAATTTATAGTTTTTGTTGTCCTGACCTATGTCTTACAAGTGGACTTTAGTGCCTCTGAGGAAAGAGGCTGATGACTTAGTATAATAACCCTGTTTCATTTAAAGCTAGTTCACTTGCAAGTTAAGATATCATCTTGCCAGTGTCACTGGTATTCTTCCAGAAGGATAAAAAACAATCTGTGAAGGGTTGTAACTGCCCCCTATCCTCTAGGATTTAGTTGGCTAATTCCAGGTAAGCAATACTACTATTTCCGTGCTCAACCTCCTGCTTCTTTCCCCTCTTCTTCTCCCTGTCCATGTGGGGAGACATCCTTTACGTGTGGGTGTTCTGTCCAAAATAATATGAAAATTTTTATCACTTACACTTCACAAGTTATTTGGAATTTGGAGGCTAGATCTTCCCCTCTAGTTATTTATTCTATCATGTTTTTGGGAGGTTTGGGAAGGGGCTGAAAACTGGGACAATTAACTTTTTTGTCTCATGAAGTTTTCATTTATGAATTCTTGACATATAGCTCTGTAAATCTAGGCTTTGATAAAGCCTACTGGGATTCAAAGGAAGCTACTTGACTATGCCTTAAATCCAAATCATTCTATGTCTCAATGAGTGGTCAGTAATAGGCCCTAGCCTAAGGCTCATTTGCTTAGTGTTTGGGTTTTGATGACTCAGGCTAAATGTAAATATCAATTATATCTATTTTGGCCTAAAATTCAGAGGGTCTTCCCCTCCCAAATTGATTCTTGTGTGATAGTAAACTGTGCCATCATTTCCCTCTTGCCAATCTTTATTCACTGAATGAGTATTATCCCAGACAAACTGAAGTGGTTTAAAAAGATCAAGGTTTCCCACTGCATTCTGGGCCATTGCCAGGTGTCTTGACTCCTGTCTTTCCACTCAACTCTTGTAAATCTGGAGGAGAATGAGAATGATGACTTTGCCCAGCCCTGCCTCAATTAAATTCAATTCTCTTGCAAGTCAAAGCATCACCCTGATGATGTCTTTAGTCCTCTTTGAGAATAAAGGATAAAATCTGTGGGTCTTTGTCAGTTTCTTAGGGCTATTGATAGGTTATCACTTTTTCAAGTCCTATTACTAGTATATGGCAGAGAAAGGAGTTGAATTCAGATCTTTTGAACCAGTTCTTTATTTACTAAATATCTTGTCTTACTATCAATTATATTAAGATTAAAATCACTTGACTGGCAAGATATTTTGATCTCTTGAAATGGATAATCGACTCCAACAAACTAGTTCCCTCTTCTAATTGGGAAAACATTTTATCCCTAATTCATTCTAGGGGATACATTGAACACAAGCTTCCTCAAAATGAAGTCTCCCAGAGAGACCATTTTAAAGTTCTTTTAATGTTGGATTGGTCAATTGTTACCATGTAACCTTCGATATTTTTTCAGGCTAAAGTTTTCCTTGATATGTTTTATGGCTCATAGCTCTGGGCTTTGACAAAATAGAACACATTAAAATACTAGAGCAAAGTTAAAATGGATTTTGTTGTTGTTTAAGAAAAAAAGAAAAAAAAAACTGAACTGACAGATATCATTGTGCCCAATCTACTCTATGAAAGTAAAATGGATTTCTGTCAAGGGAATGTGTTAGGATTCTAAAGGAAAACACTTCCAAAAAAGGTCATTTACTTTTGTATTGAGTTGTTTCAGTCATTGACAATTTTTGTGACCCTCTTTTGTGGTTTTCTTGGCAAAATTACTAGAGTGGTTTGCCATTGCCTTCTCCAGCTCATTTTACAGATGGGGAAACTGACGTAAACAGGGTGTAGTGTCTTGCCCAGTGTCACAGAGACAGATTAGTGTTCTATCTAACTGTGCCCCTGGAAGCCCCAACATACGTTTTATCTTATTTTAATAGATACTACAGGGTGTTGTGGCACAGTGGATGCCAGAGAATTGGTCTTGAAGCAGAAAGATCTTGGGCCAAATCTTACCTCCCAAACATAGTGGTTGTTGGACCTGACAAACAACTTAACTTCTCAGTGTTTTACACAAGTGTCAAACTCACTGCTGTCCACAACACTTCCCAATGGCCACACCAGATTAAAATGAAATTGGGAAATATTTAACAAAATTAATTTGTTGAATTCAGTTTTGTCCTATTCTTCATGATGCCATTTTGGGGTTTTCTTGACAAAGATGCTGGAGTGGTTTGCCATTTCCTTCTCTAGCTCATTTTACAGATGAGGAAATTGAGATAGATATTAAGGAACTTGCATATGATCATAAACCTATTGTAAATATGTGAGCTAGATTCAAAGTCTAGCTTTCAATCTACTCTACTTCCTACGTTTTTACTAAGTGCACCACCATGACAATAACCCTTAGTTCTTAAAAAACTCAGAATCTAATAAGAGTCAGAGAGGAACACGAAGACAGTTCTACAACATGTACATGATATATAAAGGAAAAATGTTGATAATCTTAAAAGAAAAGTACCATGAGTAAAATGGTCAGAGAAAAGCTTCTTGTCGAAGCTAGGAGTTTAGCTAAGACATAAAGAAAAGTGAGGGTGTTAGGAGGTAGAGATGAATGGAAAGTACTAGTGGGGCATAGCTTTTGAGAATGTATAGAGTTGGAAGATGGAGAATTTCATGCAAGAAATAATGAGGGGGCAGCTAGTTGATGTAGTGGATAAAGCACCAGCCCTGAAGTCAGGAGGACCTGAGTTCAAATCTCACCTCAAACACTTAACACTTCCTAGCTGTGAGACCCTGGGCAAGTCACTTAACCCCAATTGCCTCAGGGGAAAAAATAGTAAGGAGGCCAGTGTCGCTGGATCCCAGAGTATTTGGAGGACTGAAGGATAAAAGAATGCAAAGTTGGAAAAGGCCAGATTATGAAGGATTTTAAAAGCCAACAGAGGATTTTCTGTTTGACTTTGAAGACAATTAAATCATGAGGCAATGCAGTTTATTAAAAGGAGGTGGAGTGTGTGTGACATGGTCAGAAGTGTACTGTAGGAAAGTTAATTTGATAGCTGAATGGAGGATGGAATTGTGGAGGAAGAAAATTGAGATAGGTTAAAAACTACCAGGCTTTGGGAACAGTCAGCGGGAGTGATATGGACTCGCACCAGAGTGGTGGCCATGGGGGAAAAAAAAGTGGCATATAGAAGAGATGTAACAAAATGTAAAAATGAGGAGACTGATGACTGAATTGATATGGTAAGCAGGATACAGTGGGACCAGTAATATACTATGATTTTGAGCCTATTTGCCTGAGAAGGTGATGGCACCCTCAAGAGTAACAGGGAAGTTAGGAAGCAGAGAGAATTTTGGGAGGAAGTTAGCAAGCTGAGCATTATGTTGCCTTCCAGATGTCTTTTTTTGTAGGACATCCACACTGAGAAAGGTAGTAGCCAGTTGGACATGTGAGACTGGAGATCAGGACAGAGATTAAGCCAGCATAAGCAGATTTCAAAATTATCAGATGACAACTGAAACATGGGAGTTAATGTAATTATCAAGGAAAATCATGTAGAAGGAAAAGAAAAGAATGTCCAGGACAGAGTTTTCCTATCCTTAAGAAAACATTTTTAAGGTAATTCAATGGGCATAAAGTGAGCATTTAATAAATACTCAAACGGGATAGTACATATACAGTACTTTCCAATCCTCAAAGTACTATACAAATACTAGTCATTGTTATAGTTGATAATCATTTGAATTCCCAAAAGACTAAGACAGTGATGTCTTTGTAATTAAAAAAATCTACTTCACATCATAAATGTGGAACATGTGTAGAAGAATTGCTCATGTTTAAACTATATTGGATTACTTGCTGTCTAGGGAGGGAATTGGAAGAGATGAGAGGGCAAAGAATTTGGAACACAAGGTTTTGCAAAAGTAAATGTTGAAAACTATCTTTGCATGTATTTTGAAAACAAAAAGCTATTGTTAAAAATCTGCTTTAAGGAATTAAGGATCCCATAAGTTTAAGATGCTTAAAAGAATTACTCAGTTTTAGTCTACCTGTCATCATTTCTTCCGTTATCCAAAGTTCTGGGAATCATTCTAAACATACTTCTAGAACCCAGCATGTGCTTCTGGTGATTGGAAAATATTATATCTGTCAGACTACAAAAGACTATTTCCACTATATCATCCTTCAGCTTCTGATCTTCCTCTTAGAGAAATCATGCTGTGAGATGCTGCTCCCTTGGAGAGAGGGATGCAGAATATATTTATTTTTGTATCCCTTGGTGCGTTGCATATCCAAGATGCTCAATCAATGATATACACACATATACATTATGCAAACACACACATATATGTATGTAATGTATATATGTGTATGTATATATGTGTACACACACACGTATATATATTTGCCCTTTGATATAAGAATTGAATTATAAGTTATAGTTTAGAGCAATTTGGTTCAAATTTAGATTTTGTCAACCATTATTTTTTGTGATTTTGGTCTATTTAATCACTCTCTCTGGGCCACAGTACCCTCATCTGCGAAATGATGGCCAGATTCCAAATGATATTTAAGCTTCTTTAATTTTCATTTTGTCTTCATATAGTATTTAATGTTATTATTTCTTTATTATAAACTTATATTATAAGCAAAAACAAAAAACCCAATAAATATGAAAATAAGAATAAAACTATTAACTGAGCAAATTAACGATGTTAAATAAATAAGTTCATCTTATTCAATATCCCTTTCCAAATTCATCTGAGATTCTGCTACTTTTATCTTCTATTCTTGGAAGAAAAAAAATCACAGACTTTATCAAATGAGATGATGCATGTTAAGAATATTGTAAATCTCAAAGCATTTTAAGTATAAACAATTAAGTTGTAGATGATGTATTTATCATTGCCATTTTGCTGCTTGCATTTTCATATTGGTCATTTATTTGTTCATTTAAATTTAATTTTTAATATAATTGTTTATTTATTTTTTTACAGTACCATAATATTCTGGTACATTAATATACAATAATTTACTTAATCATTTGTAGGCAGTGGACTTATAGTTTATTTATAATTTCTTTGCTATTACAAATAAATATTCTATACTTATAGATTCATTTTTTTTTCTTTTTTAGACTTTAAAGATGAAGTCCTAGTAATGGAATTATTGGGGTCAAGAAGTATATTACTTTTTAAATATTATTACATTGTTCCCCAAAACCTTTACACTGGCATATAGTCTCATCAACAATGTATCAAGAATCTAAGATTTCTTTTATTTCTAAATATGTGATTTATAAGTTATTAAGTTAACAACCTGAAACCTCACCATGAAAGAATGTACATCTATAAGTACATCTATAGCATAAGTAGCTAGGTAGTGCAGTGGATGGGGTCAAAAAGAAGTGAGTTCAAATCTAACTCCCTGAGCAAGTCATTTAATCTCTCTGGCATCATGATACGGCTTCTAAAATTATTGTGAAGATAAAATGAGATATGTATTTGTTAATACTTTGCAAACCTTCTAATGCTATATATAAGCTAGTTAGCTATTATAAACTAATCATATAAGAATTAAGTCTTTTAGAACCTTCCCTGCGATAATGAAAGTTTTCATCACTAAAGAAGTAAAACTCATACCAGTGACATTTGATATAGGTGGTTAATCCTTTACCTTCCTGAATGTGGAGTTAGGTACAAAAGATCTCTCAGATATTCTGTCCTTGCCTCCACCTGAATTAGATGGTCAGTTATGACACAATGCTTGTTTTCAATATATAAATTTGCCTGAGTGGATGTCCATCAATTGGAGAGTAGCTGAATAAGTTGTGGTATTTGAAAGTTATGGAATAAGAAATGACCAGCAGGATGATTTCAGAGAGACCTGGAGAGACTTACATGAACTGATGCTGAGTGAAATAAACAGAACCAGGAGATCATTATACATGGCAACAACAACATATAAATTTTATTTAGTGCAATTGATATGTTAGGGAACCATTTAAGTGTAAGAAGAGTTTTTAGTTTGTTTATGTGTGATTTTTGTTCCTGAGAAACAGATGAGAATACAGAAAACTATACCACTTCACAGTAACTCACAGGCTGCAATCCTTTTGAATTTACTTTCATAAGTAGATTTCATCTCTTTTTGTGCAGTGGGAGTTGGGGACAGAGGAGGGCTGATCCAGTCTGAGCCCACAAACTTCACTCTTCCTTCCCCACTCCAGCCATGACCCTGCTTCCTGAACTGCAGTCCACGTAGGCAGCTCTTTCACTGGTCATAGCTTGAACAGCAGCTGATGCTGTCACTCATTTATGTATTTTTTTAAAAAAAAACTTTTAAACACATATAAATCTGCTACCATTTTATTAGGTACCTATCTTTATTTTTCTCATTTTTCAATCTTTTTTAGTGTGTGTATTACTGATGAAGTTTTTGAGTGTTATGCCCCAATTCCATTTTTTTCCATAAGCCCTGTGGTTTTTATTTTAAGGTTTTACATAGCACAGTGATTTTTAGAAATGCACATGTTGTGTTAAAGTAGAACCAGCTATACTTATGTTGGCATATTGGAATATTTTGCTTAACCTGAATAAAATATAGGCTCTTTGAAGGCAAGGATTACATTATTTTGGCCTTTTTAATCCCAGCTCTAAACATACTGTTAACTAGAGGAGATTGATAAGAAGAATAAAAATAAAAGCAGCTAGCATTTTTATAGTGCTTGAAATTTTAAAAATATTTTATTGGTGATATAATTACTCCCATTTTATAGGGAGGCAAAAGAGAAATTAAATGATGTGTCCAGGGTCACACAGATAAAGAGCGTTCAATGAAGAATTTGAACTCAGGCTTTCCTAATTCTAAATCCTGAGGTTTTTTTTTTAACTGAGTCACTTAGCTACTTATTTAATCAACACTTATTAAATGAATGAAAGGATTTAATAAATTCTTATTAAATGAATGAAAAATGATTTTCTTTCTAAGCCAGGTTGAATTATGGACAAAAGGAGACTGCTTGGGGGTGGGGTAGGAAACACCTTTAATTTCATCCCCAACCAAGTCAGAAATGACCAAAAGAAATGGTTATCTCTGAAACAGTATACTGTCACATACAACATTGTAGAATTGAGTGCTAGGAAGAAAGAAAGCAGTTCTAATTATAGCAGCATCATTTGGCACAACGATTAATCAGAGGCACTTGATATTAATGCATGAAATGTACAAATGAGAAGAAATAGGGTCTTCCACCAAAATGTATGATGCAGTGGAAAGAGCTGGAGATTAGAGTCAAGAGGGCTTGAATTTCAATCCTATCTCTCTCTGACTATCCATGAGAACTTGTGTAGATCACTTAATCTGTAGAGCTCTGCCAAAATTGCTTAGGATAGAACAAATAGAGATGTAGGGCAACATGTTGGGGTGAAGATCTTTCTAGACCCTCTGGACTCTTCAAAGATTTCAGATTTTATCTGAGATTAAACTACTCAGATTTTGTCTTCCCCACCTCCCCAATTTCCACCAATCAACCATGGGATTTTGTAAATTAGCTACTTGTTTTGTAAGCAACACAGGTATAAGGAACTGGGGGCAAAAATAGATGCTTTTTGACTCACTATGCATTCAAGAGAAAATCATCCTTGGAGGTCAAAATTGAGCTGCTGAGAGGAAGAGACATAGGAAGCCAGTTAAATAATCTTCCCTGCAGGGATATATGATGGCTGAGTGGATAGGTCAATTGGGTAATGTAATATTCAATTTAAGGATACTATTATTAATATTAAGGTCATCAAGACCCTGTAACATGGGAGATGTGAATTGCTGTTGGTCCTTGTGTTGCTTACCTATATTGTTTACTACCAGCAACTCCTTTCCCCACTGACACCGAATGTATTAGTAGAAGTATATATTTATAGATAAGTAATGATTTGTTGCTTTTCATTTAGCAATATCTTAGCAAATGGCTTTGTTTTGAGTAAACTGTGGCTGTTGTTATTGTTTAGTCATGAATCCATTTGAGGTTTTCTTGGCAAAGATATTAAAATGGTTTGCCATTTCCTTTTCCAACTCATTTTTACAGGTGAGAAAACTGAACCGAACAGGGTTTAAATGATTTTCCTGGGATTATCTAGCTAGTAAATATCTGAGGTTGGATTTGAACTTAGTTCTTTTTGACTCCAGTCCCAGAGCTCTATCTACTGTGCCATTGTTCTGCTCCTAAACTCTGATTATTGCCTGACTTTTAAAAGTAAGTATACTAGTAGAAGCTTATGAGACAGTGTTTTATAAGTGTGTACTCAAGCAAGATCCTTTCAATATAAATGTTTCAATCCATTGTAAAATCTATGTGACTACCAAATTGGCAAAAAATATCCCAAAGGGAGTGCTACATGTGAAATGAGAGGGTTATTGGATTATTTAATTTTAGTGCCTTTTAGCTTTTCAATTTATAATCTTGTAATCCTAACATTCAATGATCTATAGTCTATGATCTTTCCAAGATTCAGCTACTCTACAAAACCAAGAAGTATTTATATTTTGGTCCTCTTAAAACCAAATGATTTGAAATACACTGTTGATATAATCAACTGCTGTCTGTGCCATATGGCATTTCCCTGTTGATTTAATCTAGAAGACAATCTTGCATATTGTGACATCACCATTTGTTTACCTGTAAGATCTTCAGTGGGCCAAGAGCCAAGCTGGCATGCCTTGCATGTGTATTCATCAAAAACAAACTCATTCTCTTTGCATGGAGTACAAGTCCAACAGCAGCTGACTTCTCCCTTTCGGATCACCTAAAATGAATATTTAATAGAATAATCAGATTTATTCAACTGATATGTGTATCCATGAATGTGTTTTAAAACCTCCAAAGGCATTTGAAACCCATAGTTATAGCATTTCCTTGGCTATTGTACAATACAAAACTCTCAATGAAACAATCAATGACAAAAAACATTTATTTTAGAGTATACACTGTGTTTAGTACCAAGGATATAAATGAAATAGTACTTGTTCTCAAGGATCTTACATTCTGTTAGAGATGACAACATTCACATTTTAAGCATATGCAGAATCAACACTAACTAAATATTTGGTATAGTCCAAAAAGTGATTCTCCTTAGATGGTAGGGAGATTGGAAAAGTTTTCATGTCGAATATAACATTTGAACTGAGTCTTGAAGAAAGTAAGAGATTCTATGAGATAAAGTTGAGAAGAGAGTTTCTACCAGAACTGAGGAAAGTCCAATGCAAAGGCATAAAGATCGAGGTGGGATGGGGAAGAGGATGTTGTGTATGAGGAACAGAGGAAAGTCTAGTTTGGCTGGATTGAAAAGGACAGGAACATCAGATTGAAAAGTTGGCTAGTTGGATCTATTAAACAGGACTTTAAAAGTCAAACAAAGAGGTTTATGTCCCAGAGGGAAAATAGAACTTTTGGAATTAGTGAAGTAGGGGAATGATATGCTGTGGTCATCTCTGCAGTGTAGAGGAAAAAATCACTCTAGCAACTGTGAAGAGAAAGAATAGAGTAGGAAGAGATTTGAAGCAGGGAGATCAATTGGAAAGATATTGAAAAATCCAGATGATAGATGAAAAGAACCTGATCTAAATGGTGACACTGAGAGTAGTAAGAAGGGACTGAATGTTCTAAGGATAAAAAATGACAAGATTTGGCAACTGTTGGCTAATGGACAATGAGGAGTCAAGGATGATACTAAAGTTACAAATCTGGGTGACTGAAAGGTTGGTGTTGCCCTTGACAAAAATAGGGTTGTGAGGAAAGACAGATCTTGAATTTTATTTAAACAGGTTGGGTTTGGGATAATATCAGAATATCCAGATTGAAATGTCTAATAGGGACAGATGGTGATACAGAGCTGGTGCACTAAAGCCTGATACCAGAGATTAGTAAAAAGACTTTATGAGTTGTTATAGCCAAAACATTTAGTGGGTGGCCAGCTTTCTGGAGATGAACTCCTGGGTCTTCTTCTTTTTTTTTTTTTCTATTTTAAATTTTTATTTAATAATTACTTTATATTGACAGAATCCATGCCAGGGTAATTTTTTTACAACATTATCCCTTGCACTCATTTCTGTTCCGATTTTTCCCCTCCCTCCCTTTACCCCCTCCCCTAGATGGCAAGCAGTCCTATATATGTTGGATATGTTGCAGTATATCCTAGATACAATATATGTTTGTAGAACCGTACAGTTCTCTTGTTGCACAGGGAGAATTGGATTCAGAAGGTATAAATAACCCGGGAAGAAAAACAAAAATGTAGATAGTTCACATTCGTTTCCCAGTGTTCTTTCTTTGGGTGTAGCTGCTTTTGTCTGTCATTTATCAATTGAAACTCAGGTCTCTTTGTCAAAGAAATCCACTTCCATCAAAATATGTCCTCATACAATATCGTTGTTGAAGTGTATAATGATCTCCTAGTTCTGCTCATTTCACTTAGCATCAGTTCATGTAAGTCTCGCCAGTGCGCTCTGTATTCATCCTGCTGGTCATTTCTTACAGAACAATAATATTCCATAACATTCATATACCACAATTTACCCAGCCATTCTCCAATTGATGGGCATCCATTCAATTTCCAGTTTCTAGCCACTACAAATAGGGCTGCTACAAACATTTTGGCACATACAGGTCCTTTTCCCTTCTTTAGTATTTCTTTGGGATATAAGCCCAATAGAAACACTGCTGGGTCAAAGGGTATGCACAATTTGATAACTTTTTGGGCATAATTCCAGATTGCTCTCCAGAATGGTTGGATTCGTTCACAACTCCACCAACAATGCATTAGTGTCCCAGTTTTCCCACATCCCCTCCTACATTCATCATTATTTTTTCCTGTCATCTTAGTCCTGGGTCTTCTTGAAACCAATTAGAAACCAACCTTCAAGGACTCAAGGGTAACTTCTAGACTAGGATATACTTTTGAAGTAGGACTTTGGTGGAGAGTGTAGGCTAGCTTATTTGTCTCTAAACAAGCATGTTGATAATTTTTGCTTAAACACTTTGAATTATCTGGGGCACTATTTTTATGACCATTATTAAGTGTCCTCCCTTCCTAAGCCAGGGATTCATAACTTGGAGTCTATGAGTTTATTTACTTAATATCTATGTTTCAAATATAGGTGGTTTTCTTTGTAATTGTGTACATTTTATTTTATGCATTAAAAACAAACATTTTTTCTGGAAAAAGTTTCATAGGTCTTCTGATCTCTAACATATTTTCCATTCTCAAATAGTATATGTAATATATTTTAAGAAAATCATGAATAATACTAATAAAAATGTAACATAAAATCAAGAACATTTGATTTGCATAAGTGATTTGCATAACCTAGCACCAACACAATATCTACAATTTAGTAAATATGTGCAGGGGAGTCTCGTGAAATAAACAGAAGCTAAATGCATTGCCTAACTAATGAGTGTCAGAGGAAACAATCTGAACCATCTTTTTGATTTTAATCCAATATTCTACATTCTATGACAAACTACCTTTGTGCTTCCAAAAAGCTTTATTGAAAAATCTTAGGTCCAAAAGTAAATGATTGATTGGACCATTCATTATTTTGAGTCATTAAACTCTAAGTTTTCCCCCTTTTGGGGAGGTTGGATAACTAAAAGTTGTGTATACTTTACACTCACTCAAGGAAAGTAGTTTTCAAATATCCAATTTGGAATCTGTTCATGGAGAAGTAACCTAGAACAGTGGCTAGAAAGCTAGCCTTGTATCTAGGAAAACCTTCAAATTTCAGTTGGGACATATAAGTGACTGAGTAATCCTGAGCAAGCCACTTAAACTTTCCATGTCCTAAGCCTATTATTAGTATTATAAATTGCAGAGATAATGCTATTAGTAGAGGGAATTTCTTTATTTAGGAGGTCCTTATATCAATTAAATTACACATTTAGTCCTTACCCTGACCACAAAAATTTTATTCAGAAAGTGCATCTTACTTATAGCAAGATTGGTCCTAAATGAACTTGTCTATCATTTAAAAACCCAATCATTCTAAAGGAATTAGGAAACTAGGATTTCTACCTTGGATAACAAAATTAGATCTTACAAAAATGCCCTAAATGAAAGCCAGTTGCATTGTGGTGCAATACATTTCCTCTTCACCAGTAGCTATACTTCTAGAAACTGTCAGTTATTTTCATCTGTTGTGAAAAGCCAGATCAGGCTTCTGGGCCTATTATTATTAATAACTTATCTCTTCCATTTTTAAAGCATAATAATTAATAAACAAAATTATTAAAATATTTGACAATGTAATCAGAACTATACATTCATTTCTACATATATGTATATTTACATATACATTGGGATATTGCTAAGTACTAGTATGTATTCAAAAAGTAGAAAGGAAACTAAAGTAAAAAATTATTTTGAAATTCTTATTTTAGTTATTATTTTATATGCATAATAACCCGACAGACCAAATATATGGAGTAATCAAACAATATGTATACCACATAGTGTATATATACATATATACATATATAATATGGTAAATGCATTAATAACCAAATTTATGACATAATTAAAATCTGTTGTCTTTTCTCCAAACTTGCTAAGGTTCCATGGGATGGTCACTTTGGTTTTGCATATATAAAGACTAAATAATTCTAAGATCCCATCCAGTTCTATCATCTATGTTGGGAGGTTCTTTCCACTTTTAACATTTTATGATTGTAGAATGGAGATAATCATTCAAATGAATCAAGGCAAATTTTTTCCTGGGAACACAAGGTGAGTTTTAGGCATCCAAAGCCCAAGACTAGTTTTTCTTTATGATGATCTCAAGGTCCTTGTTTCCTATTCCATTGCTATTTTCTTATCATATGTCATTACCTATTTAGTAGTTAAACTGATGAAATTTAGAATTTTTGTCCAGGAAAACTTCAATAAAATTCAATGATAACAGTACTGGATGATTATTACTTCTAAAAAGAAAAATGGTATTTCAGCCATTATAGTCAATGAAGCAATATGAATGGTGATATTTCCAATAATGAGGGGTTCCTTCACCCAGAGTCTCATCCTGGTCTGAAAAACAAAGGCAGCTACTTCCTTTTCTGGAAATCCAATGGTCCTCTATTGTTCAATTTGCATTGTCTCATTAATTTGAGCAGGGAAAAAAAAATGATCAAAATTAGGCCCACCCTTTCTCAGGAAAAACTGGAAGCTTACAATCTATATTTAAATTGATGATGACATCTCTTCTCATTCATTGGAATGGATTTCTTATCTATACATCTATAAAGACATATAGAAATAGATATGTGTGTATGTGTATGTATTTATATATGCCTATATATATCTATATATCTATATATCTATATATATATATATCTGTGCGTATGTATTTATGTATTTCCATATATATCTTGTGTGTGTAATAGTTTTTTTTCCTCTGGGGAATAATCATATTCCACACTTCCACGCTCATGTTGAATTTATGAAGTAATGGTAAGTCCTTTTCAAAGGCATTTCTATTCTTTTCAGGGTAGCCAATCCATCTGTCACCTATTCTATCCTGGCAGCAGTAAGGACAAAAGGTATTTTCCTTAAAGCAAGATTTCAGTTATGGTCTCAACTCTTCTTAAACAAAAACGAACAGTTGTAATTTAAATTAAATGATGGAGGATTGTGGTTTAACTCAGTTTTTTTTTTTTCAATGTGGAACTGGTAATATTAAAAAATATATATATTTTTTATAGGGGCATCTAGTTGGTATAGTGGATAGAGCACCAGCCCTGAAGTCAGTTAACACTTCCCAGCTGTGTGACCCTTAACCCCAATTGCCTCAGCAAAAATAAATAAATAAATAAGTTTTTTATCATTATATGTATAGTTTACATTGCAATCCTATACATTTTGTTATGCATTTGAAAGCATTATCCCAAAAAGGGATCCATAGATTCCACAAGATTGTCAAAAAGATCATGACAAAAAAAAAAGGAGCTCATTTGGATTACTAATCAAATAATAATAATTCTTAAAGAACAATGTCAGTTTCTTTGGAATTTGATAAGAAGTTAAATGCATAGCAAGATTAAGTGAACTTCCTCTCAGAAGGTCTTTATCTTTATAAAGAACAAACGATCAGTAGAGTTCCTCTACTCTCTCTAACCTTCCTAACATACTCATTATTCCACAAACATTTGATTCACTTTCATCATCACTGTTTTTTCTCCTCTTGTTCCCTCTGCCTGGACTTCCTTCTTTCTAATCTTTGACTTTCAAGAAGCTTATTTATTCTTAAAAGTTTGCACAAATACTATTTACTCTCTGAAATGCTCCTTTAGCTCTCTCAATCAGAAGTATCTTTTGGGAACTCCTATAGTATTTTGTATGTATCTTATAGTGTTATGTTGTATCATGTTTATTATTGTTTTTAACATCCTATTGCTAGGCTATGAGTTCCTTGGTAGAAAACAGAGTATCTTCTGCATGTTTTTTTTTTTTTTTAATTTCTGACAATGTTAACTTTGTTAAGATATCTCAATGAGCAGTTACTTTATCAGCATGAGAACTATTCTCTTCCAAGGCAATTTGCCAGCCATCTTATAGTCTATATCTCTTTTAAAATCAGACAGGTCCTTTAAACTCAAAGATGATAAGAGACTTATCTATCATCACACAGTTAGATATTGTCAAATGTAGAATTTGAAACTAAACCGTCCTGACTCCTAGAACAGAATATTTTCCATCATATTGTATTGTTTATTGTAAAAGGTTAAGTGTGTTGGAAAAATGATTGATCATAGCTTCTAAATATGATTAATTTACTCTCTATGTTTTTCTCATAACAGTTCACTGAAGTTGATTAGAAATAATAACATTTTTCTCCTTGGCAACTAGGTGACAGAGTAGAAAGAATGTTGAACCTGAAGTCAGGAAAAGCTGAGTTCAAATACAGCCTCAAACATTTACTTTGCTTTTGTGACCTGGGAAAATAATTGAACTTCTATTTGCTTCAGTAACCCCATCTATAAAATTGAGATAATAATAGCATCTATTTTTCAGGATTATTGTAAGAATAAAATGAGATATCTGCATGGTTTATTGTAAACATTACTATTTAAATGCTGGCAACATTAACATAATTCAGCCAGTCAAATACAACACTAAAAGAAAGAAAAGAAGGCAGGAAAGTAGGCAAGCAGGCAGGCAGGAAGGAAGGAAGGAAAAGAAGGGAGGGAAGGAGAGAGGGATAAAAAGAGGAAAGAAGGAAGGAAGGGAGGGAGAGAGGGAGAAAGAGAGGAAGGAAAGAAGGAAGGAGGGAAAGGAAAGAAGGAAGGAAAGGAGGGAGGGAGGAAAGAAAGGAAGAAAGGGAGGAAAAAAGGAGGGAGGGAGGAAGAAAGAAGGAAAAGAGGAAAGAAAGAGAAATATCTGGAGGGAGAAGAGTATATTTTTTGTAGAATGTGACACCAGGCATAGTAGATAGTTTAAAAAAGAAATAATCCTGCTTTTCTGTACCTTCTAATATCATAAGAAAATTGGAAATTATCATATACATAAACCGTTTTAAGAAAGTTAGAATGTTCAATTGCAAATCATTTCACTTGGAACACCTCTTACCTTGATCTGGCCTTTCTCGCATGGGTCACTGCACACCGACCTAATAATGGCACTCTTCTTGGGCCAGACTTCATCATCATCCATTTTCAGTTCACCATTGTCCCAGCTGCCCACGTTGATGTAGTCAAAATAGTTGTTTCCCATTTCCTTGAAATTCATAATTTCATACCTTTGAAAGAAGAAAATGACCATTCACTTGAGAGCCAAGCACAAGGAGCAATTTTACTAGCTCCTTGGCTATCACATCTATGAATGTGGAATTGTCAACACTTCATATAACATTCTAGATGGTTAGACAAACCTCACTTTTGCATCTCACATATGACATGTATTATTACTGTGTGATGACTTTAGGTTAATACCTGAAACTGAAATCATAAAACTAGCATTATGTAGAGAATATATCATGGTTTCAGATTCTATATATTCTGCCTGCTAACTATGAAAATTTAGATAAATCTTTCTCTCAGCCCCCATACTCTGATATTTATTTTCCTCTTTACTAATATGTACTTGAAAATTCTATACATTGGGGCAGCTAGGTGGTACAGTGGATAAAGCACCAGCCTTGAAGTCAGGAGGACCTGAGTTCAAATCAGATTTCAGACACTAAACACCTCCTAGATGTGTGACCCTGGACAAGTCACTTAACCCCAACTGCCTCAGCAAAAAAAAAAAAAAAAAAAAAGAAAGAAAGAAAGAAAGAAAAGAAAAAAGAAAAAGAAAAGAAAAGAAAAGAAAAAAAGAAAATTCTACACATACTCATGTATGATTGGTATTGGAAGGGAAATGTAGTATAATGGGGGGAAAACAAAACAATGGATCATGAGTTATTTTACCTGTCATGATCTCCATTTTGCTTATTTCTCATTGATATTATAAAACTCTAAAATGAAAATGGATCTCAAAGCTCTTAGGAAATTATCCTGTGTTATATTAGGTTACAGTGCTTCATCTGAAGCTTTATCAAAGAAGACAACTTCATTTCTATTTTAAAATGTTCTATAATTCATATCTTTCCTTATTTCAGACTAGCCTTGAAGTATACAAAATTTTAAAACTTTATAATTCATATTATAGAGAATAAAAACAGAAATGCTTAAAGGAGGATGGTTTGGATATTTTCCCAAATTGTCTAAATAAGTATCATTAGGGTTTTTGCAAATTGAAAATGCTTTTCATTTTCTTGTTTCCCTTCCCATATATGAACAAAGACAATAACATTTTTTTCTTGAAAGCTATAAAAAAGGAGAGGTAGTATTATATGACTGAAAGAGCACAGGCTCTAAAGTCACAGGAGCTATGTTCAAACCCTGCCTTTGTCACTTATTACATATATATAAAACCTTGTGAGAGTCTCTTAACTGTACATCAATTTCCTCATCAAAAGGCAATAAAATAGATGTCCTCTAGTGTCCCTTTAACATCTAAATCAGTTCTCCTATGGATTTGTGTAGATGTCTACAGATTCTTTGATGAAGTTTATCTTTCTTATCATGAGGAATAAATCTAGAGATGAAGGAATACTCTTTGGGAAATGACAGGAATATTAAAAGGGTATTAATAAAGCGTTATATATCTTTTAAAGTACATTAATTATTCTCTCAATTATTTTGTTTTATAGCAAATGTACTGTTTTATTCTGCTTCATTAAATTATTATAGTTACTAATTGTGAACCTTGAAGAAATAGAAAATGTTATTACTACAATATTGCAGGTTTATCTACCGAATATTAATCCACATTTATGCAGGGCCTTAAATTCTAAGGCTTAGATTTAAAAATTAAAGCTTAGGTAAGTAATAACTCATTACAAATGTGATAAAGATTAGCAAGGCAGAATATGAAATTAAAGGAGAATTAGATTTGGCATATGTGGATCAGAGTTCAAAACCTACCTCTGATATTTACTAGTTATATGATCTTAGATAAGGCATTTAATCTCTTTGGTCCTCAATTTCCTTATTTATAAAATCAAAGGTTGGGGGTTAGGGGATCTATAAGGTCCCTTATTCTAATTTTTTTGACTTTTTTCTTTTTCTTTTTTCCCAATAGTATTTTATTTTCCCAGATACATGTAAAGATAGTTTTCAATAATCATCTATGTAAGACTTTGTGTTCCAAATTTTTCTTCCTCTTTCCTTTACTTCTCCCCTCCCCAAAACAGCAAGCAGTCCAATATAGATTAAATATGTACAATTCTTTTAAACATATTTCCATATTGATTATAATGGTTTGATCTTATAATCTATTCTTCCACCATGATTTTCCCTAAAACACAGAAAATCACAAAATTTTCCTTAGTCTGGTGGCATCTGAAATCTTGTCTAGCTCCAAAATTCTATGAGACTTCGAATTTAGGAATGCCAGCTATAATGAGACTACAAGAGAACTATGAATGTAGTCTAAATGTCACTTCATTGTTTTACAATATAGGTGACATTTTAGGAGGGGAGTGCCTTGTATACATTTTCTACATTCTCATTTATATCTATTCTGTCTTTCCTAGAAATATATAAACTACTTGAGGCCATGAACTGTTTTATTTTTACATGTATATTACAAGTGTCTGATAGTGCTTAGCACATAACATGTGCGTGATAAATGCTTTCTGACTGAATGATTAGTATACTATTGTGCTTTTCTTTCCACCTCAGGGTTCTTTCCCCTATCACATCTCATTTTCTACCTTCATCTTCTCTGACTTCAATCACTGACTCAATCATAATGTCTTGTTAAAAGTTTTTAAAAATCAAAAGATGTTTATAATAGTAAGGACATTTAGTCTTTAGGGTTACATAATAAGGAGAATATGCTATAAGTAGGATGATACTTTGTCCCTTATCAGGCATGTTACATTTTATCATCTCAAAGACATCCTTAATGAAGAAAATCAGTTTTTAACAAATGTAAGATATTTATGACAAAATAAATATAGAGTTTTGGGGTTTACATTGTTTCATAAAGAAGCAGTCTCTTATAAGGGCTAGAATGGTAGATGTGGAAAGGAGAGGACCCACACCAGGAGTTCTACACACTAACAAACTTAATGTTTATAAACTTAAATTGCTATTGTGAGAGGAAAAACCATAGATAACTCTTTAAAAATGTTAGGCTTATGATAGTCTTGACTATAGTACCATTCCGCTGGGCACAATTCAGAAAAGCAATTATGTGGAATTATCCTAAGAAGATGTCTATATCATTTGTTCCAGAGATCCCACTTCTAGGCATGGAAAATCTTGTCATATTAAGCAAATAAAAATTATCCATTTCATCATTTGATAAACTTTATTCTTTGTTTGGTTTAGTATTCTCTCTGTAGCTATTGTGGTAAAAAATGATTTGTTTTTTTAAAAATAGTATGAACTTTAACATACTTTAATCAACTCTCTAGGACATCTGCTAATTCATAGCATGGTTGTAATCTGTACTAGTAAGCCTTTTTTCCCACCTTGGAGCTTCCGCACCTCTTATTCTTTTTGTATTTGCACAAAGTTGCTCAATAATAAAATGGCATCTTGTGAGAATGTGAATTCCTTGCCACTGAGAATATTTATGCAGAGGCTGGGTGACCACTTGTCAATCCTTAGGATCATTTTCTATTGTAAAATAGAATTTTCACAATCTCTATCTCTGTTTCTCTGTCTCTCCCCCCTCTCTCTTCCTCTTTTTCTGTCTGTCTGTCTCTCTCACACATACTTTTCCCTTTACCTGCTCCTTTTTTATACATATACACACAGTGGATATAGAGTCAGAGAGAAGACAGAGAGACAGAGACAGGCCGACAGAGAGATAGAGATGGAGAAAGAGACAAACACAGAGAGAGATAGTAAAAGAGAGAGATAGAGGCTGACAGAGAGATATAGAGAGCAACAGAGAAAAAGAGAGAGAGAGAGAGAGAGAGAGAGAGAGAGAGAGAGAGAGAGAGAGAGAGAGAGAAAAGAAGAAGAAGAAGAAGGAGGAGGAGGAGGAGGAGGAGGAGGAGGAGGAGGAGGAGGAGGAGGAGGAGGAGGAGGGAGGGAGGAGGGAGGGAGGGAGAGGGAGGAAGGAAAGGAAAGAAGGAGAAATGTACAAGTTTATCTTGACATATGTTTAGGTATTCCTGAATCTTCAGTAGCTGGTCTATCATCATATACAATTTTGTATTTCTTAGGATCCTCTGTGTAAGTGATGAAAGGTGAAAAGTATTGGAGAAATAGTAATTTAGTCCTCAACCAAGGTGACAGTGCATCATCTGAAAGATAATATAATAAAAAATATGCCTTCTAACACATGGCAGGAAGAGCAAACAGTATGTCACTACTTTAGTCCTATCTTTGGGATTGTAAGAAATGTGATTCCTTCTGTGCTCAGAATAACTCCAGATCTGAAGAAGAAAAATAAAAGTTTTGAACAAAATACCAATTGCTTGTCAAGAAATGATAGAAACAGCTCTTGAGTCTTCACAATTATGTGTACTTAGATCTAGGCTTGGATACATAAAATTTGTACATGATCTTCAAGCTACATTTTGGTCATGAATTTTAACTCTTTTCTCGAAACTGCTGATGGTAGTATTGGTTCTCCTTCTCCCTCTCTTGAACACTTCCTAAGGGACAGGGAGTTTAGGAAAAACAAGAGAAGGAAGAGAAGGGAACAGGTATTTTTATAGTCTTTACTAGGCAATATATTAAGTGATTTAGCAAATATTATGTCATTTGAGCCTCAGTTATTCTATGAAATAGTTGCATTATTATTTCCATTTTACAGTTGAGGACATTGAGGAAAACAGAGGTTAAATAAATTTCTCAGGGTCACCCAACTAATTTCTGAGATTGCATTTGAACTTAGGTCTTTTTGACTCTATGTTGGTACTCTATATACTGTGCCACCAGCTGCCTCTAGAAAGTAAGGAGCCTGAGAACTCCCTAAAGTATATCCCTCATATAATCACCCTTTTGCTGTTACTAAAGCTCCTGCATATATGAAGTAACTTTAATGATACCTTCCTGGAGAGTCTCCATTCTCATCGAAGAGGATTGTATCTCCAGAAACCCCAGTGAAGTTTGTTTTCATCAGAGACTCCAGAAGTTTTCTTCCATCAATTGGTTTCATAGCATCACAGAGCCCAGCATATCCTGGGCAGAGTGCTGTCTGCATGTTGTGAAGACCATATGCCATGGAATATATTGCATTGATTACAAACCCCATTTTGGAATCTTGGACATATTGTGTAGTCAGAGTCAAGGAACCTATTGGGGAAAAAAAAAGTTTTGAAAGTAACACTCAAAACTGATTACAGATTATCAATTATGATGCCATCATACATAACATCTTCAACTAAATTCCTCCCATGATACCTTATCATGCAATGTAAATGATGACCCAAAGTCTGGAATCCAATGACAAGAAAGCACAACCTAATCGAAGGTCTTACAAATCTGGAGATATTCAGTATTAGTGTGGTGATGATGGTTTGTGTGTTGTCTGAAGACTAATCTATCTAAATTTTGAGAAACTTATCAGCAAAAGGTTGAGATTGTGATCTGCTATGGTGGAGGGACTACTCCTACTGATGAAATCACAGATTCCTGAAATAATGTAGTAATAACAATATCAGTACTCTAGAGGAAGAACTACACATTCCAATCATCCTTGACATGGAAGTTAAAATCCAGGAAACTGGCCAACTGCTCAAACTACCTTTTCATAGCTATAGATATGTACACATATGTACACTCATCTTTCTGATTTCAAATTTGTCCTCAGACATTTACTAGTTGTGTGACTTTGGGCAAGGGCCTATTTACTTCAATTTCCTCACCTGTAAAATGATTGAAAAATGAAATGGCAAACTATTTCAGCATCTTGGCCAAGAAATGTCATTATAAAGAGTCATACATGACTAAAATCACTGAACATAAACATAAATAAAGTATATACACTGAAAAATAATTATATCTAAATCCTAATTAATGTGAATATCCCCTGAAGCCACAGGGCAAATTGTTCTACCTCAGTCAAAATGTACAGTGTGAATTCAACTATAGCTATTATTACAGCTCCATCAATTAACTAATTAACATGTATTAAGTGCCTGCTACATTCCAGACACTATGCTCAACTCTTGTCTATATAAAAAAGATGAGAGAACTTTAAGAAGCTTACATTCATACTAATGCAGATCTAACTTTATTCAAAACCATTAAGAATAGATAAGATAATTGATAGAACGATCTTGTAAGTTCTTTATAATTCTTTCAATTTAAATAAATACTTTTTTTATTAATAATGTCCCTTATCTTCTTTATCTATCAGCCTGCTATTTGAGTTATTCTATTCTGGATAATATTTAAATTATGAATTTTTTTTCTTAAATGCAGCTCCTATATACTACCTAGTTATACACCTAATACTACCAATATGATTTCACCATGGAAGAGTACAGTGGGTCTATCATTTTTCAGATTTTAACATTTTGACTCTGTTAATATAGTTAAGGTCACATTAACAGGTTTCTTTTTCCATTGGGATGGGGAGCTGCTAAATTACTCTATTGAAAAAAGTATGTTGATCTGAAGTGCTTCTGATCCATCAATCTTTCACTTTGTACTTGTGATTTAATTTCATTTTCAAATTCACATATAAGATATATTTATTCAACTTGACATAAACAGAAGAAAAATATCTATATTCATAGGGCATGCATCTGGGATTTGATAAAAAGCCTTGCAAGATTTGTGAAACTCATAATCCCTATCCAAATAATTGTGAGCAAAAATTTTTACTTCCAGGAGGATCTTAGAAAGTATTTCTAGAGGTCATAAAAATCTTAAGGGCACAGATGCTGATTCCATTTGTGCTATTGAATAAAAGTAAAAGATATGGAAAAGAAATCCTTGCAACATTGATGAAGAGCTGTTTAAGAAAGTAGTGACCAACCCCTGGATGTTAAGACCTTAATCAAAGCATATAATAATAATATCATTTTCCAAGAATAGAGTGAATCTGTAGAAAACTAGGAAAAAACATATTTGCTTAGAGACTAGAGGGTAGGAAGAAAAACATCATATAAATCTGATAACCTATATCAGTGGTTCTCAAACTTTTGTTCTCAGTATTTTCATGTTGTTAAAAACCTATTGAGGATCTGTTCAAAGAGTTTGTTCACATGGGTTATATTTATAGCTATTTACTATATTAGAAATAAAAAATAATTTTGAATTTGTAGACCCTCTGAAAGGGTTTCAGAGACCCCAACAATTCTTTGGACTACACTTTGAGGACCACTGACCTATATACTATGGAAAATAGTAAGTATGACACAGGAGAAGAATAATTATTAAGAAGCTCAGTAATTCACAAGAAAACTGGGGCAAAAAAGGAGGTGAAGTCACTTACTTAGTTTCACACAGTTGGTGCATATCTGAGGCTGGATTTGAACTTGCCTCCATGCCCAGCACTCTATACACTGTGCAACCTTGATGTCCCATTATCTAAATACTTATTAAATTTTTTTTTGTTTGTTTGTTTGTTTGGGGTTTTTTTTTTTGCTAAGTGATTGATAATTTTGTGACTTGCATTTCATTTGTGACATGCATTTCATTATTCAAAAGTCAGGGGAAATGACAGATGAAACTGATAATATTAGCCTGATTCTGACTAATTTACTAAAAAGGAGGAATTGTTGTCTAAGTGGAAAATGCAAGAACCTTGGGAACAGGGATTTATGTCTTCTGACAGTTTGTGAAAGAGTAGAAGTTGAAAGCTATTCCAATACAGAGGAAGTAGAGGTAAAGTGATTTGGTTTAAGATTCTCCAGGGAAAACTAACTCAACAATATAGTTATACTCCTAAAAATGAAGTTCTAATTGGATGAACACAAAGTATAAAGAGAAAGAAGGGGAGGAGTCCAAGGAAATTAATTTGAACAAAGCGGGAATTAATCAACTAATATGCATTTAAAAAACAAATACAAAAGCCTTAGATCATAGCATTATAGATTTATTACTGGATGTGAGTATAAAGGTAATATATTCTAACATTCATTTTACCTTAGCTAAGAAAGCTGACTAATTCTATACTTTCATTCTCTTGAGGTTATCTCAAATATAACAGAAAATACCTTAATGAGTAAAATGTTTCTTAATTTTTCCTTCCTTCCTTACTCCCTTCCTCTTTCCCTCCCTCCCTGAATGTTGGTTTTCGATTATCAATTGTGACCAAATTCCTGGATATTCCCCCAATAGTGAGTATATTTGCATTGTACTCATAACTTGAAGATATGTTAATATTTAATAATAAAACATTAAATGTTCTTTACTTGTTATTAATTCTCTTCACAAACTATCTCTGTTGCAATATGATTCTTTTTTCTAGATCCAGCTCCAGAACTATCTCTTTAATAAAGCCTTTATTAAAGTTTGAAAAGATAGCTATCTCATCCAATTAAATATTTTGTAATTCTCTTATTAATTTATCACACCCTAATTTTCCATTTTTATAGATACTTGTATTTGATGACCACCATCTGAAAAAAAGTCATTTATATGTATGTACTTATGCACATATAGACACACACATATGCATATATGGGTGTGCACACATTATATATGTATATATGTTATATCCACTTGATATATGTGTGTACATATAGAATTCACTTATATACATAAATATACACATTCAATTATATACATTCATATACATATATGGTACATATATGTATGTATATACACATGCACATTCACTTGAAAACACATTTATGAAGTGTCCACAAAGTGAAAACACAAAGACATACATTAAACAATTCCTACTCTCAAGGAGCTTCCATTCTATTTGAGTCAATAAGCATTCATTAAGCACCTTTCAGACACTGTGTTAACAACTGGAAGATACAACACATTTAGAAGTACATCTAAAATAATTTCAAGATTAAGATGGCACTAATAACTTGAGAAATCAGATTGAATTTCAAAAATAATATAATCCTTTCAATGAACCTTGAAGAAAGAGGAGGATTTGAAGAGGTTAAGTAAAATGATTCTAGGGCATTACTTGTACAAAGACATGGAGAGATAAAACAGAATACTGAATATTGGTAACAAAAGTCTAAGTTGATTAGAATTGAAAGAATATTAAAGATAATAATAGGAATTAAACTTAGAGAACAAGATGTTTCTAACTTGTGAAGGACTTCATATAAAAAGCATAAACTTTGAGTGGGAAGTGAGGTGGTTAGACCTGGGCTTTAGCCAGATATTTTAAATGAATGAATGGGGTATGGAGCCAAAATGGCAGTGTAGGCTGGGACTCAGCAGAATTTTCCCATATTCTCCATCTAAATAACTTAAAACAACACCTTTAAATAAAAATTTGGAGTAGCACAACTGACAAAATAACAAAGTTAGACTTTTGTTCAGTATAAAACATCTCAGGGGTATCAATGGCAGACCTTGGAAAAGTTTGCAATTAGGAGTGATAGCAGCAGCAGCTTCGGGATTTCTCAGCCCAGAGATACTCTGGGTTGCAGTTCTATAGTGAAGATTACCTGCAGGAAGTCATAAGAGCAAACTAGTATTTGTGATTAAAGGAGCAGAGGAATAGTCATAGTTCAGATCATAATTCAAGACCCTGGTCATAGCTTCAGGTAGAAAAAGAGTATTAGTTTTTGTGGCTGCAGGGGAGAAGAGGTCCTTTTTTGGGTTATGATCAGAGAACATACCAGGAGATAGTGATTGCAATTCTTCCAGGATAACACCACCTTGGAAGCACTGAAAGCAGGCAGACCTCCAGAACTAGATCTGAAAACAATAGCACAAAAAGTCTGAAGCTTAGCACAGTACTTCTCCATCTTCAAGTGAACAAAGCTCAACTTTAACATGAAGTTCAAAGTAAAGAAATAAATTTGGAAAATGAACAAACAAAGACAAAAATAATTTGACATAGAAAGCTACTATAGATACAAGGAAGATCTAGACATAAACTTAAAGGAGGGCAATAATGTAAAAAAAAAAAAAAAAAAAGCTATCCTGAAAAAAAAAAAAACAAATCCTGAAAAAATTGCTGATTGGACCCAGGGCCAGCAACAAAGAGAGAGTAAAAGGAAAATAAAAGAATGGTAAAAGAATTATTGGGAAACAAAATGAAAGTGATTCAAGAAAATTATGAAAAAAAGAATTAAGAGCTTGGCAAAAGAGGCACAAAAAAGGGCTGAAAAAAAGAACTCCTTAAAAAGAAGAATTGGTCAAATATGAAAAGAGATACAAAAGCTCAATGAAGAAATTGATCTTTGAACAATTAAAATTGGGAGCATGGAAGCTAATGACATCATGAGGCTTCAAGAAACAATAAAACAATGTCAAAAGAAAAAAAAATTGAAGAATATGTGAAACAACTCATTAAAAAACAAACAACTGATTTAAAAAATAGATCAAGGAGAGATAATTTAAAAATAAATATTGAACCAGATGAAAAAACATGATCACAAAAAAATTCAAGACACCATATTTCAAGAAATTATCAAGAAAAACTGCCCTGATATTAGACTTACAGGGTAAAATACAAATGTAAAGACTCTACCAATCACTTCCTGAAAGAGATTTTGAAATGAAAACTCATAGGAATTCTACAACCAAATTTCAGAATTCTCAGGTTAAGAAGAAAATGTTGCAAAAAGCCAGGAAGACATAATTCAAATATTCTGGAATAAAGATCATATAAGGTTTAGCAACTTGAGTTCAGGGCTTGAAATATAATATTCTGGAAGATAGAGCTAAGGACTACAAGTAAAAATTATCTACCCAATGGAAAAAAAAGTATAATTCTTCAGGGGGAGAAAAATGGATATTTAATAAAATAGAGGACTTCAGAGCACTTTTGATGAAGAGACAAAAGCTGAATAGAAAATTTGACATTTAGGGAGCAGAGCCAAGATGGTAAAAAGGACACACTTTTCCTCCTGATCTTCTCCTACAACCTTCAGACTCATTAGCAAATCCAGCCTCTGAATTAGTTCTAGAATGGCAGAATCTATGAATATTGGGAGTGCAACAAATTACCAGCAGAAGATAATTTCAAAGATCACCAGAAAAGATGTCTCAATAGGAAATGGAGGAAGATGGATCAAATGCAAGTCTAGTGCAGACATCACAGAGTGCCTAGGCAATGTGGACTCCACTTGGTGGAGAATCTACAGGGAGTAATCTACCACAGTGTGGGCTACTCTCCCCTGGTTGCAAGCCAGTAGATCAGTTGAGAAGTTAGAAAACATCCAACACAAACACAAAAGGTAAATAGTGAACCCTGAACCACCAGAATCTCACAGGACCTGGACACCTCCACCCAGCACCAGGAGTGAGTCAACACTGACACAGCATGGCCACATACAGAGAAAGCCACCACCTGTAGTGGAAGCTTGGAAAATCTCCCCTGTCAAAAAAGCAGACCTTAAATTTGTTTTAAAAATGAGTAAAACATCAAAGAGTACTCTCAACATAGAGAATTTTTATGGTGAAAGCGAAAAACAAATTTCAAACCCAGAGGAGACTAAAAGCAAATTGTCTCCAGATGACACCCCCAAAGGTAATATAACCTGATCCCCATCACACAAGGCTCTTCTAGAAGAAATTAAAAAGGATCTTTAAAGAGATCTGGAAGAAACATGGGGAAAGAAAATGAAAACTTTGCAAAAGGGTTTGGAAAAGGTATATAACTCATTGAAAGATAGATTTGATAAAATGGAAAAAGGAAACAACTCCCAGAAAAAAAGAATTTGTGAAATGGAAAAAAAAATTCCATAGAACAAAACACTTCATTTAAAAATTCATTTGGACAAATACAAAAAGAAATTTAAAAAAAAGTAAATGAAGAAAATAATTCACTAAAATTCAGCATTGAACAAATAGAAATGAATGACAATGAGACAACAAGAATCAGTCAAGCAAAACCAAAAAAAATATGAAAAAAGAAAAAAAAAGTAAAATACCTTAATTGGGAAAACAACTGACCTGGAAATTGACTATTTGAGAAAAACTGCTGGAAAAATTGGAAACTAGTATGGCAGAAACTAGGCATTGACCCACACATAACATCATGTACCAAGATAAGGTCAAAATGGATTTTGATCTAGACATAAAGAATGATATTATGCACAAATTAGAAGAACATAGGATAGTTTACCTCTCAGACTTGTGGAGGAGGAAGGAATTTGCAACAAAAGAAGAACTAGAGATCATTATTGATCACAAAACAGATAATTTTGATTATATTGTTAAAAAGGTTTTGTACAAACAAAATTCAGAGAAGATTAGAAGGGAAGCAATAAACTGGGAAAATATTTTTACATTCAAAAGTTCTGATAAAGGCTTCATTTCTAAAACATACAGAGAACTGACTCAAATTTATAATAGCTCAAGGCATTCTCCAATTGATAAATGGTAAAAGGATATGAACAGACAATTTTCAGATGAAGAAATTCAAACTATTTGTAGTCATATGGAAAGGTGCTCCAAATCACTATTGATCAGAGAAATGCAAATTAAAACAACTCTCAGACACCACTACATACCTTTCAGATTGGCTAGGATTACAGGAAAAGATAATGATGAATGTTGTAGGGGATGTAGGAAAACTGGGACACATACATTATTGGTGGAATTGTGAATGAATCCAATTATTCTAGAGAGCAGTTTGGAACTATGCTCAAAAAGTTATCAAACTAGGTGAATTATTTGATTCAGTAGTGATTCAGTATATTCCAAAGAGATCTTGAAGTGTGCAAAAATGTTTGTGGAACCCCTTTTGTAGTGGCAAGAAACTGGAAATTGAGTGTATGGAAATATGAGTGTATTGGAGAATGGCTGAGTAAATGATTGTATGTGAATGTTATTGTATGTGAATGTTATAGAATATCATCATTCTATAAGAAACAACTCTCAGCATGATTTCAGAGAAGCCTGGAGAGACTTACATGAACTGATGGTAAATGAAATGAGCATAACCAGATCATTATATATGGCAACAACAAGAATAATCAATTCTGATGGACATAGCTCTCTTTAACAATGAGATGATTCAAACCAGTTCTAGTTTTGCAATGATGAAGAGAGCCATTTACACCCAGAGAGAGAACCATGGGAACATAGTAAAGAGCACATCATAGCATTCTCACTTTCTCTGTTGTTATTTGTTTGCTTTTTTTGTTTGTTTTTTTTTTTTCTTCCTTCTTGATCTGATTTTTCTTGCGCAAGATAATTGTATAAATATGTATACATATATTGAATTTAACATACATTTTAATATAGTTAACATGTTTTGGACTATCTGCCAGCTAGGGAGAGGGGTGAGGGGAAGGAGGAGAAAATTTGAAACAGAACGTTTTTGCAAGGGTCATTGTTGAAAAATTACCTATGCATATGTTTTGTAAATAAAAAGCTTTAATTAATACATAAAAAAGAAAATTTGACATTTAGAAAAAAGACTTAACAAATCAAAAAAAGATTAACATGAAAAAGTAACCATAAAAGACTCAATAAAATTAAACTGTTTGCATTATTACATAGGAAAATGATACCTTAAATTCCAAAGAGACAATTTAAAAATTATTAGCCTATATATTAAAATATATAAAGGTCATGAGCCAAAAAAAAAAAAAAAAAAAAGCTGGATAGCCTTCTACAAGAGATTATTAAGGAAAACTGCCCCATTATTTTATAAACAGAATGATAAACTATTTGGAAAAATTGGGAAAGAAGGAGTCCTGCCAAATTTCTTCTATGACACAACTAAGATACTAATACCTAATAAGAACTCACTGTTTTACAAAAATTGCTGGGAAACTTGACATTGATTTACATCTCACACCCCATACTAAAATGAAGTAAAATGGATACATTATTTGGGCATAAAGGATGATACTATAAGCAAATTAGGAGAACAAGAAATAATTTACTTATCAGATCTTTGGAAAGGGATGAATTTATGACTACAGAGGAACTAGAGTACATTATGAAGGGTAAAATGGACAACTTTGATTACATTAAATTAAAAAGGTTTGCACAAACAAAATCAACAGAAATAAGATTTGAAGGGAAGTACAAAGCTGGGAAAAATCTTTACAGCCAATATTTCTGATAAAGGTCACATTTCTAACATATATAAATATGTCAAATGTATATAAATACAACTCATTCCCTAATTCACAAATGGTGAAAGGATATAAAAAGATGATTTTTAAATGACAATATTAAAGTCTTCTATACTTACATGAAAAAATGCTCTAAATCACTATTGATTAAAGAAATGCAAAAATTAAATAACTCTGAGGTCCCCCTTCACACCTCTCAGAGTGGATAATATGATAAGAAAAGATAATGATAAATGTTGGAGGGGATGTTGGAGGGCATAATGATTATTGGTGCAGTTGTGAAATGCTCCAACCACTCTGGAGAGCAATCTGGAGCTATAAAATGCACATACCCTTTGTCCCACTGTGGCATTACTGGGTCTGTACTACAAGGAAATCATAATAGAAAGAAAAGAACCCAAATAGTTTCAGGTCTTTTGTGGTAGCAAAGAATTGGAAAATGAGTAGATGTCCATCAGTTGGGGAATAATAAACACATTGTGGTCTATGAAGGTAATGAAATATCATTCTTCTATAAAAATGATGAACAAGCTGACACCAGAAAGGCTTGGAAAAATTTATATGAACTGATGCTGAGTAAAACAAGCAGAACCAGGAATATTTTGTACACAATAATAGCAAGAATGTGCAATGATAAACTATGAAAGACTTGGTTCTTCTCAGTGATTCAGTGATCTAAAGCAATCCCAATAGATTTTAGACAGAGAATGCCAACTGCATCCAGAAAAAGAACTGAGAAGATCGAATGTAAATCAACACTATGTTCACTTGTTTTTGGTTTTGTTTGTTTGTTTGTTTGTTTGTTTGTTTGTTTGTTTGTTTTTTCTGTTTTCTACTCTCTTGCATGGCTTTTCTCTTTTATTCTGATTTTTCTCTACCAACATAATTCAGAAACCAATAAATAAATTTAAAAAATCAAAATCAAAAACAAAAAAAGACAGAAAATATATGTGATATGTACATACACAGACTGATTTAGGTGCAGAAATTTGTCTTTCCAATAGGGAAATAGGAGGGGAATGAATAAGAGATATAGGAGGAGGGGGGACTTATTTTTGATTCATTTTTTTTCAGTCATTTCTAATTCTTCATAGTGTATTTGAGGTTTTCTTAGCAAGGATACTAGAGTGATTTGCTATTTCCATCTTCAGTTAAATTTATAGATGAAGTAATGAGGAAAATAAGATAAAATCACTTTCCCAGGATTATGGAGCTAGTACATGTCTAAGGCCAGATTTGAGCACAAGAATAACAGTTTTTCTGACTTAAGAACTAACAATCTCTCTATTGTGACACATAGGTGCCCCATGGAGATGGGGATGTAATGATCAAATGAAGACATATGAAGGATAGTGTGAATGTGATGACTTTGTGCAGATCTGCTTCAATTAAATCTAATTTACATGCAAGTCAAGATATCACCCTAGTGTTGTCATTAATCCTCTTTGAATTCAGAGGAATAATGAATTCTCTTTCTCTTCTTTACCCCCTTTCTCCCTCTCCCTCTTACCTTTCCCTCCTCTTACAAAAAATGATTTCACTGAGAAAGATATCATTTGTGCTAAATTAGTAGTAGGGGAACACATACAGCCAGAAATTATACTTTAATTTGCATTCAGAGTTTACTAGTTCTCCCTTTAGACATTGATTGCCTTGTTTTTTAATCATCATTTTTATCAATGGAATTGTCTTGGATCATTGCATTGATCAAAGTAGTCAAGTCTTTCATAATTAATCATCATTACAACAACACTATCCTTCACAGTCATCCAAGTCCAGTGTCAAGACAAAAGTCAAAAAGACTGGCTCAAAATGCTGTGGCCACCTTAATTATAATCATAAACTGATCTCATATTAATTTAATATTAAGTGCATATTTTGCCAATATATCATCTTGTGCCTATTTTGTACATGCATACATATATATATGTATGTATATATGTATGCATTTATATATATGTGTTTATATATATATATATGGAGAGAGAGAGAGATAATACATGTATGTTCTACATATACACACAAATTTTTTTTTCCTCTTATAACTTCAAGCTTTTTGAAGAAAAATTTCATTTTTGTTTTTGTATCACAAAAACCTAAATACTTACTAATGGATTGATTTTTTAATCAAAAAAGTCAATGTGATAACAGATATTATGGTACTAAAAAGGATGGCACTGGAGTAATAGCTAGCCCTGGGACATGGGATAGAGACAAAGGTCATTGAGTCAGGTTGGAGCTAATGAGATGGATAATGGAAGGAGCTGAGTGATAAAAGTTAACATGCCATGTTTCTTATGTAAATATTAATTTTTTTGGCCACACTATACAAGTACTGATGCTTGCTTTCTTATTTAATACTGTACCCAAAGCATTTAGAATTGAACTGTAAAATCTAATAGAGTAACAAATATATGACAGGTACAGAGGGAAGAGGAGACTTCAGATAACTACAGAAAGTCAAGAGTAATAACACTGTATCTAAACCAAAATTTAAATTTAAATACTCTGTCATGAAATCTGTTGGTAGCTCTCTGGGTAGATGTGTTATTCTTGATATAATATCACTCTCATTCAAATTACAGTGTTCAAAAAAGCTGCCATATGGTGATTAAATGGAGGGGGAGAATTCTTGAAAATGTAAATGATGGCACATGTGGTATTTTGGAAAGGATTAGGTAAAAAAGACCTGCATGTAAGTTCTTGAACCATCACTCCAGTGGTGTGTATATTCTACCACTTCTTACAGAGAGTCAGGAATAGAGGGAAAACAGTTGGAGATTTCCACAGATATAGTCATGACCTCTATTATGTCACAAGAATCAAGCTTACTCACAAGAGCAGGGAACATTTCATTCAAATTTTCATTCCTTATCTCCCCAGTCATTCTCTGTATTACTTTCAGGATCAAAATACTTCCCCTTGAAAATCATTCCCCTATAAATGTTGTCTATTTGAGAGCAGGGACTGTCTTCACTTCTTAATTTATATACTTGAGGCTTAACACAGTGTCTGATATATTCATTCCTTCTTAGTTTTTATATTCTATGATATGAGTTATATCTTTCCCAGTCCTCCCTTGATTATTCCAATCTTTAATTTAACTCCATCACCAATATATTATTTGTTTCTCCCACTTTGTAAATATTTGGAAGAAATTTGAATGTTCTCTCAAATGGATTCTCTTTCTTTTGTCATTTACTTTCTCAAAAAAAAAATTGGGCACAAATTAACAAATATGTGTGAAATGAATGTTTTCCATCAGTCTTGTGGTAGGTGTTCTGAGGAAAATAAAGTATAAAAATTTGGCTTTTGCACTCAGAGCTCACATATTGAAATGAAGGGAGATGTGGGACTAACATATTTGAACAATTAGTTAACAATAAAGTGAGCATGTAATTAGTCCTAAAGTATGCGGTATAGACTAAAAAACTTTTTTCATATTTTAAATTTTTTTTATTTCTTTAATATTTTCCCCTACTTATATTCAAAACCAATTTTTACATTGGTTTTAAGATTTTTGAGTTCTAGGTTCTCTCCCTTATCTCCACTCACAATTAAGAAAACACAGGTGAAGTTATGCAAAACATTTCCATAAAAGTCAAGTTGTGAAAGAAAACATAAATTTCCCACCATAATGAAGATAAAAACCATTAAGAAAAATTAAGTTAAAAATAGAGAAAGAGAGCGAAATAGAGAATGATTCCATCTGTATTCAGAGAATACAGACTGATAGAGGAAGTTTCTCATTGGGACCTCCCTAATCTAATAAAATTTCATGTCTGTTCAAAATAGAAAACAACAACAACAACAAACAAACAAACATGCTTTGATAGCAGCAGTAGCAATTTGTTCACATGCTGTCAAAGGGTAATTAATCTGAGCTAAAGTGTCTGCATAAGGACCTAAACCTGCTTGTTGGTCAGAGATGACTAGTATATTAATTCTAAGTTGCCTGTTTCTTTGGGTTTGTATTCTACAGAGTTCATTATACTCAGAAAGCCACAACGAGTTTTGTCCAGGTTCTAAACATGTTCTTGCTATAGATTTCCAATCATTAGGGGTTAAAATTTCAAAAGTCAAATTCTCTAAAAACATTTTAACATAAGACAATCTAGATCCATAAAGAGTACAAGCCTTTTTCAGATCTTTGATAATTTTTCTTGAAAGCTTTTGATGTAGGAGATTTGACTTTGTTATCTTCTGAATGTGTGTTTTGATTCTTTTTGTCACCATAATAACTTTTAATGGTCAGAAACTTTTTTTAAATTTTCTGCTCATTTTCCCAATCTATTACTTTGCTTTTAACTCTTTGTTAAGGCTGGGCTCTGTTTCCAGGGTGGAAGGTACATTATCCCAAACTTCAGGGATTTTGTGCAGCTGTTTTCAGAAATACTTCTAGAAATCTGATCACAAGCCCTCTTTTTTACACGTTACTTGCGTCTCTGCCCCACTGTAGCTATAAGGTCTAGTGTGCTGACCTGGTTTGGGGCTCCACTGATCAGGGTTATGCTTGGACTATTGCATTTTGGACATAAGGTTTTGAGTCTTGTTCTTCTACTCTGTCTTCTCTGCCAACATTAAGCTTTCAGATGCCCTACTTTATCACATTGAAAGCATTGGGGTGTCTCTCTGGAAGTCCCTTACTGAAAGGGATCCTGTGTGGTGGGACCTCTGAATCAGCAACAGTTCTGGAGGCTGGGGACACCAAGGAGGCAGAGGACCCAGAAAGTCAGTGGAGAGGGTCTGTGGCAAAAAGGTGGGAGTGTGGTGTGCAGTAGAGTGACTCAGGGAAATGTGAAGCAGGGCTCAGCTCCAAGGCCCCAGCCAAAAAAGCACTTGCAGCATGATGGTAGATGATGTTACAACTAGAGAGTCTTTAGAAGTTCAGTACTCAGACATGATCAATCAGCCGAGAAGCAACCTGATGGGGGAAAGGGAAATTGGGAAGAATAGAGTTGTATGCAGCTGGGACTACTGAGATATCCCCTGGAGAAGTGAAGTCTGTTCCTTTCCAGCCTATGGATTCCTTGCCTCCTGACACAGTAGGCTTGACCATTTCATCTCCTGAGAGTGCTTACAAGTACTTACAAGTACAGAGTACATCCATACATTCTGTGGGAAACTGGGGAATGTATAGATAATATCCCAGTCAATAATACAGGTAACAATGTGTGACATCACCCAGGAGAAGTAGTAGTATCAGGTTTATTGATAGAATCCTAAAAGGCAATTTGGTGATATCTGTCCAGATTTTGACTCCCAGTAACAGAATTCAGGAATATTCTGGACTGCAGCCATTACAGCTGACCATTCTATGATCACTATATAAATGGCAAACCATTGGAAGGATTGGTAAACACAGGTGCAGATTGTGGAGTCATTGGAGGTGCCAACTGACCTAGTCACTGGCAAAAGATCAAGACAGATACCTATATATCTGGCATAAGAGGATCAATAGCACCTGAAATTAGTGTTACCCTTTGAGATGGATATTTAAAGGTGAAACAGGAGTTTTTACTCCTTTTGTAGTTGAAAAAATCCCCATCAATCTGTGGGGAAAAGACATTTTACAACAGTTAGGATTACAATTGATTACTTTGGCTTTTTAGGCAGGGATGCTATTAAAAGCCTGCCAACACTCTCACCTGTTCCCATTCAATGTAAAACTTAATACACCAGTATGGATAGAATAGTGGCCCTTAGCTAGAGATAAAATTCAAGCCTTTTTAGACATCATACAGGAGCAACTTGACCAAGGATTTACAGTCTTCTCTAAGTCATTGGGGTCTTCCCAGGTTCCTATCTTGAAAAATCTGCATCATAGTCTGAGTATAAAAGATATTTGTGCCGACTGTGCCACAGCGTCTTATGATCTCCTCTAAGGGAACATCCTTGTGTAGTCCTGATATAATTCTTCTAAAACCTCATTAGCATTTTCCTTAGCAAATTGTCTTATCATAATTTCTGTTGGTACATTTTCACCAATAATTTGTGTAACAGCTGTCTGTAAATGTCCCACGAAATCAGCAAAGGGTTCATTGGGACCTTGTGCTATTTTCGTGAAGGCTTTCCCTCTATCTTGTTTTCCTGGGAGGGTCCCCAATTCTTTGATAGCAGCAGCAGCAATTTGCTCATATGCTTCTATAGAGTAATTAGTCTGTGCTAAAGTGTCTACATAAGGACCTACATCTGTTAGTTGATCAAAGGTGACTGGTATATTAACTCCAAGTTGCTTATTTCATTGGGCTTGTATTTTACAGAGTTCATTATACACAGAATTCCAGTTTTAAAAAAAAAAATTTCTTAAATGAGTTTTTGTATTTCCTTTCCCAATTTGGCAAATTTTGCTTTTTTAAGGCATTCTTCTTCTCATTAGCTTTTTGTATTTCCTTCTGCACCTCTTTCAATTCTTTCTCTAATTTTTCCTCTCTTTTACTTGCTTTTCAAAAGTCCTTTTTGAGCTCTTTCAATTCTTGAATTGAAGCCTGAGCCCAATTGTTATTTTTCTTGCCTTTTCTCTACCATCTTGGCTTTGCCTTCGCCTTCCTAAAAGATTATTTTCAAGATTAGAGGAGAAAGATATTAATATATGCAGGTTGGAGGACTTGGAGAAAGCTTTGTGAGTGTAGAAAAAAAGAGGGAGAATACTGTAATGAGGAAAGACATTTTAAACTGTAAGTCTTTGAATCAACAAGCACTTATTAAGCATTTGCTATCAGGCACAGTACCAAGTGCTCAGAATACATAGGAAGGCACAAATCATTCTAATACCAAGGACCTTACATTGTAATAAGGAATGGAAACATGGAAACAAAAAGGTTCATATAATATACTTACAAAATAGACTGAAGGTTATTTGGAAGGGAAAACATCAGTAGGTGGAAGCAAGAAAGAAAAGCAACTCCTACAAAGTGACATGGGAGATTAATTTTGATGGAAACTATGAAACTTAAGAGGAAGATGTAAGAAGGGAAAGCATACTAAGTTTTGGAGATAGCTAGTAAAAGGCATGGAGATGGTAGGTGTAATGCCAAACTATGAAAGAAGGCCAGTATAGTAGCCTGAGTCTATGGAGTAAAGTGTAACAAAACTGAATAAGTTTGAAGGGATAGGGATATGGGTAGCTAGATGGTGCAATGGATAGAATGCTTGTCTTGGACTCGGGGAAATGAGTTCAAAAACTATATTTAGTAGTTGTATTTGGGCAAATTACTTAACCTCTGTCTACCTCTATTTGGAAATAATAATAGCAAAGAGGTAAGAGAATGGAGAACAAGGGACCAGTTAACAGATAGTCAGATTGTACGCAATGAATTTGGTAATAGGTGGTAAAAAGAGAGTTGAGTTTTGTAAACTGAGGCTTCCTTTTATACTTTATTCAAAAAACCAGAGCCCTTAGAATTCAATTCAAGAAACATTTATTAGATACCATGTTGAGTGTTTTAGATATGAGCTGTCAGGAGGAAGCAAGGTTGTCTGATTGGAATAGCAAGAGAAGAAATGGGGAACATTGCAGTTTTTCACATCAGGTGCCTAGGAAGTTCAGAAATGTTGGAATGATCAGACAAGTATCAAAATTCAGAGAACATAATGTGACATTTGCAGGGAATCAGGGAAGTTTTGAGGGATTCAATGAAAAATCTGGAGCCTAGAAATACTGGGTATTCAAAACAATTGCATAAGCAAGCAGAAATAATAAGGAAACTTCTACTCTCAAGACCACACACGTCTATCTTTTAATTTTCCCCTGAAGTTTGTGCAGTCATAGACTACAAATGCATTATCAAAGACAGTGGTACAGTTAGGGATTCACAGTAAAATGCTTAGAAAATTAGAACAAGGATTGGGGTGTCTGGATTATGAGACTGGTTGTTTGTCTCTGGTCCCTAGCAGAGTGCTTATTATATATTAGCTGCCTCATTATTGCCTATTTATTGATTCGGAGATTGATAGAAAGGTTCTTACATAAACAGTCAAATGGTTCATGCTTTTCCTCTCCAGCACAATTGTAGCTTCTTGAGTCAGGCACTATGTAATGTTCCCCACAGTGCCCAGTACAACATTGAACATGTACTAAGTGCTCAGCCAATTTATTTTAATTTGATTAATTCCACTCAGGGGAAATTTCTGGGGTTAGAAATCTTCTATGTTCTTTCTCAGATATGATTAAGGAATGGAAAATTTGTGAAGGATCCTGGAAGCCACTTTCCATCTATAGCCTCAAGAAGCTCCAACCAGGTACAGAGCTCTCAGACTCTTCCACTTGTTCTGATACTGTTTGGCATATTGAAAGTATTGAGGCACTTAAAGTCAGAAAGAGAGGTTTAAATCCCACTTTGGACACTTAAAAGCTATTATCTTTCATGCAGAGTGTTGAACAAGTCAGGATTTGTTTCCTTTTTTCATAAAAAGCAATAATAGAATTGTCATAAGCAAGCATTTTGTAAACTAGAAAATAACTATATGAATGGGAACAATCATTACTTTTATCTGCCTTGGGGAACCCAAGATACAAGCTACAGAAAGCCTTCTGCTTTTTACCATCTGGGCAAACAAAAGGGCATTTTTTCAGGACCCTCTTCAGACACACAATCTAAGCTTTGGAGTCTGAGAATTGTTGGGGAAGTTGTGATATGGAGGGAAGATCAATACATGAAATACATGGAAGCCAGTGGCATATATCAGGACCCCTTCTTGTGGGATGCCCTTCTATCATGTTCTCATATGCTAATAAATTCTGGAAGAGGAAATAATGAGAACAGTTCTCATGCTCCATAAAGTTTGTTTGTTCTCTCCAGAGAAATAGTTTCAACAAAATACAGTAATTTTATGGTCAAGTAAGATGATCAAAAGGCAAGAAATCAATGTGAAGGATAACTGAAATCTCTTTATTTTCATTGTCTCTCCTCAAAATTCTATAAAGTAAGTGATTTTAATTCACCATTTTAATCTATATTTATGCCTCCAAAGTGATCCAAGACTTTTAGAAACCCTCTTGTTGATATAGGTAGTAGAAATTATTATCAAAGACTGAGTATTAAATATTTAGCAAGATTAAATAAAATTATTTAGAAAAAAAAAACATTCCAAAAGGGTTTTGTTTTGAAAATGACAACTGTTATCTAATTTTACATTTAATATTATTTGTTTAAATAATAATGCAAGTAGAAGGCCAGTTTTGAAAAAGTCCATTTACAGGAAGAGCCAATTTTAGGTGTTACTTGAGAACTGCTCTCTGTAAGGGCAAACAATTCAAAGCACTGGCTCACCACCTTCCTTAACAATAAATGAAAGACATAGTCAAGATAAATTTAGGATAATCTTAATGGAGAATGCATGTGACAGGGACAAAGCATCACAATTATGCTATTTACAATTTCTTTAAGATCAACAAAGCAAATTACATACACTATCTTATTTGGCCTTCCTAATAACATGTAAGAAAAGTTCTATTTTCATTTCTATTTTATAGCTTTGGAAACCGAGGCTCAGAGAGTTTAAATGAGCTACAGTGATTCATGAAAATCACATCTAGTAAATGTCTAAAGTAGAATCTGAACTTAGGTGTCTAACTCACAAATCTAGAACTATATTAAATATTTCATGAGTCCTCTAAACAACTCAGAATAATTTATTATAGCATTTATGTTTTCTAAAATAATTTCTTTAAAACTCTCCTTTGAAGTATCTAATTACTTAGAGAGATTAAGTAATTTCATTCAGATATGAGGTTTCTGTGGTATAATTTGAACTCAGCTTTACTAAGCCCAATATCCTAAGCACTCTATTATACTATTATATATATTATGCACCCATATTCCTGTACATATGTATGTAGCCTAAATAGAAATATTTATGTATATATTATACATATATAATACTATATGCAATATCATATACATTTACGTATATAAACATTTCTAAGTAGCAGCAGAATATCATTACTAATATTCTATTTATCCCATAAGTGTACTAAATAGGACATGTCCCACAGGAGGATTTGCCATCTTTCTCCTAAAATCTGTATTCTCTAACTTTCCAATTGCAATTGATAATGCAGTTATGATCCTAGACATCCAAACTTAATCTATGGTGTTATCCCTCTCTTTTACCTTTCTTATCAAGGCTTATTGCTTTTTTCTTCATAATATTTTCAGAATTATAATCTCTCTCCCCCTTTTTATGATTCTCCTTAATGTTGACTTCCTCCTTTCTTTTTACCTTTATACTTCTTATATGTATATAATTATTTGCATGTTTTTTTTTTTTTCTTCAGTGGAATATGAGCTTTGTGAGAGCTTGCATTATTAGCATTTAACATGGTACAGAGGACATATATAAGTGCTTATTAAATGCTTATTGATGTGACATAATTTGTTGACTTGATTTCTCATTTAGACTATTACAATTGTAATTGCCTTCCAACTGGTCTTTTTGGAAACAACCTTTCTATTTGATGACATTAATCAATTAACTTGTGAGCATTTATTATTTACAATATGCCAAACCCCATGTTAGATACTAGCGATAAAAAAAAAGACTAAAATGAAAATTCTCCTACCCTAAGGAAGCTTATGTTCTATTCAAAGGCATAGCATGCACACATATAAATATAAATGGAGAGAGAGCAGGGACCAGAATCAGAAAGACTCAGTTTCATGAGTTCACATTTGGTCTCAGACACTTACTAGCTATGTGATCCTGAGCAAATCACATAATCCTGTTTGTTTCAGTTTCCTCATCTGTAAAATGAGCTGGAGAAGAAAATGGCAAACTACTACAGTATCATTGCCAAGAAAATCCTAAGTAGGGTGACAAAGAGTTGAGTGAAACTACAGAACAACAACAAACTTTCTGAGGGAAGGCATGATAGTCCATTTTCCCTGTTTTCATCCCTAGCACATTGCCTTGAATTCACATTTTTTTTTTCCCAAATAAAATTGAATCCATAGTAACAGGAAGGTTAGAAGAAGAAGCAGATTTTAGGGAATTTTTAACGAGTCTGGTTCTGGATATGTTGAAATTGAAGTGCTAGATGAAAATCCCATCATCATATTCAACAATTGAACATTCTATTACACCAGGATTTTGAAATGATGACTTAAGTCTCTGAAAAGTGCTATGACCCCTTGTTTCACTTGTTCTAAGGTTTGCACATTTGAAAGTAAGTGCTGCTAAAAATACAAGTTCCATTAAGACTTTTGCTTCTAATTAAAAATAACAAGCCCTACTAACCGAAAACCCCATCTCTTATAATAAGCATGATAATTGAAATGAAGTGGAAAATTGAGCAAATGCATTACATTGCAGTACACAACCATTCTGTGTAGAATTTCTTCTCCAAAATGAGCTGCTTATAAATTGTACACCAGGAAGGTTAATTGTTGTATCTATTACAAAAGAGCTGATTAGTCTAGAAAGGGGATTCACTGTGAGATGACAGACATTGCATCACCACCATCAAAAAACATTTATTAAGCACCTAATTGCATGTAATATTATGTTAGTCACTGCACCAGGAGGTTAGCAATTTTCATTCATTCAATGTTCAATTTCATCATTATATTTAATTCCTTAAAATATTTATAACTCTGTGAAATGTTATATAGTACCTTCATTCCAAGGATCTTTCAATTGGTCTATTTTTCATAGTTAGAACTTGTAGAAAACTTACAGAAATCAAATTCAACTTCCTCATTTTACAAATGAGGAGATAAAATCATCAACAATTCTAAAATAATACAGATATTAAGAGAATTAGAATTCAGACCCTCAGATTCTATACCTGATTCATTTTTTAGCATACCACACTATTTTCATAAAAAAGGATCCTTCTCACTTAATATGAACAAAAATAAGTCACTGACTGACTGAAGTAGCTAGATGCAGACCCAAGTATAATCACAAAATGTAGAAATTAAAGGGTTTAATGAATAAAACATTGACTCTGAAGTCAGGAGAACTGAAGTTCAAATTTGGCCTCAGATACTTCACACTTCCTAGCAGTATGACCCTGGTAAGTCACTTAACCCTAATTGCCTCTCCAAAAAAAAAAAAAAAATCAAATGAGTAAAGAAAAGTAGCAGTCAGTGCCACATAAATTAGACTGGTTTCAATTTGAGTTTTTCTTGGTCACTTGGGTAATGATACTGGGTAAATGATATGAAGAAATATTGAACATTTTCCAGTAGACAAGACATATTTATTTGCAAGAACAAATGTTTTTATCTGATGTGAACAATGACTTATCTATGATTAATGTTCTCCTTTAATATTCACTTCATGTTAAGAGAACATGAATATGGCTCATTGCACATAATGGTATTAAACTTATGGAGGAATATAGACAAGAATCATACAGAATTGAGAGACACAGATAGGTTATAATCTGTACTATTGGTATGAATCTTTGCAGTGATGATCAATATGATATAGGAGGATCTTGTTCATTTTTAGAAAGTTATAGGATCATGGGACTATAGGATCATTTAGTTGGAGCTAAAAGGCATATTAAAGGCTATTGCTCTTTTTTTTTTTTTAAACAAAAAATGAAACTCAAGGCCAGAAAAAATAAGGCCAGAATGATTTACTGAATTCATACAGGTTGTCACTGTCAAAGGTAGGATAAAAACACAAAAACAGCCAAGGAGTTACAATGAATACTTGAACTTAATTCATGAATACTTAAATTCAAATTCTACACCAAGTACTTATTAGTTGTGTGACTGTAGACAAATCACTTAAATTGCCCTCTGCCTCAGTTTCCTTATTTATAAAATAGTGATAGTTGCAACTTTCCTGTAATCTAATCCTCTACTACTACTCTAGAATCTATCAATATTGTTCTACTTGCTTGCTATTCTTTGTACATGACAACTCCCAGCTCTGTATATTAGCACTAGCTCTCCTCCACCTTTGAAATGTTATCCCTATTTACATTTTCTTGTTGGATTCTGGGTTTTTCTTCAAAGTTCACCTTAAATCTCACCTTCTGTATGTAGCCTTTTCAAGTCTTCTACTTTCCCCCTAAACAAATACCTTGATAATTCCTCTCCTCTGATATTACCTTCCATTTACACTGTAAATATGTTGAACATAGTTATTCTCATATTGTTCCCACACCTCTCTCCTCCCCCTGTATTAAAATGTGATATCATTGAGATCAGGGAATCACACTCTTGCCTTTCCTTACGTCCTTAGGATTTAACATAGTTACTAGTATGTGGAATAAACTTAATAAATGCTTGTTTACTGACTAATTCAGCTCTTTTTTCCCATATCATATTTCCCCTTAAGGTACCCACTACTATACAGTATAGGTGAATATATGTGGTCAGAAAGAAAGGAAAGCCATAGTTTTAAGACAAATAGATCCTACTTGTCTTATCTTTGTTCTGATTCAATTCAAAGTGCTCAATCACCCTTCCAAAACCTACACAGAAGAAGGATGTGAAGAGAATGCCCTCTACTGAATTGTCTCATAAGCATAAATGCCCTTTATTGGAACTACTGATTTATGGCCACTTAAGCATATAGATCTGGGACTACTTGAGGAACTCTTGAACAACTTGAAGTTCTTGCTAGCACATGACAGGAACAAGGTAATCATTCCAAGAAGCAACAGTTTTATGATTATTTCTTCCTATTCCATCCACAAATTGGTTAGCTCAATGTTTAATTGCATGTGCTACACTAGTTGATGAAAAGAATAAAGAAAAGAGTTAGCAGGAGTTGTTCCCCCCACTACCGTAAAGAGTTGTTTTATGGGGATAGAGGCAATGTTTACTCTGTCATGATATGAAATTATCTTCTATTGTAACAAAGCCAAGAACTGAATATGACAAAACTCCATTCTCAGAAGACAGATCCTGGCAGAGAGTAAGCATTTCATAAATCTCCATTAAGTCAATGATTTCTTTAAGACAAAAGCTGCATCTATAGCATGCACTATTATTTAAGTGGAGAAGGAATAGAGCGTGGTATATAGCTACATTATGGTATGTTATGATGAGTAGGTACCTTGTTAGAAGAAAGGTTTTGAGGCTGCATTTTGGTCTTTGTGATGCAATACTTTAAAAAAATAAATAAATAAGCAAACAAACATAGTATGATTTTACTTCTTTATATATTTTAGTCATTTGTGTGATGGTAATTAATGTCCCTTATGAAAACTTGTTCCTTATCACTCTCATTATTGATATGTATATTATATCACTGCCAATTATATGTATATGTATGTGATTATGTGTATATATATATATATGTATATATATATATACATATATATATATGTAGATAGATAGAGTATATGTATATCCCTCATGCTGACACACAAACACAAAGAAAGGCACACACCTAGACACACACATAAATCTGTTTCTATATTTAGTGGGTAGGAGAAACAAGCAGATTGGTCATTAGTTGTTGGTTTCATCTAAGTCACTCCTTTTATTACATAAAGTTTTTTAGTAATGAGAGTGTTTTGGTGTCTTTAATCTGTTCTCTTTCAGATATCTTGTGAATCTATGCTCAAATATCATGTAACTATGTTACCTTCAATATGGATCTTCTCTATGCATACTTATTTTAATCTAGCTGCTTTTCTCATTTTCCTTCTCTTTCTAACTCCTTTGCAAGTACATATGGGTACTATAATAATAGCATCCCAATGCAGTAACTCTACTTTTTCTTGATGATAAAAAAAAGTTTTCATGTTTTTTTTTTTTTTACTCTGCAGCTTTTTCCTTTTTTTTTTTTTTCTTTTGATATATGGTTGTGACTCATAGAACACTATAATCTTGGAAGAATTAAAAATGAGTATCACCCAGAGGCACATGGTGGGTGTGAACAGGCTGTGATGTGTAACAAGTAACTTCAAAGAAGAACTAGCACAAAGTATGTCATCAGGGAAATGTATGGTTCAAAAAAAGATGGATGTTCATATGGCAAGAAGTAGAAAGATCTTTCCCACCCCTATTGATATTCATATGAAATCAATAGAAAGCAAGGAAAGTTTCTATGACCTTTTTTCCTGGATTTTCCTAGGAGTCTTTTAAACTGGTTTTCCCTCTTTAACAATCCATACAACAGTTACCAAAAGTAGTCTTTCTAAGATACAGGCCTGACCATGTCATTATCTTGCTAAAAATTTAACATGGTTTCTCAATGAATAAAATAGCTAATGGTAGTTACCACTTACCTTTCCAATCTTATTTCTTACTATTCCACATCAGCAGCTCTGCTTTCCAATCAGATTATATTACTAGGTAATGCTTGATCAATATATTCTGTTTCTTACTGCTCTGAATATCTATGAGCTATCCTTGATGTTCACTTCTTACTTGTACCTCTAAAACTAGATTTATAGGATCTCTTCCTTCTATTAAATGAGAATTTTAAGTTCTCAGTTTCTAAGTCCTATCTGAAATCTCTTATCTCCATGGTTGTTAATGTTCCTTCTTTCCTCAAATATCCTTGTACTATACCTACAGGGGTAAAACATGCTGTACCTCTCAGTAGAAGATATGCTCCTTGAAGGCAGGATCTATTTCTTTTGTGTCTCTGTGTCCTTAGAACCTATGACAATGCCTTTCAGGTAGAAGAAATTAAATATTTATGGAATTAAATTAAATGGTTCTTATTAAATCGAGTAGTTTGAGATTAACACATTGGAATAATCCAAAATCTTGTTTCTGAACCTCATTCTATGTCTTTTATTAAAGATGATGTTGGAGTTCCTTAGAAAAAAAATTGAGAGACTTGGTGCTAATTAATTACATGAGTCTAATGCTAGGACACAGCATAGTGATGTTTGGAGATATCTGTACATCTATCCACCACTTAATTTGCCCTTCTTTTAGAAATCGTGGAGAAGTGGAGTTTCACTTATGTGAAATATGTATATAATCATCACTGTGAAGTAACTCTCTCTGCCTACATAGATCTACCACAGTTTTTCAATTAGTCCCAAAGAATTGCTTGTAGTACTGAGATATCAAATTAGACAAAACAAAACAAACAAAAACTTATACCTAATCTAGATTCAAGTTTGTTTTATATTATAATATGGCAGGGAGAGCTTCAGGTATAAACTTATCAGGGAAATATCAGCTCTTTACATTTGTGGGAGAGAGGGGGAAGATATTATGGGAGAATTCATGCAACCTGGGATATGGTGGAAGTGGAGAATGTCATTGGACATCATGAATTTAGAAGAAAAAAGAAGATAAAAAGAAAGAACAAAGAGACCATAGAAATTGGAGAAGGAAGTCAGAAATTCAGGACTATGAGACTGAGGTTCCGGGCAAAAGTAGACTGCAGGGAATATAGTTGTGATAGAAAAAGGAGAGATATCTACATGGTATAGTTAACAAGCATAGTTTTTCAAAACATGGAATTCTATGCAGACTATGATGATTGCTACAGAGGAAGGGGGAAAAAAAGATTTCAGCCATTGTTCAGCAACTCCTGAGGGACTCCTGGGAATGACTCCAAGAAGCAGATGGCATCACACACTGTGTTCCCAACTCAGACAGTGAGTTGCAAAGTGGTTGTATCCTGCAATTGCTTGGGGTTAGACAAATTGAAGGAAAATTTGATTATAACTCCACTGAAAGTGGCATTTTCAGTTCAGGATAGCAAGGTAGACAGAGGTTAAATGACTTGCCTGGGGTAAAATGTGGATGATAATTATAGCACCTATCTTCCAGGGATGTGAGAATCAAATTAGATAATATTTGTAAAGCATTAACCCCTGTCCTTGACACATAATAGGTGCTTAATAAATGCTTATTTCCTTTCTTCCTTCTAAGGACTCTGAATGAAACCATAAGGCAATAGAGTATCATACTCTTCACAATCTTATATATTCTTTTAAAAGCATTTGTCATGTAAAACAATAAAAGCATTTGTCACTAAGTTAAACAGAAGATAATTCAGTTACTTTGTGAGGGAGCTTTTCTTGGGAGTGAGTAGGAGAAGGAAAAAACTCATTTAGGAAAATAAAGAATAACAGAAAAGTATAACAATGGCAGACCCATACTGGCACATTTCTTTCAATGGAACACATTTTATAAGAATATCAGATTATGTATGGTAAATAACATCTACCAGTAAAATAAAGAACCCAATCGTAGTGTACACAAATAATTTTGGTGTGGACAAGAATTGAGAAGCAGCAAGATCAAATTCCATCCACAAATATTTTGAAAATCACGTTACTATGAACAAGTTAGTAACTATTTCTTGACTGAATTAAACTTGTTTGTTTAAATAACAGTTTGACTTTATTTAACCTATTATCTTTTTTCAAACAAATATGTATGTAGAAATAGTGTGAGAGTTGAAGAATTATCTGTTTTATGATTTTAAATTAAAATGGGATCTTGAGGATCTGCTTTGATAAAACTTAAAAAGAAAGGTCAGCTTAGAAGGGGAGGGAAAACAGCATTTTCACTTATCTTCCTTCTTCTTTCACAGGAGGCAAATGCCACAAAAATAGCAAATTGTTTTCAATTTTAGTATCTCTATCCTGAAAGAAAATTACACTCTAAGTCATTGGGAAGGCCCAAAGAAACTAACTAAGTGGAGAGAAGTGCTCTCAGGAAGCTTTTGTCTCTACCTTTTAGATTCTGGAAGAAGGTGACCATTAAGACCTAAATAACTGTGTATTCAGAATAACAAAGGAAAACCTAGTATATGCTTTTATCTCCACCTACTATAAGAATGTGAAGGAAGTAAGAGAGTGAAGGAACACAATAAAGGGGGGAAAAAGGAGCAGAAGAGTTTAAGCCTCAATTAGGCCCTTTGTTCCAAAGCATTTTGTATTTGCTTTTGAGATTTTCAGTAAGAACTAGCATTTTTCAAAACTGTTTTAGGTTCTACCTAGGTGATGGGAAACAATAGCTAAGCAGTCAGTTATTATGCATGTTGTTGTTGTTTTTTCCAATTTTCATTTATATTTTCAAAAACACTGAACCATCAAGCTATTATAGACTAGTATCCAAACAGACATTTTTCTCAATTCATGATTGGGAAAACTGTAAGAAATGTGTTATGGGTATGCCAGATTTCTCTTGAATATATTTTATTTTTCCTATTATATCACAAGTTTAGGGAAATAATTCTCTAGTTTTATAACTAACCGATTTTTGTAGTTCTCTCCCCCATGGTAGGTTAAGACCCATGGCATTCTGCTTTTGGAGTTGCATTCTGTGAGGAGTATGAGAAGTTAGATTTTCACAGATATTCTCAAAAGTTAAAAGGAAGAGTGAAATGTCTTGTAAAAATATCTCCAACCAATCAATGAGTCAAAAAATTGGCTAAACAACAAAGTTCCTGACAAAGGATCCCAGGTCTAACCCTGCCCAAACTGGCTAAGGTTAATGAAAGGGCTCAAGCCATTTGACATATGGAATTGATAAAGTTTGGCACAGGGCAGAGAGTTGTGGGAACCCCTTGTGGTTGGCACAGGTCCTTCTAAAATAATTTATGAACCCAAAAAGTTAGACTAGCAAAGAGAAGTTTATTGGCACTGAGAAGTCAGCTTTTATTAGGTGGCTAACTTCCTCAGTGGCAAGGTCCTGATAGAGAAGTAAAAGTCTAGCAGAAGAATCCTGACAAAGAGATATGGCTTGGGAAAAGTCAGCTTTTGCTAGTGTTGTGCCACAGTTCTCTTTTAATGTCCTGACCCAGTTTCCCTAATTGTCCTATTTAGTGACTCTGCCTCAGGTTATAACCATTCTCTCTTAATATTTGATAGGATAAAGGTCTTATATCTTAGATTTTAGGCTATACTTATTCCCTCTTAATGTTTGATGGGATAAAGATCTTTATCCTTTTTAGACATCATTAGAATATCAGGAGCCTCTCCAGTACCTCCCTCTATTGTGTCATCCTAGGTGCCTCCCCCCATTAGGTTATTCCCATCTAGGTACCTCCACCATTATGTCATTGTTCTTGTAACCCTATAAAAGAATCTTTTATCTGACATTCACAGCTGAATTCTTTGAGATGATAGTCTCATTCAGCCCTGGGACCAAACCATGAATCCATTTGGTCCCAGTAAATCTCTCCCATTTAATAAATTATTAAATACTCTCTATCTCTATCTTGCTCAGTTTCTCTGCTATTACATTAGGAGGCTAACGTCCTTGGTGGCAAGTCCTGACAGAAAAGTAAAGGTCTAGCAGAGGAATCCTGGCAGAGAGATAAAGAGGGGTTAACGCTGATAAGAGAATGTTTTCACAGTGGGCAGGGGTCCTGTTAGGCACCTATGTCAAGGAGATGTCCCTTGGCCTTGCATGCTTCAGCTTTGGGCCTCTGCAAAGAAATGAGCCCCAAAATTGCTCTTTTAAAAGAGATTTGAGACTGAAGTTTCAATTAAATGAGGTTACTGCCCCAGGCCTAGATTTCCAGTAGAATGGGAACATTTACTGGGAGTAGTCCTGAGCTAATCAGCTCAATAGGGGTCAATAGAAATCTAGATCTCCAGCTAAATGAGACTACTTAAGTTTGAGCTAAGTAGGGAGTGGTCCTGGACTCAATTAGTCCCACCAAGATAACAGAAAGAAACCACTTTATCTTGATTCCCTGAGGCAGATCTCTCCCAGGAGAGCCTCTAAAGAACTCAAGGAGCGCCTCTCAAACGTCTACCCCAAAGTCAGGACAGTTTCAGGGTTTCCTGCATGGGAATAGGTGAATAAAAAGGATTGTAAATCTGAACAATTGTAACTTGGATTTTAAATCCAACAATTACATCTCTGATTGTAAATCTACCAATTGTAACTTGGATTTTTAAATCCAACAATTGTAACTGACTATAAATCTGAACAATTGTAACTTGGATTTTAAATCCAACAATTGTAACTCTGACTATAAATCTGAATAATTGTAACTTGCATTTTAAATCCAACAATTGTAACTCTGACTGTAAAGCTGAACAATTTTAATTTGGATTTTAAAGACAACAATTATAATTCTGATTGTAAATCTGAACAATTGTACATTGGATTTTAAATTCAAGCAATTGTAATTCTGACTATAAATCTGCCCAATTGTAACTAACTCTGATTGTAAATCTGATCAATCTGAACTTTGAAGGGAGAGGTAAGGAATATAAAGTTTGCTCCTGCTTCTGTATTTGGTGTGTCTTGCCCATGAGCATATCCGCGTTCACTGAATAAAGGATTCTATTCTCACTCTAAAAGAGCATCTGCTGTAACACTACTCCTGAAGCATTGGGCAGTGACAATTCATCCTACACTTACTCCCAGTCATGTATTATTCCATTGGGTTTTTTTGTGTTTTTTTTTTTTTTGTTTTGTTTTGTTTTGTTTTGTTTTGTTTTTGTTTTTTTTTTTTGACAACCCCTCTCTTTGTGGAGAAGGGTATGAAGTTAATTCTTTGGAAACACCTTTACTCTTGATTCTATAACTGTCAGTAAGGATACATGGCAGCAGAAGATTGCTAAGAAACAGCCCCAGAATATGATCACGATATCTTTTAGTGAGATTATAGATTCATGATTCAATCCAACATATCAAGTATATTAAAAGATACTTCCAATGTGATGTTTGAATTAAATTTTGGAGTTGGTAAGATTATCATCAAAGTCTTCCCTCTGAGAACAGTGTGACAATGAGCAAATTATTTCACTCTCAGGCTCCAAGTTACTTGCCTAAGACTTGAAATTACAAATGAATTGTTTAAAGGCATTTCCACAGTGAGAGTTTCTATTTCTGAGGGAATTCCTGGTCTGCACAACAACAACAAAAAATATCTAACAAACAAAAAACTAAAACTAAAACAAATCCAACCAAAGAAAAGTTCAGTTCTATTGTCCATGTGTCTAATTTTGTTCTACAATGGGGCAAAGGAAAAGTAGACAATCCAAATAATTTTTTCCATGTTTATCTTGAGCTTGACATGATGACAAAAACCTCTAGACAACTTAACTATTGCTGGTGAAATGTACATTTGTCATCCAAATGGACATATTATGTCTATATGGAATTAATTATTAGGAAGGATTTTTTTTTTTTTTTTTTTTTTACATCTTTGCAGTTTCTACTCATGATTACTAGCACTGCCTTCAGCGACCAAGGGAAACAAGTTAAATTTCTGATTATCTCTAATAGTCAACCCCACTAATAGAATTTCTACAGAGAGACAACAGCTGTAACAAAAGGTTTTTAAGCAGCCATAATACCAAATTAGTAGCATCGTAGAGACTAATTCTTTTATATGTAAGGCTTCTGGCCTGGCTTTCTTCCTTGCAACTTCCAGGGTAAGGTGAACCAGGAAACTACTACAAAATCTCACAACTAAGATGTCCATGGTGACTGTGGTAACATTTCTGTACTTTAAGTTGCCATGGTGATATGGGAAAACTTGGAGTTTCTGACTGCTGCCTCCAGAAAAGAAACTCAGTCCTAATTTTATTCTCTTCCAGAATATTCCAAAGAATAGCCCTCTAAGGATGAGGCAAAGATACAAGGTTGGAATGGTTACAGGTGCTTTTCAGAGGCATGGGGACATTTGACGAGAAATATATTCTGTTTTCAACTACTATACTATGATATCTTACCATTACATTTTGATTTATGGGTCATTATGGTAACTAAAAGCCCACCATGCATACTTTCTTCAAATTAGAGAATAAATCCACTTCACACATTTTCCAAAATGCATTTTTTTTTTTGGAAGTGGGGGGTTTTCCTCTGACAATGCTTGTTTAATGAAGAAAAACTCAAGAAGAAAGTTAAATCTGAGAAAGCAATTATAGTTGTATCAATATAGGGTCTAAAAAAAATAAGAGTTCAAAGTTACAAAGCAGGACAAAAGACTATCATGGAGATTAATAGGCAGATAATGGTAATATATGGATATGAAAATGGGCAATATCTGAAGTCATGAAGATTCTTCTTGAGTTCAAATCTCAGACACTTACGAGTTATGTGACTCTTGGATAAGTCATTTAACCATGTTTGTCTCAGTTCCTCCTCTGTAAAATGAGTTGGAGCAAGTTACTCCAGTATTTCTGCCAAGAAAATCTCAAATGAGGTGATGAGGGATCAGACACAACTGAAAAATGATTGAACACAAATATAAAGAATCGTGAAAGCTCTTCTTCTTTTTTTTTTTTTAAGATGTGTTATAATAGTTCCTGTTTATGTAATACATGAAGGATTAAAAACCATTTTTCTCATAAAAGTTCTGGAAAGGAAGGAACATAAGTACTAAGTAGTATAAGAACCTATTTATTATTTTGAGTGTCCTTTCAACCAATGCTAAACACAGCATACTATGTAATGTGGTAGCTGCTTCTAACCTCATCATTGTCCTTAGCACCATCATGTAGGCATAAGGCTCAGTAAATATATATTGCATTAAAGAATTTTCAGCCCAAATAGTCTGATATCACTTCACATTTATTAGATTGGCTAAGATGACAGGAAAAGATAATGATAAATATTGCAGGGTATGTGGAAAAACTGGGACACTAAAACATTGTTGGTGGAGTATGAAATGATCCAACCATTCTGGAGAACAATTTGGAACTATGTCCAAAGGGCTACAAAACTGTGCATATCCATTAATCCAGCAGTCTCACTACTGATTATGTATTCCAAAGAGATAATAAAAGAACCCATGTGTGAAAAAAATGGTTGTTGTAGTTCTTTTTGTAGTTTCAAGAAACTGGAAATTGAATGGATGCTCATCAGTTAGAGAATAGTTGGATAAGTTATAATATATGAATGTAATGTAATATTATTGTTCTATAAGAAATGATGAGCAAACTGATTTATGAAAAGCCTGAAAAAAAACTTATATAAACTAATGCTGAGTGAAGTGAGCAGAACCAAGAGAACATTGTATACAGTTATAACAAAAGTATTTGACTATCAACTGTGATGAACTTGCCTCTTTTAATCAATGTGATGATTCAAGGCAATTCTAATAGAACTGGTCTAGAAAATGCTATCTGCATCCAGAAAGAGAACCATGGAGGCTGAATGTGGATTGAAGCTTAGTGTTTTCCCCTTTTTATTTGTTTTTTTTTTCTTTCTTGTGATTTTTTTCCCCCATTTAGTCTGATTTTTCTTGTACAACATGACAAGTATGGAACTATGTTTAAAAGAATTGCACATATGTAACCTATATGAGATATTTGCTGCCTTGATGAGGGGGGAGGTAAAGGAGGGAGGGAGGGAGAAAAAATTGGGACACAAAATCTTACAAAATCTATCTTCACATGTATTTGAAAAAATAAAATACTACTGAGAAAAAAAAAAACAAAAAAAGTTTGGTATTTATGTCTGTAGAAGTGTTTTCCTCACAATAAATCTGCAGTTTGATTAAGTATTACTAGGCTGATTTTATAGATATTTATGATGTTCAGAGTGATATTTCTTTAGTCATAATGGAAAGGAAAGGGAGAGAGAGAGGAAGGGGAAAGGAATAAGCATTTATATAGCTCTCACTACAATATCATTTGAACCTCTCACAGATCCTGAAAGGTAAGTACTATTATTTTACAGTTGGGGAAACTGAGGCAAACAGAGGTTAAGTAACTTCCCCAGTCTTAGGCTGTCAATAAGTGTCTGAGATCATATCTGAATTCAAGTCTTCCTTATCCTAGGCTTAACACTCTAACCACTGAACTTTTAGTTAGGAAATGACAGAGTAAGAACTCTAAATCCAGGTATTATTCCCTCATAAATAGCACAAATGAGCCATTTTCATATCTCAGCAATTCTAATAAGGGGGCCTAATTATTCTTGTATCCTTCTTCTTCATCTTCCACCTTCTTTGAGTCTTGAGATCACATCTCAACAATCTCTTTGCAGTTCCTAGAACAAACTGCCCACCATCCTAATCATCTTCCCACACTAATCTCCAAATTTTTCCTACCTATTGTTGTCCTTGATTCCTACAACAAAATCAAATCTTCAGTAAAGAAAACCCTTAATTAACCTCACATTCCCTTCAAAGAATATCTTATATTTTTCCTTTTCACAATCAAATTTCTACACAAATTTATTACTAACTCATGTTCTAACTCCTTGGCAATCTGGATTTTCTACTAAACACGCAACTAGACCCGATCTCTCCAAAGTTATCAATAACATCTTAATTGTCAAATCTAAAGTCCTTTTCTCAGTCCTTATTCTTCTTATATTCTCCAACGCATTTAACACTATTGATCACTCTCTTCCTAAGTATTCATTTTCCTCTGAGTTTTTATGAAACTGATCTCTATTGGCTCCTCTTGTCTTCTCTTGTCTTCTCTTGTCTTCTCTTGTCTTCTCTTCTCTCTTTCTCTCTTTCTCTCTCTCTCTCTTTCCCTCCTTTCCTCCCTCCCTCTCTCCCTCCCTCTTTCTCTCTTTCCCTCTTTTTCTTTCTCTCTCTCTCTTTTTTGCTGAGGCAATTGGGGTTAAGTGACTTGCCCAGGGTCACACAGCTAGGAGGTGTTAAGTATCTGAGACTAAATTTGAACTCAGGTTCTCCTGACTTCAGGGCTGGTGCTCTATCTGCAGTGCCATTTAGCTGCAATTCTTCTCTCTCTCTCTTTTTAATTTATTATTATTATTATTTTTAGTTTCCTACACTAGATCATTGTTTACTTTACATGTCTTATATGGATGTGCCCTAAGACTCTTTACTGGGTCTTCTTTACTTCTCTCTGTCTTTTTCTGCCTCTATATGTCTCAATATGCTTGTGTATGTCTCTCACATGCTTATTCACATATCCACTTACTTCATCGGCTTACATGATTTTAATTATTGTCTCAATGTCAATAATCTAGGGTCAAATATATAGAAAGTTTCTGAAGCTAGATTTGAATACATGAAGATGAGCCCTTCTGATTCCATGTCTATTGCTCTACCCATTGTGTCACTCAACACACATATATATGCATATACACATATGTAGACATGTATATGTGTTACACAAACACTTGTTTATAGTTCTTATAGGTTTATATACATGTATATAGGCTATATGTAAGTATATACAATTTTTGAATATATATACACACACCCATACCCACATCCATATATATATGTGGATATATACACATACCTATATATATGCATGTATATAAATATATATGTGAACATGTGTATACTTAAACATGCACACACATATTTAAACATGGATATATATACTTATGCATGGTCTTGTGTATACATATACATGTGATGTGTGCTTATATGCACATACATAGACAGCTATATATATATACACACACATAGGACACTTATTCCTTTCTAATCCTAAAGCTGCCACTCCCCTCTAGACCTTAATATTTTCTCACTATACTCTAATGTTCTTCTAGCTTACCCAGTTGTCCTAACCCATCAAGGTTCCAAAAGGATAGATTTGACCAATCTCTCCCCAATCCATTTAATAACTCAACAAACTCTTGTGGTTCCTTAATCCCTCCAGAGCTGAATATAAAATCCTTTGTTTGGCTTTGAGATCCCTTCATAATCTTGTCCTTTCTTACCTTTTCAGTCTTATACTTTATTCCTTTCTACATACTCAACAATACAATGATACTGGCATCTTTGCTGCTCCTGGAAGAAGACATTCCTAAATTCAAGCCTTTTCCCCTTCTGCATTTCATCCCTGGAATATTCTCCTATGTCATCTCTGCTTTTTGATATCTTTGTTTTCCTTCAAATTTTAGTTAAAGTTTTACCTTCTGTAAGAAGGTATTTCTAGTTTTGCTTTAATCTTAGTATAATTTCCCTTGAGACCACTTCCAATTTATCCTATATATATTTTATTTGTACATAATTGTTTAAATATTGTCACCCCAATTTAGCTCAGAAACTTCTTGAAAACAGGATTTTTTTTTGTCTTTTGGGTTTTGTTTTGCCTTCCCGGTGCTTAGCAGTGTCTGGCACATAGAACATGCTTAATTAATACTAGTTGACTATTTCATCTCCCTGTTTCTCCTCTCCTCTCCTCTCCTCTCCTGAGAAGTAACTAGGGGATGAAGTAGATATAGAGTGATGGATTTAGAGTAAGGAAGGTTTAAGTTCAAAATCAACCTCAGTTACTTATTAGCTTTGTGAAAGTGGATAACTTTTCTAACCTTCTTCTATCTCGGTTTTCTCAATAATGAAGTGTAGATATTACCTTTTCTCCTTATTCCTTATCTCTCACGGTTATGATGAGGAAAATGAGATAATATTTGTCAAATGTTTAGCCTAGTGCCTCGCACAAAGTAGGTATTTAATACATTCATCTTTCTTTTCTTCTTCTTAGTCTTCTCATAGCTGTCAAAATGAAATTCCTAAAGCACAGATCTGACTTTTTCACTATTTTGCTTAAAACATTTCACTTCAATGGTTTTTTATTGCTTTTAGAATTAAGCGACATTTTCCATTTGGCACTCAAAGAGCTTCACAATCTGGCTCTATGTACCTTTCTATTCTTATTACATATTACTTCTGTTCAAGAACTCTACTTTTTAGCCAAACTGCCCTCTTTGAGTTGTCCCCAATGCTTGTAAGTTATTATTTAGTTTCCTTCAAATTCCAAACCTAGCTACATAGTCCATGTAAGGCCTTTCCTAAGCTTCCAAATTGCTACTACTTCACTTACTTGGTAAGTTATTTCTATTTATTTTCTGTGCATTTACATTTGTGTATACACATCATCTCTCTAGATAGATTAAAAATTCCTTGAGGTTGGGAACATTTTTGTTTTGTCTTTTGGATTACCAGAACAAAGTTAGCACTCAATTACTGATTGCTAGTTAATTATTATCTTTATAGATATCATCAGAAGATCCTGATTTTCCCTGTTGTCTCTGTTCATTCTCCCTTGAAGCTTTGGTTTGTGATCATAACCATTGTTTCTCTGGGCAAAGAATCATTTTGATTTTTGAGCTTTGGTTAAATGTTTTCAATTTTTCCCCCCAAATCATTTTCTATTTTGTGTATGATGAAAAGAGTAATTAATTTTTAAAGGAAAAACACTTAGGTAAATGGATGGATCATTCACATCTAAAAAGTGGGGAGGGATGTTTAGAGTGCAATAAACAAAACACTTTTTTAAAAAGAACATATTGCATGGAGAGGAGAAAAATCACTTTTACATTTCTAAGTGTTCAATGTAATTTTCAATAAACCACAATTGCTCAAATTATTTATCCTATTCCTCAGAAACATTCAACTCTTTATTATACAGATATTGAAAAATCAATTTATGAAATTTCTCTCTCTCTTTCTTTTTTTTTTTTTTTTGAGAAGATAGAGAGTAAAAGCACAGATTTATTTTCATCTGACATACATCATGGATTTTTCTTCTGTCTTCACTTTGATTTTCTTCTGTCTTCAATCTGTGCCTACCTGAAGAATTCCAGCTCATTTTGATATTATATTAACATTTTAAGGAGCTAGTTTTTATCAGTGTGAGAATTCTCTCTTCTAGAATAACAGATTGTGGTCCATCTGTATAGTCTTATAGTGTTACCTGAGACTCAGAGAGTTTGTGGCTTGCTCATTTTCACAAAGTTATGAACACTGAACCTGACACAAATTTTGTTATTTGATATTTGCCTATATGTAAGATAATCATAAAGATTAGCCTTTTGTGTTTAAACAACAACAAAAGCAACTTCATCATATAAATATATTTTGAATATGGACTTACTAATTCTAGAGTTGTCCTACAAGAGTAATGGCTATTGTAAGCAAAGTATACATATAGGTTAAAATCAAGCATCAGAAACCTTTAGATGTTCAATTTTTTAAAGCAGTAATTAGAAAATTTAAAATATGAAGTAGCAAGAGATCCTGATTAAATTACAAAGGATGAAGAGGAAAAAAATATTTGTAACTATCAACCATTTACCTGAATAGAATCTAAAAGAGATGGATTCATGAACAAGAATGGGAATCATTTTGCAATTAGATTTCAATATTTTTTATTGATTGCAGCTTCCTCCAAAAGTTTTTGATGGTAAAAAATATGAGTCATGCATGAAAAATAGATGTATATTTGTTTATTTATTAATAATATAATGTATTACTATACTGGGCAGATAGGTGACACAATGGATAGAGTGCTGAGCTTGGAGTTAGAAAGACCTGAGTTCAAATATGGCATTAGACATTTACTAGTTATGTGAGCATGGACAAATCACTTAACTTTGCATTAGTTTCCACATCTGAAAAAATGAGCTGCAGAATGAAATGGCAAATCATTTTAGTATCTTTGCCAAAAAACTCCAAAAGGGTATGGAAGAGTTGGCCATGATTGAAAATTAACTCACAATGAGTTATCATATGTTTCATGATGTTCCTTAGAAGAATATTCTGTGTTAGAGTCAATAGGGAACTATTGGCACTTATTGTTTGGTAGAGAGGATGATATAGTCAGGCTTGTACTTGGGAAAATCCTTTTGGAAGTTTAGTAAAGAGTGGAAAAGAATACAGAAAAAAAATTGGAGCCTGGGGGTCTTTCTATTTCAATAGCCCAGGTGAGAAGTGATATGGGCTTGAATGAGGTTATGGGGGTATACAAAAAAGAAGGGGAGTGATTCTATGGAGGATGACATGCCAGGATTTAGCAATAGATTCAATAGTGGTGGGGGAGAATAGAAATTCAAGGATGATGGCAAGGGTGTGAACTTGGGTGATTAGAAGGATTGTGTTGCTTTTGTTTGGTTAGGTTAATTTGGAAGAGTATAGTGTTCTTGGTTTGGTTTTCTTGAGGTCTTGGAGCAGCCTTCTTTCAGCCAAGTAATCACCACAAGATACCCAGGAGTCTTGGTTTCAGTGGAGAAAATGCAGGAGGACAGGAATGCCACCATAGGGTGTGAGATGGGATGAATAAATCTGAGTCCAAGGGCTTGTGCTTCAGCCTCCAGTCCACTTGTTTTCCTTAGCTCTGTCTTCCCTAGTCTGGCTGAGGCTCCCAGCTTATATGCTCTATACCAAGTATAAACAAATAATTATATCACTGGGAAACCATTATTTGTTGTAAGATTAAATCAATCAAACTTAGAGAACTATTAAGCACCATGCTAAAATAGATAACTATTGTCTCCTCAATTCCACTGAATTAGCACTTGGTAAGAATCTTTGTTTCAAGTTCAGAATTCTGGCCTATAACAGAAGAGAGTTAGATTTTAAGGAAAATGTATAAAATCCATAAGTGGGATTTTTACTATCCATGTTTGATCATCCCATGTGACTAATTCTGATCTTTAAAGAAAATGAAACACGGGGAAAGGAATCACAATATTATTATTTACTGGCTTTTGTCCTAGAATGTACTTCCTGGGGTACCTGCCAGAGACTCAAGGTGATCAGGGAATAGGGTATAGTTAAAGAAGGAGGAGTGAGACAATTTTGTCTGTATTGCTACCAGTGTGGGTGCTAGAGTCTCATTTGGTTTGTAATTGCTCAGAGAGATTGGGAAGTTGCTCAGCCAGGTGAGACCACTAAGTAAGGGTGGGCAGAGGGGAGAATGGGTTAGTGTTGGCTATAATAAGTAAAGAGGAATGGTGCCTTCATGTTGGGGGAAAAAAATTGCAATTTGTTGTAGTGGGGAGGGTTGGATGCTAATCTTTTTATCATTCCAATTGTCTGATCAGGTATTCTCTGCTGTCATGACTTACCCCAGAGGGGTGAGCTTTCAACTTCCTGACTACTGGTTAGAGCACAGTTTTAGGCAGCATGAGATGCAGAATCACAGGATTTCAATTAGTTTTGCCATATTCTGTGCCAATGGCACCTCTTATCCTGATCAATCATAGCAAGCAGTGTAGTATAAGGGAAGAGAAATTGAAAAATTTGGACTTGAATCTCTACTTAAATATTATTGGTGGGGTCTTTAGAAGACCACTTAAACTTTCTTGGCTTCAGTTTTCACATTTTCGAAACAAGAGGAGTTGAACTAGGTGATTTCAAATGTCCTTCTCTTCTCTAAATTGTGCTCAGGTGTTCAGTTGTTTTTCAGTAACATCCAATTCTTTGAGACTTCATTAGGGGTTTTCTTGGCAGAGATATTAGTTTACCATTTTTGTCTCATTTTACAGATGAAGAACTGAGGCAAATAGGATTAAGTTACCCTTCAACCTAACTCATATTGAAGAATATAGATGTCCATATGCAACAATATGCTGGTGAATGTTAAACTACCAGCTTTTTGAAAAATAAAATCTAATCATGGCACATTTCTAAATTTAATCTACACTCAATATTTTCTCCATCATTTTTACAAGGGTAGATAATAAATCAAGCCTTTATTTAAAACTTTTGCAGATTTTCAAGAAATAAATGCTCACATTGACAATGTAATAATGAGCTCTCACAAGCTAACTTTATGTAAGCATATATATTCATATATGTAATTATATATAAAAATACACATACATATACATACATTGTACAAATAAGGAATCTTATCATCAGAGAGATTAAGGGAATTGCCCAGGATTGTTGTTGTAAGTTGCTCAGCCATGTCTGACTCTATGATTCCAAGGACCTTTTGAAGAGCTCATCTTCCAATGTCTTTTTTTTTTTTTTTTTTTTTTTTTTTTTTTTTTTTTTTTTTTTTTTTAGCATTTTGATATTGTCTATGGGGTTTTCTTGGCCAGAATTAAACAATATACATTTCTAGTTTTGAGCCCAGGTTTTCCTGATTCCAAGCCTATGGAATCATAGGCCACAAGATATCACCTCTATTATTCTGTACCTACCTCCTGAAAACTCTCTCTGAGGAGCTGTAGTTTGGGTCCTATCCAAGCATAGCTCATTTCTTTCATGAATTCTAACTTTTTATGTTCCAAGTTTTGATTCTCCTCTAAGGACTAATGATCATTTTGGAAATTCGAATAGAATAAGGCAATGTGGTTCAATAAAAAAGCTTGATTTAAAGTTAGAAAATCTGGCTTCAAATAAAAGATCGGTAGATGGATATGAGACATGTCATAGCACTATAAGTGCATTAAAGCAAACAAAGCACTATTAGATTAGGTGAGGAAGAGTATTATTTTTCCTGGGAAATTTCACAGAAAGCTGACTAAGAGAGCATTTGAGTCAAGTCTTGAATGATGATTGGATGTCAGCACACAGAGACAGGTGCTGGAGGGTATTTAAAGCATGGGGAAAGAAATAAGTAAAAACAGAAGTGGGTAAACATTTGGTTTGACTGGTATGTTGACTATTTGAGCAGAGTTATCCATAGGTTGCCTTTGAACAGAAAATACTTTTTCCTAACATAGTGTTGTCATGGAGAAAATGAATTTATTTATATTGCTGTTGTTGTAATCATATTCTTCTCATCTTTTTATAAGGTTCAGATTGAAATGACATAAATCATTATCCCACCAATGTTCCTTATATTTAATGGTCTACCGATTTTGGCACAGACTGATAAAGTAAGTGCTTTCTGTGGATGAATATATTTAGGATATCAGGTTATCATTAGATTTTTTTGTGGTTCATGGAACCCTTGGGAAGTATGGTAAAATCTATAGATTTTTTTTTTTTTTACAGAAAAATGGTCTTATATGTAAAAAAGGCATATTAAGATTATAAAGTTAACTAACTATATTGAAATTCTGTAATGAAAGTTATATTTAAAAAACCAAAATTCATAAATTCCAAGTTAAGAACTTTCACTCTATAATTTCACCGAAAGCATCCTTAATACATCTCCAGTAACAAAGAGGCAAAACATGTAATGGATCCTATATTGAGAAGCTAGCCAGAGCATATAATATGTTAGACCTACAGTCAGGAAGACACAGCACATTGTTGTTGTCAGTCCTTCATTCTTAAAGAGGACGTTTTCATTGGAGATGGTGCCATAACATGCAAGTGAATTAGATTTAAGTGAAGGAAGGTTGTGAAAAGTCAACCTGCCTCACTTTCCGCTCCAGAGTCATTTGGGGGTCCAGTACCAAGATACAGATCAAATCACCTGGAGATGGACCTGAATGACATATCAAAAGTTGGATTTTAACCTTTTTGACTCTTACCAATCCTATTCTGGTCTGTAGTATCCTTCCCATTTTATGTTTGCAAATCATAATATTTGCAGGCTTTGGATCATTTGATCCTTCTGACATATATGTAAAATAAACACTAAAACCATTATTTTCAGCTTTTAAAAAAAAGATCAAAGAAGTAAAGCTGACAGAGTTTAAGCGACTTGAAGGATCATATAACTAGTAAGCTTCGGAAGTAGAATTATTTTCATCCAGGATTCTTATGGTTCCAAATCCTGATGCTATTTTTATTAGAGGAAAATATTTAAGGGTTTATATGCATGACCTGTCATAAACTCTATTTAGATTTAAAATAAGAAAAGTTTCATGACTTGCAACTTGGAACTTTTTTTTTTTTAACCTTTTTAGAACTGAATGTGTAGGCAGGTGAGTGAAAATCATTAGATTACTTTTAATTGATGATGAACGTGTGGCAAATTGAAAGTTCTAGAAAGGCATGTTAGAAAGGCATGGTTATAGAAAGACAAGTTTACATGGATAGTGAACTTAATCTTGTTTCCTACATACTGTGAATTTATCAACTTGCAAGCAAGAATTTTGATAGATGGCTGTTGTGAATATCAAAAGTGTTTAATGTTTTCTTATTCTACTATATTTCATATTATTTCACTTTAAAATAGAATCTTAAAGGGAGATTTGAGTTTTCTGGCATTAAAAGCAACTTTAAAAGGACCCGATCCAAAACACATGTTAAGCCAAGATTGTCACATTAATCCCTAACTGAAAGTTAATTCCTTCAGCTATTAAAAAGATGATAATGGATTTTCAAATTGAACTATGCAAAACATGAAAATATGAACTATCTTTTGCAGGGATGATAAATAATGAACAGATATCTAGAGCACACTTTTGATACTGGTAAAATTGGTAAGATCATAAGCGTCTATGGGATTTGAACCCAGGTTCTCCTTTTAGCAAGTTCAATGGCCTTAACTGAATAAAGCATTGGTCTACACTTTAAATTTAAATGAAGAGAAATCAAAGGATCAATATTATATTACCATTTCCTCTACAAAGGAGCTTCAATTGCTTACTCTATTATTCCAAGTATAATAATTTAAATGTTATATGTATTTGCCTTCTTGGTTCTGTATTTTCAAATTATCTTTAGCTATTCTTGTTTTTCTCCATTTGATATTCAATATATTTATCTTTTAACATCTTTAGAAGAAAGGCAATAATGATATCATTGCTATACTATGACCTGGCATTAATGTAATTATATAGTTTTTTAAAATGGAATTGAATTGAACATTAAGAACAATTTTTTGAATAAATGATTAATAGTGTAGTATATCAATCAATCAACAAGCTTATATTAACAATTTACTTTTTGTCAGATACTGTATTTTGTCAGATATTTGGAAAACAGAGAAAGGTAAAAATGCTATCTCTCTCTTTAAGAAGCTCACATTCTGAACTATTTGCATTTTTGATTTTCTTCCCGAGTTATTTTTACCTTCTGAATCCAATTCTCCCTGTGCAACAGGAGAACTGTTCGGTTCTGCAAATATGTATTGTATCTAGGATATACTGCAACATATTTAACATATATAGGACTGCTTGCCATCTTGGGGGGGGGTGGAGGGAGGGAGGGGGAAAAAACGAAACATAAGTGAGTGCAAGGGATAATGCAAAAAATTACCCTGGCATGGATTCTGTCAATACAAAGTTATTATTAAATAAAATAAAATAAAAAAAAATAAAAAAAAGAAGCTCACATTCTAATGGCTGAGACCATATGTAAATGTCTAGTCATTTATTATATGAACACATATTTTTCAAAGCTAGGAAGAAAATTATATTATTATTATTATTATTATTTTTACATTCATTGGCTCTTTGACCATGGGTGAATAATTTAATCTCTCAATGATTTAGGTATGCCTCCAAGATTATAAATTGCAGAGAAGGTGCCAACTTGTATTGGTATAAGGAGCATTCTTATCCAACTATTCTCTATATAATGAAAAAAAAGGTTTTTCTTTCTTTACCAGTCTGTCAAGAAGTCTTTATTACTGGGAATCTGCCTTTGCTTTGTCTTTATCAGAATTTTTATAGATGGGGGCAGCTAGGTGGTGCAGTGAATAGAGCATCAGCCCTTAAGTCAGGAGGATCTGAATTCAAATCTAGCCTCAGACACTTAACACTTCCTAGCTGTGTTACCCCTGGGCAAGTCACTTAACCCCAATTGCCTCAGCAAAATATATATATATATATATTTATATTTATATATATTTTTATATATATATTTTAAAAGCATAGCTTTTCAGATTTGCAAATACCACAAAACTAGATGGGTCTAGCTAACATGTTGGGCAGATGGATGCAATATAGTCTAATATACCCATCTAGAGCAATGAGTAAGATCAATTTAAGGCACCATGGATAAATATCCTAGAGAAGATAAGAAGATAAGAATCTGAAAGAATGTGATCATTTCTTTAAAATATTTGAAATCCTATTTTGAATGAGAGTATAGACAATCTGCTTGGCCACAGAAAGAAGAAATATGAGTGCTGGATAAAAGTTACAAAGAGATTGATTTAGGTTGGATACAGAGAAAATCTTTCTAATAATTAGAACTGTCCTAAAGTAAAATGGATTGGTTTCATAATTACAGAAATCTTCAACATCTTCTTTGTTCAAACAACGTTACTATTTGCTTAGGAAAATTAGAAAGAAGTTGGTGATAAACCTGAGTTGGATGAAATACTTATTAAAGGTACATAAGTGAATGACCTATAATAACTATTCTGGGTTATATGTATATGATTCATGATAGATTTTTCCTCTGTGACATTCAGTTATAAAACAAACATTTTTTTTCCCAAAAGAAATCCAGGACTTTCCACTCAATAGAGATAAAGATGAAAAGGAGAACAATGAAAGGAAAAAAAAAAGCAAAGAACTTAAATTATCACTCCTCCATTTTGCTTTCCCTTCTTTCTGTCAAATGTCTCTGTGACATTTGTGACATTTCTTTTCTTTTTTTTTTAATAGATTTATAAGTGATCATTTAGAAGGTATTTCCTTTTAATGCTTTGCCTACAATTCCAGTAAGAAGCCACTAGGGTCTTTAGTTAGGATTTTATTGTGTAAATGGCCAAGCTTAAAAAAAAAACCAGATGTGTTGAAGTGAGACAGAAATTAGTATATTTTTATTATTTTTAATAAACCTTTAGTGAAATAATGAAAATAATCCCTATTTGTTTAATTTGAAAACAGATAAATTCAGGTTATATGTAAGCTGTCAAAGGACATGGATTTTTATGAATAATTAACAAATTATTAAGTGGTGTACCTGACATTTTCTTATAGCATTAGGGCATTCTAACAGGCTAATGAAAGATATTGGGGATGGGGAGATGAATTCTGTGTAGAAAATGACAGTAATATATGAGAGAATATAGTTAACTTCAGTTATCTGTAGATGATTGTAGGAGGAATTCTAGCTTGTTAATCCTATGTAACCTTAGCTAGTTTTAAAAGCGATCTGATCATCTGGGACACTGCTAACATTCTGCAAGCTGTCATAATCTTGTCAGGAGGTGGGCGACAGGTAGAGTTCATGTCAAGGGAGGCAGTGACTGAATGACACTGGCTGTCGAGGTTATGATTTTAAAAGAAATTTAGTCTTTTGAAATTTGTCCAGAATAGACAGAAATAGAATTATTAGATAATAGTTCTAACATTTACCATTTTCTGGGTATTCTAGGTATTTTAAACTGATTTCATTTATTAGTTTTAATGTGTTTTTTTTTTTTTTTTTTTTGTATTTTAGATTTATAAGAAAGCATTTTAAATTTTTTTATAAAGTAGAAGCATCTGGACTATATATGCAGATGGTTCTACTTCATATATATATAATTAAAACTATGCCATTTTATCTGCTTCAGAAAAACAAAACCTGAAATATTTTGCCTAATTAGATATAGCTCCTCCAAATACTAAGATTTCACTAGTGACTTGCTATGGAGAAAGTTACAAAATTTTTTGAGTTTTGTTTGAAAGTTTCATCCCAAATGTATACTAAATACAAACAATAAAAAAAATCAATTCCAGGGACTTTTATAGAAATAGGCAATACTAGAATGGTGAAAACTGAAATATGTTCTAACTCAAAAGCTATGATTCTGTTATAATAGGAGGCTGGCTAGGTGGAGACTCAATCCTTGTATCATGCTCAGGTATTCCTTGCCTGGTTGTAAGTCAACATATGGAAACTTGGGGAGCCAATATTCAGTCAGGATGACTCAAAGTTAATACTACATAATGATGAAAAGTCTCATGATTGTTTTCATAGACCAAGATGGGGCATCAAGGGGACTCAGTGCCCAATTAGATTAGATTAGTGCTCAATCTAGAGAAAGGAAAAGCTGAGTTCTTATCGGGTCTCAAACATTCACATGGAACCCTAGGCAATCCGAGGGTGTAACCCTATTTTCCTCAGTTTCCTCATCTATAGAATGAACTAAAGAAGGAAATGGCCAGCCACTCTAGTATTATTGTCAAGAAAACTCCAAATGGGGTCACAAATTGGACATGATTGAAATGACTAAACAACAACAAAATTCCAAGGAATTTAGGACTCACTGAACTACCTGCTGATCCTAGAACTGTATATATGAAAAGCTGGAGTGGATGAACTTTCATATTTTCCAGTTAGAAAAATTACTCTGAGTTGTTAGGTGGAAAAGGGGCATCAAATTGTATTTGCCCCAGGGTCCTACATGTGTTTGTGCCAAAATATTCTTTTCTGATCTTGAATGGATGAATTTTTGGAGACATGATTGACAAAATAATGGTCTTTTAAGGCCATAAGTTAGCCAAGCTCACTCGAAGATGACCTTTTTAGATACAAAAAGCCTCAGCAAATAAATTCTGAAGCTACTCCTGTGAAAAGTCATAATAGTTAATAAAGGGAGCACCCTCAAACTCCAAGCAAATTTGGTGGGGATTCTTAAAGGGAAAAGATAAAAAAATTCCAGGGCCAGAGGCCAAGGTGTCCTTGGCTGCATGTGTTAATATGCATTTGTTTTATTCCTATTGTATTTTTAAGTTTGAGATCATTCTCCCAGGAACTTTGCATGTACATAGGAAAAAAAAATGTTCCTGCTCCTTTGCATATCTTTTGAATTGTTTTATGCCTAATGCTTTTGGTATATCTTCATAGTAAAAAATCTTTTAAAAAGGTGATTAGAATTATTCTCTTTATTAATATTGTGTACTTAAGATATCATACAGGGGACTTAAGAATGATAGATCCTTAGGATACCCTTACAGGAAAAGCAGTCAACTATTCTTCATGTTTTACTTATTAATCAGTCATTTCAGTTATGTCTAACTTTTTGTGATTCCATTTGAAGTTTTCTTAGCAAAGATATTGGAGTGGCTTACCATTTCCTTTTCTGGCTCATTTTACAAATAAGTAATTTAAGCAAACAAACAGGATTAGGTGACATCCCAGGGTCACAAAACCATTAATTATCTGAAGCCACAATTGAATTCAGGAAGATGAGTCTTCCTGATTCCAGAGCCAGCACTGTTATCTACTGTCATCTAGCTGCTTTACCTATTAGTAAAAATGGAAGTTGGGCAAGTTAGCTCATAGGAAGTATTATACTATGATCCTATGATCTTTCATAAGGTAGATGCCTTGAGGGCAGGAATGTTTTTCATTTTTTTATATCTCTAGTTTCTAGTATAGTACCTTCCATACATTGAGTGTCTAATCAGGGCTTATTGGCTTGATTTTAATTAATTAAGACAGCAACCTGGATATCCATGTATTCTCTTCCTGAGAAGTTCTTGGATATATTTACCCATATATTTTCTAGAAATTTCTACCCTTTGGGTTAAGAGACTCCCTTTAGTCTTTTTATATTTTATGGGTTGTCAGTGCAGCAATTGGGCTGTCATTGTATCATATCTCCTTCTTAATAGATGAACAGTCAACCTTATCTTATCTTTTATTTCCTTGATAAGATCTCTTGGTAATATCCCATATAGATCATTAATCTATAAAGTTGTATGCTGTATAAATGCAAATTATTTTATTATTATCAGTGTCTATCAAATACTATAGAAAATGAGCTCTTATTATTTTCATTGCTCTCTGAACTCAGTTCTGATTTGGTTACAAAAACAGAATAGCAAATGCATCAGATGAGTATGTAGTACCATTCCTAGGATGTAGCAGGTACATAGTAAGTGATTAATGACTGCATTTCATTTTATTCATTTATTCATTTCCACTATCTCTTCTACTTCCATAGATTACTGGTTTATCAGATCATTGCTCCAATTAGTCTAATAACTGAATACGCAATAATTTTGCCAATGAAGCTAAATTGTGTTATGTTATTGCTTCTTATGTATAGATTTTGATAATCATATATTAAATCATTAATATGGGAAGCCCACTATGATAATTCTTAGTCTGTTCCATCTTCCATAAACAAGCATAACATCCTATAGCCAATGTAAACTTAAGTTTTTTTGTTTTTTTTTTTCTCCTTCTTACTCATGAATGCTAAGGTAATCTATCTATCTAACCATTTCCAATATTAACAGAAGCTACATATCTTCTGAAGCAAATATCTGTACAGTACTTGATAAAAACAGAATGGCCTTTTATATAATATTCACCTTCTGGAGTAAATTGTATCCACATTTCCCAGACATGGTCATTTCAATCAAGATTTTCATTTTCCTCCCTTTGAAAGAAAAAAAATAGTACAAAAACACTTACTGTTGCATGTGGTATTGTATTTACTATTCTCCTGTGAAAATCCTTTCAGCCTGCATTGGAAGCGATGTTGCCAAAATTCTTGGAACCAAGGATTTCGTAGGTTGGTTTCTGGTCGGAGTTTCAGATAATAATCATCAAACCACTTTACATCAGGAGATTGGAGCTTGATAGTGATTCCACCAACAGCTTCACGTTGGTATCCCTCTGTCACATCATACCTGTCAGCCCAACCATCACTGAGGGAGACATAAAGAGAAGTGATACCATTGCTTAGAGAAACAGATATAATCTACTCAAGTGCATTCATCTGAGTCTCTTAAAATTACTGGGCAATGTGACCAAAATTGTCTTACAATTTGCAAAGACTTCCATGATGATTTTTGACACAAGATCTTGGAAGAAATAATGCTAATTAAATCTGAAAGTTATATATAGTACTTTAAGGTTTCCAAAATTTTTACATTTCCTCCAAAATGAAGGCACACACTTCCCCTTCACAGAAAAAAATCACTGAAGAGAATGAACTCAAACTTTAAATATGAAAGTAGTCAGTCCTAGTTAGCAGATCCTGGAGGTGTGACAATAGAGTCATTAATGACTCCTGCTTGTAGGAAATCCTTTTCTCCTCTTATAGAGGCCTCATGAAATTACCCTAAATTGTAAATTCTGCTAGTATCCATAACCAGCACCTTTTTTTTTCTCACAAAAGACCACAATCCTTAAAGTGTTTTTATTTTTCAATTAGCTACCTTTCAGTAGTTATCTTTGTTTCTGTGTGTTCATGGTTGGTATTTTTGATTCTCTTTGTCTCTGGTATATCTCTCACTGCTCCTGGATGGATATTTGTCTCCTTTCTTTGCTAATAAAATCAATAAGCCAATAAAAGGGGAATGAGAATAAAAGTATAGTGTTTTTTGTGGGGCTAACCTACCCTGCCCCTCTCTTCAGATACAGGCACAAGGGACTGCTTCCTCTAGATACTCCTTGGTCTTTTTTCTGATTGACACCTTCCTTCCTGGACTGTAACCAGTGAAATTTCCCTACTATTTAAATCACCCAAAGGTATGTTCAACTATATTTGTTCTTTCTTGGTCCATACTACTTAATGGAATCAAAGGGTATAAACCATTTGGTTTACATATTTAAAACTTCATCATTTCCTTAAACTCATTATATTAACTGAGTTAGGGCATGAAATTCCATTCCTTAAAAAGATAAGACATGGGTCTTTCTCTCATAGAGCTTATAGTTCTGACAATGAAAAGAAATATTATTCAGACTCTAGTAAGCTTTAGAGACTTCATGTATAAGTCTATGGGAAAACTTTCTATCTGTTCTCCAAGGTAAGATTAGGGAGCAATCACCAGAATGTGGTGATGAAACTTTGGATAAGTAATGAATAAAGTCACTAGGTTGTATATGATATGTATATCATAGGTCATTTAAAGAAGACAATAACATAGATAAATCTGAAAAAAAGAAACAAAGAAAACTCTTTCTATAAAACCTCTTCATCAAAGACACATATCCTAGAACACAGCCTACAATTAATCTTTTAAAACTAAAGAGACAAACTACTGGGCATTCACAACCCTCTACAATACTTGACTGGTTGTATAAGAACAAGATATTAGGTGAAACAACCCTACAGGGGACATATAGTTCATCCTTTAAAACAATTCCCAGAAAAATTTTTATATAAAATAAGCATTTTATATGTATTGTCTATTACTGTTAGAATATAAGTACCTTTTAAGTACTGCTTTTCTTTTGTATTTCTATTGCAAGGCGGAATGAAGTAAGTGGGAATATAAAACTTAGACCAAGGACAGGTAACAAAGAATACAATCATATTCCAGAGGGAAGATGAGTAGAGAAACTCTTTCCATTCAAGAAATCCCCTAAGATATAATTTAATTACCGGAGAGAGTTGATGATGATAAAGTAAGTTTGTACAATGTATCTCTAAACATAAATTTTAAAATTACTTTGTCCACTGATGAAGAAAATATAATCTATCTCACTAGAGGAATGGAGTAGTACAAAATTATCAATTGTTTCCTGGCTAAGGAGAGGGCAATCTCTAAGATGGAGTTTGAGAAGATAAATTCACTGAAACCCTTTTCCATCAGGGACAGAATGGATGCATCTATCAGTAGGAAATAACTTTTGACTAATTGCAGTTAGCTTAAAAGTTTTTAGAGTTTCAAATGTTTTTCCACCTTCTGTCTTTCCTCCTGTGCTTGCCTCTTGTAGTATCATAAGGGGGCTATTGATAAGTTAATTTATAGAAACTAATTATTCAAGAAGCAGTTAATAAGTACCTACTCTATGCCAGTTAGAAGGGAAAGAAAACCAAAGATGAAATATATCTCCTTGCATTATTTTACAAAGGCAGCATGGTATGGCGAGAAGATGCCTGACAATGAATAGGGAGTTATTCACAGAGCCAGAAAGACCAGAGGTCAAATACCATTTCATATATATATATATATATAGATGTTTTCCAACTCTGTGAGCAGAAGTTTCATTTAATTCTCATTTTTCACCTTTTGATTAGCTTCAATAATCAGATAACTATGATTAATTAGCTTAATGTCAGAGTGTAAGCTCCTGTTTACATCCTGGGGTCAAGCAAATTTTTAAGTGCATGGTCTAGCTGCTCTCCTTAACCAACCAACAATATCATATTCCTGACAATTGATCACTCCTCTCTCCTCCCTTATTTCCATCTTGCTTCATCTAACAATAATAATCAAATTAATGACTACTTTTCCTGTGAATTTCTCTTGCTTAAAATTTTCTCATATGTATTGTCTTCCATTATTAGACTATAAGAATCCTTTAAGCACTGCTTTTCTTTTTATTTGTACAATCACCATTTTGGCACCAAAATGCTGACCTCTTTAGAGACAGTTTGGTTATTCGTTATATCAGGCAACATAGATCTTATTATGGGACTTAGTCATTTATATTAATATTTTCAGCAACTTAATTCATCTAGATTGATCTGTCATACCCATGGTTTGTCATCCTATTGAAATCTCATTTTTTCCCCTCTTAATAAACCCTTATAGCTCTCTGATTTTGGGATCTTTTATTAGATGGTACTGTGAATAATATTGGAATCAGAAATCAAGATTTGGAATCAGGAAAACTGAAGTTCAAATTCATTCTCTGGCATTTATCAGGTATGTGTGACCCTGTTTATCATTTAACCTCAATTTTCACATAAAATAAAAAAAAATAGCATTTTTCTCCTTGAATTTTCATGGGGACAAAATGAGATATTTGTAAAGTGCCCTGCAGATCTTAAGGTAATATGAATATATTATATATTAATATTATAATATATATTAATATTATATATATATATAACTAGCTAATAGCTAATGAATTGTTTCCTGCGATTTTCATCATTTCCAATAAAGCACAAAGACTGACCATTGGTCAAAATTTATTTTTGCTGCATAACCGAACCACTCCCTTTTCTGATTTTAAATTTCCCTCATGATATCTGTTAGATATTAATGATAATATTATAAAATACCATTGCTTGGGAGAGTTTTTTGTGGTATATGGCTCTCTATGTTCATGTTTTGTTCCGAGGAAGAATAGAAAACCTTTCAAAGTAGTTTGCTTTATCTCATCATTGCTTTTATTACATTAGTTTAATCTCTACCATCTTCCTGATGATGCTTTTACGACTCAGGAAGTTTTATTTTAAATTGGCATGTTAATATAAAGTGAGATTATTATATACATGCCTTCCCTTCTCTTTGGGCATGTTTGTTATCCCACTGCTATGAGAAAATGATTCATTAGTATTACGGACATCCAGAGGCACCATGTAAATGGGTGCAGGTATGATATTTGTCATGAACAGACTCTCTTCTCCATGAAAGTTAGATGTGAAATTGCTCTGTTTATTAATTCTAGTTTATTCTTATGTAAGACTATTATTAGGGATATTATATAAGAAATGTAGGCCTGTAATGGGCCCAATTTGCCCTTCACAATTCATTTCTTGACTTTAATGGGGATTTTGCATGTACCTCCTCTTGTAGGTAATATTCCCTGAAAAGAAAGTGTCAGGGCATTAGGGTACTAATTTATTCATCTCTCATATTCTCCTTTTCATTATAAATCTATTTCCTATATTCACATATTAATTTATCTTTTTTTAAAAATACACTATGAAATAAGTGAGAGACATGATATATATAGCTGAACAGAAAAACTTGAGCTTAGTTTATGCTTCTGACACATAATGACTATCTGACCATGGGGAAGTTTTAAAATTCTTTGTGTTCCAAAACAATATTAGAGAATTTATTGACCTGCATTTCTGGAAGGAATTCCATATCATGAATTCTTAACAGTGATGAAAATACAGAAACAGTTTAAAATGATAATACTATCATACCACCACCAACCAAAAACAACAATGATATTATATTTGGATTAAAATATAGACCTTAAAATTCTTTTTATTTCTTCTCATGAATTTAAGCACATGTTATTTACAGAGAGTAATTTATAGTTATAGACTAGGGGTAGGAAAACTATCGCAAATTTGCCCTATCTGTTTTGTATAGTCAGTGTAAGAATTTTTCTTTTATATTTTAAGTGAAACTTTATTTTTTTTTAAAGTTACCCCCCACACACCAAAACCCAAACCAAAATACAACCTATTAATAAATGTAGATTATATTAAAAATAACCTGAGGTAGTTTGTTCACCACTAAAACAGAAGACAATGCTATCATCTAAGTACCACCTTGTGCAGGTAAGACCTTTATTGTACTGTCATTTCATTTTTTAAAATAATTTTGAAAGTCATAGACCAAAAGAGATAAAAAATGTCTGGATAAATTGCCATATGCTAAAATTTAAATTCCTGATTATCTTATATTCATATGGACTTGTTTAGAGAGAATGATTCTAAGATAGCAATAAAGTAACAATGAAATAATATTTAAAAATACCTTCAAATTAGTGCTTCAAAGTGAAAAATTAATATACATAATTTCATTTGCTACAGTAATCCTATGTCAGTTAGGTGGAACAGTGGATAAGAAACTGGGTGTGGAGGCAGAAGGAACTATATTCAAATCCGGGCTCAGAAATTCATTATTTGTGTGACTTTGGATGAGACATATAGTATGTTTCCATCAGTTTCATCATCTGTAAAATTTGGATTATAATAGCATCTATCTCCTGTGATTATAGTAGGAACAAATGAGGTAATATTTGTAAGTGTGGCTTAGTAGGTAGGTAGCTCAATGGTTAGAGTTCTAGGCCTGGATTCAAGATTCAAATCTTGCCTTAGATACTTATTAAATGTGTGATCCTGCACAAGCCAATTAACCATGTTTGCCTCAGTTTCTTCATTTGTAAAATGAACTGGAGACAGAAATGGGAAACCACTTTAATATCTTCCCCAAGAAAATTCCAAATGGGCTCATGAAGAACTGGACATGACTGAATTGATTGAACAACATAGACCAGTATCTAGCACATTATAGGAACTATGTAAATGCTATTATTATTATTATTATTTCCAGCAGTAATGATGTATACTACTAATAATAGTAGAAGAAGTAATAAGTGGTAATAAATAATAAGTAATAAGTAGAACAGTAACAGTGGTCATATAGTCAGAGAAAAAGAAGAAGAAATAGCATTAACAGCAGCAGCAACAGCATCTGCAGCAGTATTAATAGTAATAGTAGTAAAGATATATAATTATTTCTCCTCATTTCATAGATAAGGGAAAGTAAGATCTGGTGAAGTTAATAAATATGACTTAGATCATTTAGCTAACAACTGACAAAGCTGAGACTTTTATCCAGGAATTTAAGCCTCTAAATTAAAAATTCTCTCAATGTCCTTCAACTTCCATAGGTTTTTGGGATCATAACATTTTGAGTTGGAAGAGACATATCTGGTCTGTTCCTATCAGATTATAGCTCTCCATAGATCTGAAGGTCACAAAGGTAGTATCTTCAAATATGCCTTTATCATTGCCATCTTCCTTTTGCTGCTTACTTCACCCCTGTGCTACTTTATGATCATTTATTCTACAAAAATTTACTATTTATTATGACCAGATACTGAGATAAGCAGTAGAGATTTTTAAAAAAAGATAAAAATGAAATAAGCCTACCTTAAAAAGACTTATCATTAAATGAAAAATGAAAACTTTAAAATGAAAATAACAATGATGTTGAATATGTTACATCTGTAGATAGAAATAGAAACCTGTCTATGCATCTGTCTATCTGTCTGTCTGTCTATTAATTTATCTAGCTATTTCCCTACCTATTATCCTGATTGGAGGAATGAGCAATGAATTTGGAGGAGATTGTGAAGGATCACTTCCCTATAGATCACTCCTCTTGAGCTGACCTTTGAAGGGAGCTCACATGTCTGAAGGGAGGCAGTATGTGATGTGATGAGAGTATAGATTGTGGAAAGGCACAGAACTAGGAGAGAATGTTCCATTGGGACGCATGGAGGAGACTAAAAGCAGTCAAAAAGAATAAAGATTAAGAAAATTTAATCAAATTAACCAAATATAATTTTTTTTGTGACTTTGGAGAGAATAATTGATGGAGAGTTCTAAAGTCAGATAGCAAAAGAATGAGAAGTGAATTAAATGGAGAGGATGATTTTCTTGAAATGTGGATAGGGGTAATAGAGTAGGTAATAAAGAAGCCTCTTCTATGGATAGGAGAAAAATACACATTTTTTAAGCAGTAGAAAAGAAGCTAATTTATAAGGAGATTTTGAAAATTAGGCAAAGGGAGAACATTATGGAAAGGGGAGCTGCGAAGGACATAGGAGATAATGGGATCAAGATCATAAGCATATTTGGCAGGAGCAAGAGGAATCAACTCTTGCTCAGAGACTTACAAAATGGAAATTAGAATGGAAAATGATATCTCTTTTAGGTTTTAAAATATTTTCAGGCTTAAGAGAGAAAGATCTCTAACAAAATAGTGAGCATAAATTTTAAAATATATGCAGTAACTACTGTGGAGTATTTTTTATTTTATTTTTTTTTTTTTTGCAGAAAGCCCTTTTAGTCTCTCCTTTATTTATTTTATAGTTCCAAGTATACAGCAGCACAGAAAACATTTAACATAACTTGCCATTCTACCACTCATCATTTCAATCTCCCCATTTCCATTACAGAGATACACTCAATTGTTTAATATGCCTTAAAATATTTTTTCCCTCTTTTTTCCCACTAACAACCTCTAATTCCTAGGATTTTCCAAAATTCATTTGATACTTTTAAAAAATCTATACATTCCTTATCTTTTCCAGGTCATTTAAAATTTTAAATTCCTACTTAAGATCTCTCTAGCACAACTAGTATTGTTTTTTTTTTTTTTTTTTTTTTTTTTTTAATTTTTTACAGAAACTAACTGGTTAGATCTATCTCTGAATCTCATCACTCTTTTAATTTTATTCAGGCTTTGTTTTTATAAAATGAAGAATGGTTGTTGGCACTCTTGAAATGACAAGTAGCAACAATAATAGAATACTATAGATTTGGCACTATAGGCAATTATGCCCTTATTATGTAAATATGTGTAAATTATGTAAATATTATGCAAAATGTGACTATGAAAATTTATAGTTAGTATTTTTATCATCTATTGTATTAACCCACTGGCACATGAGGCAGATTAATGGTCATAATAGTTATTGAGAGAGCACAAAGGATTTTGTATATAATAAATTTCACTACCTAAATCAGTACAAGTTCTTACAACATTATAGAAACAGCATGATTAACAGTTCAGTGTAAAAGTGAATGTGTAAAACAAGTTTAAAATTCTTCTCCAACTGGATTTTGATCTGTGATATGACTAAAGCATATTTAACTTCATTTTTTTAATGGCAGTTACGGAAAAGAACAAAAATCCATATTGTTTTACAATCCATAATTCTGGTTGTTTGTTTGTTCTCTTTAACATTCAAGGTAAGACAGAGGGCAGCATAATAGACAAGACGAGGGACTGTTAAGTTATCCATGAGTTTTGGTCACAAGTATGAGATGTAATTGCAAGTTCAGTGCCTGTCTTACAAAAGGCTTTAAATAATGATGAAAACCTTAATCTGTAGAAACGGCTGGTATTGCAATCTTCAAATCTTAGTTCTGGTATTGATTATTGATGCAAATCATTTAGTCTATGTAGATCTCTGTTTTGTTCTTAATAAAAGGAAGGGATTGAGCTAGATTAAGGTCTTTTGAATAGGTCTAAATATTTGATCCTCTGTATACAGTAGTTACACAATTCTCCTGCCCCCATATACATACACATGGTGATAATATTGCTTGCTTGTAATGTTAAAATTTATAAAGAAATGAAAAGATCATATATATATATACATATATATATATGCATGTATATATATACAATGCACACATGATATAAGGGAACTATATATATATATATATATATATATATATAGGAGGCCAGGGACAAATGCTAAATCACGCAGGTCAAATACTTCTTTGTCCTGTAGTTGATAACTTATAAAGATAATTATAACAGGGCCAATTCTTCAATGTTTTTAAAAAATATCTTGAGAGAAATGTGTTGCCCAAAGATCTTAAGGTGATCTTTAAATGTAATAAGAGATAATACTCTAGAAAAATAGTGGTGAGGTTAAATTATCAAGTAACAAATATTAAACTATTACACTGCCATCTTTCTCTAGGGAAGCTTGCTTCCTCTGTGTCCCAGCAGTGTTACATAAGCCCAAGAGAGAGTCTTTTCCTTCTGGGTACATGAACCATAAACAACATATGGTCGATGGGGATAGTATGACAAAGACAGCTGAATGATATAGATAAATTTCAGTTCGTAATAAGTCATAGTAACTCATTGATAATTCTATATTCTGAGCTATATATAGCATGATAGCATTACATCATGGAGCCAACAATGTTCTCAGTCTCAGAAGATTAGAACATTAAGATCTAGGTTACAGTTTCAACCAACTGGATCAAAAATATTTCTTTCTGATGATGATGGCATGTGAACAAATACCTCTTTTTTTACCTCATCTTTTTCATTCATTATAAAGGGGGAAAACACTACTCTTGTATGCAGTAGTTTTAATTATTTTGGAAGGGTGAATTGACTGTCTTCCAGAATAACTATCTTCCCATTTTCTACCTGATGCCATTAAGGTTAATGAGTGCATTCATTAGGCTGTGGCCCAGTGTTTTTTTTGAAAAATCTGTTCACAGCCCACATAATTATCATGGAAACTGCTGTTCTTCCCACATGTAATTACCATTCTGCCAAATCTCTAACTGATAGAATTTTAACAGATATTTTGGGACTTTTTTGTAAGAGTGGGAGTTTACTAACTGTATACATATCTTTATATAATATTTTTTAAATGGAGTAGTCTTAGAAACTCTAAATATAAAATTTTAATAGCATCTAAAGATATTGAGCTTTGTAACAGAAGTCATCTTTGTGAAATCATGAGTAAACACCAATGAATTGCTTAATTCAAATATGTGCTTGGGGGGAGGAAGAGAATAGGCAACTGACTAAATTTGTGGTCTTGAAATATTTTATCCTGATTTTCTTGGAGTCATTTTGTAGGTAGACGCAATTTGAAGGCACCATTTTGTATAGAATACTTGGCCTGTGATAAAGAAAACCTGAATTTAAATCTAAGCTCAGAAACTTGCTAACTGTATGACCCATAGGAAGTCATTGTTTCAGGAAACTTTCCTCAACTTTAAAATATGGATAATAAAAATAATAATAGTAATAGGTAAAGTTTACATTGTGCTTACTATGTGCCTGATACTGGCATAAGTGTTTTGAAATTATTATCTATTTAGTCTTTACAACAAAGCTGCAGTATAGATGCTATAATTATCTTCATTTTATAGCTGAAGAAACTGAGGCAACAGAAATTAAGGGATTTGTTGAAAGTAAAGCTACAATGATAGTTCTTATGTGAAGATCAAATAAGATATTTATAAAGATTTTACCAAAGTGCCTGGTATATGGTAAATGCTTAATAAAGGCTTGCTCTAATTCCCCCTTTATTCATGGTGATCTGATTTTATATGTGGGGACAAGAAAAAATGAAAATTAATGTAATTCTACTTATATTGGATACTCATGTTTTCTTTGCTGAAAATAAGTATGAAAATTTGCTTTCCACTATCTTTTATACTGTTAAAATGTCATATTTAACATTAAAATACTCTGACAGATGTACAAATGACAACCTATCTCCTATCTACATTTAAAAATTGTTTTATTCAGTAGACTACACCAGTATAGCTCATTAACAAGGCAAGAGGTTACAACTTGGAGTGGTCCTAAGAGACAGAAACTGTTTTTATATTACAAAGTACCTAGTTTTGCATGATATTTTGTCAATTCATTCATTTTTCCTAGTGATTATCTTTTCTTGTTTTAAGCATAAATCATTTGTAGAACAACTGACTTGATATTGATGTAGAATAAAGACTACCTTGTTGGTCTGAGGCTCCCTAAATCTAACTAATATATAACTTCTTTTAAAAATCATGGTGTTTTATCATTTCTTTTTTTTTTCTCTACATTTTGGCATAGTTGCTGTTCAACAAGATTGCTCAAAAATTACTCACAATGGCTCTGTGATGGCATGTACTGGTCCTTTCACTGTTGGGATACACACTTATACATATATACATATCCACATACATACTTATACATATACATATATATCTAGGGACTTGGCAACATGAATAAATCAAAAGCAATTAGAAAATTTTTTTCCATCTCCCCACTTATCTTGAACTTTAATTCCTTCTAATCCACAATTGTTCTACTTGGGCTCTTTTTGAGGACCATCCTTTTAAATAAATATATACAAAACAGAATAGGAATATGTAGTTTTGCTTCTTCTTTGTCACTTAATAGAATACAAACTAGTATTTATATAGTGCTTTAAGGTTTTCAAAACATTTCACATATTTTGTCTCATTTAATTTGATCTTTATTTTGATCTTGTGAAGTAGGTGCTACTTTGTTCTATATAACATATGATGAAACTGAGATTGAGTTGAATGGATTGCATAGAGATTGAGTCAGAATTCCTATTCAGACTTCTTCTCTATATAACCATCATTTATTATGCCATCTAACTGTCTCTATCCATTTGTCATCAACCTCAATGTACTCCTTGGCCATAAGACCCCAATGCTTGGAGTACAAGAATCTGGATTTTAATTCTGATTCTTAATTTATACATGTAATTTTGGGTAAGTCACTTAAGTTCTTCCAGTCTCAGTTTTCTTATCTGCAAAATGAAAGAGTTCAGGTTAAGGATTCTAAAGTTACTTTGTGCTTTAAATCTATTATCCCATGATCATTCCTTAAACACAATTAAAATTATCACACATATATTCTTTCATTAAACCTTACTTTGAGACAAACCCAAAGCCCCTAACTTCTGGGAAAAGAATTCATTATTTGATAAAAACTGCTGGGATAATTGGAAATTAGTATGGCAGAAATTAGGCATGGACCCACACTTAACACCATATACCAAGATAAGATCAAAATGGGTCTATGACCTAGGCATAAAGAACGAGATTATAAATAAATTAGAGGAACATAGAATAGTTTATCTCTCAGACTTGTGGAGGAGAAAGAAATTTGTGACCAAAGATGAACTAGAGACCATTACTGATCACAAAATAGAAAATTTTGATTACATCAAATTAAAAAGCCTTTGTACAAATAAAACTAATGCAAACAAGATTAGAAGGGAAGCAACAAACTGGGAAAACATCTTCACAGTTAAAAGTTCTGATAAAGGCCTCATTTCCAAAATATATAGAGAACTGACTCAAATTTATAAGAAATCAAGCCATTCTCCAATTGATAAATGGTCAAAGGATATGAACAGACAATTTTCAGAGGATGAAATTGAAACTATTACCACTCATATGAAAGAGTGTTCCAAATCATTATTGATCAGAGAAATGCAAATTAAGACAACTCTGAGATACCACTACACACCTGTCAGATTGGCTAAAATGACAGGAAAAAATAATGATGAATGTTGGAGGGGATGCGGGAAAACTGGGACACTAATGCATTGTTGGTGGAGTTGTGAACGAATCCAACCATTCTGGAGAGCAATCTGGAATTATGCCCAAAAAATTATCAAATTGTGCATACCCTTTGATCCAGCCATGTTTCTATTGGGCTTATATCCCAAAGAAATACTAAAGAAGGGAAAGGGACCTGTATGTGCCAAAATGTTTGTAGCAGCCCTGTTTGTAGTGGCTAGAAACTGGAAAATGAATGGATGCCCATCAATTGGAGAATGGCTGGGTAAATTGTGGCATATGAATGTTATGGAATATTATTGTTCTGTAAGAAATGACCAGCAGGATGAATACAGAGAGGACTGGCGAGACTTACATGAACTGATGCTAAGTGAAATGAGCAGAACCAGGAGATCATTATACACTTCAACAACGATATTGTATGAGGACATATTTTGATGGAAGTGGATTTCTTTGACAAAGAGACCTGAGTTTCAATTGATAAATGACGGACAAAAGCAGCTACACCCAAAGAATGAACACTGGGAAACAAATGTGAACTATCTGCATTTTAGTTTTTCTTCCCGGGTTATTTATACCTTCTGAATCCAATTCTCCCTGTGCAACTAGAGAACTGTTCGGTTCTGCAAACATATATTGTATCTAGGATATACTGTAACATATCCAACATATAAAGGACTGCTTGCCATCTAGGGGAGGGGGTGGAGGGAGGGAGGGGGAAAAAAATCGGAAAAGAAACGAGTGCAAGGAATAATGTTGTCATTATAAAGTAATCATTAAATAAAAAAAAAAACAAAAACAAAAACAAAAACAAAAAAACCTTACTTTGAAAGCCCAATACTGATGTCTGATTATAGTGTGGAGATGATCATGTATTCAATAAAGACCCGAGAAAGTTAGAAAGGATGACCTTGACAGTCATTCTGTTGCATGAGACTACCTTCATTTCAGTAGGAGTTTATCACATGAAAGATATATAACACTAGTTGATGCTTTATTTTCTTTTATGATGGTGAGAGAAGAATGTAATGGGCATAATTATGCAGGAAATGGACAAAACTACAAATTGTGTGGCCTTATTTCCACTTCTGCAGCCATGGTTCCAGAAAAGAGATTGGGAAGTGCATTTCTTTATCCTATTCACTTTTCAAAGTATAGAGTTTTTAGAACAATTATAAATCTAATTCATCTATTGATATTTTTAACATGAGACATTTTAACCAATGATCAACAAATTGACATATTTTTAAAAGAATTGAAGGAAGAAATGAAGGAATTAAGGATGTCATATGAGTCTTCTTATCCATGTTTTTTGTGATGTAGTGAATAGAGTATTAAATTTGGAGTCAGAAAGACTGGATTGCAGTCCTTCTTGAATGTATAATAGCTGTGTGACACTGGGATAGTCAAAACTTGTTTCAGTTTATTTATATGTAAAATAATGACAAGAATGGCATTGATCATGTAGAATTATCATTAGGATCAATTGAAATAATTCATGTAAAGTGCATTAAAAACATCAAAGATCTATTGGTCCAGGGGTCCTCAAACTACGGCTTGGGGCCAGATGTGACAGCTGAGGATGTTTATCCCCCTCACCCAGGCCTATGAAGTTTCTTTATTTAAAGATCCACAAAACAAAGATTTTGTTTTTACTATAGTCTGGCCCTCCAACTGTCTGAGGGACAGTAAACTGGCCCCCTGATTCTATACCATTTTAAGCCAAGTACTATACCATGACACTCAATTTAATTAATAGGGTGCTGTATGCTTGTCTATAGGTAGGGTTAACAAAGAACATAGCTATATACATTATAGTATATACTGGAGAAGAAGAAATCTTTTTTCCTTAAAAATAAATTGTGAATTGGGTAAGCAGAATCAGAAGAAAAAAAACAGTATTATTACATTAATATTATAAAAATGAAAAATTTAGAAGGATTTTATGAACTAATAAAGAATGAAATAAGCAGAAACAGGATAACAACTTATTTAAAAACACATTGTAAAGACAATAACTTTGAAAGTTCTATGAACTATAATCGATGCAATGACCATCCAAGATTCCAAAGGACCAATGATAACATATTTTGCACCCTTTCTGACACAGAGGTGATGTAATTAGGTTGTAGAATGAGACATTTTAAACATAACTATTGAGGAAATTTGTTTTAACTCTGTATAATTGCTGCAAGGAAAAGGATTCATTTTTGTTTACTGGGGTGAGGATGAGATAAAATAATTTCTGTTAATGAAAAAATTAAGCTTTAATTCAAAATTCAAAATGAAAAAAATATATTTATTCATCCAGGAAATATTTTAGTAGCATTTTTAAGTTTTTATACATCCTGATTTTACTCTCCTCTCTCCAACTAAACTTCTTTAATTAAAATTCAAAGTGGTTTGGTTTTGGTAGAGAAAATGATGTGCATCTTGGTGCTGGATCATTCTGGAAATGGTAATGCAGGACTCCTGATCAGAGGGTAGCAAATACTGACTTTAAAAAAGATAGTTCAGGATTAGGGTAGCTCTCTTTATTCTAGGACTAAAATTGTTGTACTCCCCTGAGAAATCTGAACTCAGCTTAGTCCCCAAAGACGCTTTCATAGCACCTTTACTCTACAAATGCTTATTTTATCTATTTCACACCCTAAGACAGGAAAGGGGGAGATAAGCAAGGCAATCTCTAGCAACCCACAAGATGCCTCTGTACAAAACTTTTCCTCCATTTGTTACACCAACTGAAAATTTATTTTCCTTAATGAACATCTCTTTTGGAATCAAATACTCTGGAGAACAACCAATGTATTGGAAACTCAACTTACTGTCAATTGTTTAATCAGATTTAAAATTAGCTGATCTCAGCCTCAAGGAATAGAGATTTTTATTAAATGTCTGGAATTGTATTCACTGGAAAAAAAGTAAAAGTATTTTATCTGAAAAGGCAGAGGGAAAGAATGTCTGCTTGGGCTTTCTGTGATAAATATGCATTTCAAAGCACTTTGGTGATTTTCATTCTTCTACCACTTGAACATGAATTCTGCACTCAAGTCCACTTTCCTTTATCTAGCCTAGAATCAGGCTACTCTGTCATTGTCAGCCATTTCTAAACTATACTCTAGTATTACCTCCCCCCCCACAAATTCTTTCACTCTCCTTTATATTATCTTTCACTATGAGGATGAAATAAGTTCTTTTAAGGCAGGTACAGTCTTTACATCTCTAGCACTTATCACATGCCTGCTACATGGTAATCATTTAATAAATATTGTTTCATTCATTCCTTCATTCAGTGATGCATGGAGTTAAGGTCCTATTTTTTTAACTTAAGCAATCATAACAGGAGAGGAAGCTAGATACATCAGTAGAAGGAGCACTGATACAAGAATCAAGAAGATGCAAATTCAAATCTGGCCTCACTTTTGACCCTGTATAAGTCAGTAAACTCTATTTACTTCAGTTTGCTCATCTGTAAAATGAGCTAGAGAAGAAAATGGTAAACAATTCCTATAGCTCTGCCAAGAAAACACTGAATGGGGTCTTAGAGAACTGGACATGACTAAAAAAAACTGGACAATAAGAGAAAAGGAGAATCAATTAGGGAAAATGAATAGGAGGGAAATCAGAAATATGAAGCATAGGGCAGACACCTCACTTTATTCTTCTTTCCCTTCTTTTATTATTCAATTTAACTCAACAAACATTTTAAGTGCTTACAATTTATAGAAACGACATATGGTTTAATGAATTAAGGTATGATCTTTGTGTAGGGAAGACCTGTGTTCAGTGTCCCAGGCAGCTAAGATGAAAAGGTTTTGATCAGCATCTGCATCGGTGGAGTCAGCCTCCTTTATAAGAACTCCCTTCTTTAGAAGGTACAGGTAGGTGATGAAGCAGAGAAAGTACTAGTCCTAGAATCAGGAAGCTGAACAACCACTCTATGAAATAGTTAAGTGCAGAAATAAAAATGTGTAGGAAGAGGCAGAACCTCTGAGTTGTAGGAATAACCAAAAGAATAACAGGGCATTTTTCAATTGACAGAAATAATTAATTCTGAAAAAGAGGATGTCAATTGAAGATCTTAGTTCTTCACTTAACTTTTCCTTTACATGTTCATCAAATATGATAATGTGAGAGAGGTTCCCTTCAGGACTAGCTTTCACACATAATTTCTATGAGTTTTTGAGTATTAATGTTATTGGAATGGGGAATGTGTGTGTGTGTGTGTGTGTGTGTGTGTGTATACACTATATGTGTGCACAAATTTATGTATATCTTTGAGTAATCGTAATCTGATGATTGTAGAACAGGTGACACACTTCTTATTTTCAGTGCCAGTAGAATATTTAAGTGGAGATATGCTTATAAACAGATAAATTTGGGTCAAAAAGAAAGACATACTTAGGATTGAACTGTGAATAGGTGGGAGAACTGTGATTAGGTGAATAGAGTAGATGAGCTCCTTGAGAAAGCAGACATAAAGAAAGTAGGGCAAGCACCTGGGCTTAGTCATATTTGAAAGTGAAATCAGGGAAGTCAGCAAAACAGGGAACATGTACAGAGACACAAGGTTGGGCTCCAACTTGTTTACTTCACTGATTTTTTTAAAAGCTTCTTTTCACATCTGTGGATAATTACAACAAAAGATTCAGAAAAGGAATTATCTGGGTTGTTTAAGTATTCCATTCTTCTGAGAGCCTGCCAACAATGCATTTCAATTAATTTACTGCCTTATATATAATTATAATATTCAGGTTAAATTTTGTTTAGTCAAACTTTTTTTCAATCTCTCCTATTATTAATAATGATATGATAGACTCATTATTTTTGTGAGTTTTAGTTCTGACTGTACTATTTACTAGCTGTGTGACTTTGTCTTTTTCAGCCATAGTTTCCAAGGGGATAATAATGTCTATACCACCTTTTTCTAGGGTTGTTATAAAGATGAGACATCCTTAAAACATGCTTTATTTTCTATGTAATTTTTATCTGTTACAGAACTAAGCCAACTATTGCCACCATCAATCATTATCATCTTTATTGTGATTATTATTTTAGGGAATATATGAGTTCTGCAGGGCATCGTCTCTGAGTCATTAAGTATGCTGAAAGGCACATGGACAAAGCAGAACTAAGCAGAAGACTGAGGCTGGAAACAATGAGGACATCTTTAAAAAATAAGCAGTCTTGTCACTCCTCACACATCAAGAGAGGATGTAACAAGGGATGATCTCTTTATGTCTAGTATTTGTGTGAGTTATAAGGCAAAAGGAATAGCCAGGCAGTAACAGGGTCAGCCCATGGAACTTCAGTTAGAATTCAAACTAATTTGGATTTGAAGGAATGAAAATAATCATACCTGACTATTTAAATATTTGAAAAAAGCCTTGAAAGCTGCAAAGCTGAATTTAGGGTAATGAGATGATAACAAGTTGTCCTGTAAATTGCTCCATCATAATATAAATCTGTTAATGTCTATTATGAGGCATTCCCATGAATTCAGATTCTTTTAATGTAAGTTAATTTCTGGCAGAATCAATTAAAATGTAGTCTATTTGTGTATAAGAGCAGAAAGCACAGAGTGCATATGGGTATGGTTGTGAGTGTTATTGTCTGGTCTAATATCGAATATCAGTCTAAGCAGATAACTTTAATACCAACTGATATTGAACTGAATATAACTTTATGTTAATGATTATGTAATGTTACATAATAATAACTAGCATTTTGATACTAATTTACATACTATATCTAATTTATAATATTTAGTATTATATAGATAATTTATAACGTATATATTTGACTTACAGACTAAATTGCATACTAGATTACATCTAACTTATATACATTTATATTTTTATAATCATATACTCAGTGTATGTATTAATTTATATGATACTCTACTATGTTCTAGATGAACTACATAATTAGCTCCCCTTAATCTGGTTGTAGAGTTGGTAGAAGAGAAGCCAAAGTTCTCTCTTCCATCTGAATGCTTACATGTAAATTTATTATCAAACTTGTTGTCAAGATTTCCTATACCTCTCCTGAGAAAGTAATACTTCAGGATACCTTCTTTAATTTCTCTTATTATTTTTTTTACATCAACTGAACACAATTCAATCTAACTCATGGGAACCCTGGTTACAATTTTTGTTACAAGTAGATCACCATTAATATAAACTCTAGAAGATTTACATATATGGATCTTAGCATGAGACCTAATTAAATTTCCTTGAGAACTCTGAGAGTTCTCTAGCTCAAACTTTATTGTTAAATTTTTAGAATAAGCAATAATTTAATATCTCAAGAATTAACAAATGCTACAAATCAGGGGCTGAATTTTTTTTTTGTTCATTTTCTAGTTTTAAGAAAATTATTTCTCCATGACTTGAAATCTTCAAGGAAAGGTATCATAACTTTATGTTGAGTATATTCTAGAAGAGATTCTTGTTCAGGTATGCTTTGGAATTTATGGACTCTATCCAATCTTGAGATTTTGTGATTTTTAAGGGGAATCTGTGAGTCAAGGCTGTTATATCACTGGAGCAGATTAAATAGAGTTAAGTTCTGTCCCTTTTGAACACTCCTCAGGTTATTTAATTGTGATCTGGTTACTAAAGGCAAGTTAGAGTTTAGATACTATTACTTCCCTTCTGATGGAAATGCAGGTTAAGATTTCTGAAAAATTTACTAGACTTATAAGTAGAATAGTTGCCCAATTTGAATCCTTCTGTAGGACATTCTCCCCCTCACCCCATGCTAGGCCATTTTCTTTTTCATTGTCATCCTTTTCAATTTATTATCTCAGTGACCCATTCCAGATTTGCCACATGGAAATACTGGAATATGTTCTCTATAGTTATCAAAATTGCTTTCCTCTTAAGTTTCTTCCTTTCTCACTCTTGATCTTTTTCCATTTTTTTAGCATCTAGCCACCTCCCAACATCACTGCTTTCCTACCACCTGTTTAAGGATTGATTTCATATTTATCCACACTTTTACTCATTGGTGGTGGAGTGATATTGTTTGCTCCTCATGGTCACTTACAGACTTTCCCTTTACTGTCATCCTCTGCATTATCCTTTTCTTTGAGGGTCATTCAGTGCAAATTTCTCAACCAATCCAGATTCAGCTAGCTGTTATCTTCAAAACTCTGATACTGTCTTTTCTTTTTCAGTGATTTCAATACCTATTTTCTAGTCTTTCTGTTTCATAACAAAACCTTTCCTCAATTTTAGGAGACTTTCAAAGTGCATGATACTATTTCCTCAAATATCCTAACTTACCAGCATCTCAATTTACATAATTCTCATGACCTATTATTCTTCCATTCAACCTCAGCTACATGATGTTTATTCTCTTGATGTTGTCACTACTCATAAATATTCCACTTTCATGTTCAAAAAACTAGAATTTGTTTTATCTGGTAGTAATCTTTTACCTTCCTTTCTTTTTCCTCTGCTTTACTGTTATAAAACTTATTCTTGGGTTTCATTCTGATCTCAGATTTCTCCATACTATAGTATTAGTCCAGGCTCCCAATCCTTCTCTCACTATACTGTTTTCTCTTTCTAATCTTGACCACTTGATGATCCTTTTCAACTATCCACTATCATGTCTATTATCTTATTCTCTTATCCTACAAGTGTTCACAACTTGTCAAACATTGACCCTGATTATTCACAATATGTATGTCCTTTACTCCTATTTATGTGATAATGAATGAAACTAGACACAAGTAGGAAATATTTACTGAGACCAGTTTATGTTTTGCTACCTAATCCCAATCAGATCTTCAATTGGATGGAGAAAATATAATTTCTTTGCCTGTTTGATTTTATATATAGGACTTCACCTCATATTTCAACAAAAGCAAATGGATCTCATTCAACAAAAACTTCTTCTCTCTTCATTTATAAGATCCTCTATTTGGACCTCAGTACTTTGAGATAGCTAGATGCTATAGTGGATAAAACAAATCAGGAAGATCTACATTCAGCATCATTCTCAGATCTCTTCAAGACATGTGACTCTGGGTAAGTCATTTAACCATATTTACCTCAGTTTCCCCATCATTTTATAGATGGGGAGAAGGAAATGGAAAAAGAAATGGAAAATTACTTCAGCATCTTTGCCAAACAGATCCCAAATGGGTTCATGAAGAGCCAGACACAACTGAACAATGATAATACTGATGTCTTCCCATTGGTCTAGTTTTCTTACATCTTACTTCCCTCAACATACTTGATAATTTAGCTAACAATGTTGTGCAGTTCTATGAATATAACATTCAATCTCAAACCTCCATGCCTTTGCACTGGTCATCATCTACATCCTCCATGATTGCAAGGTTCTGACCTTCTCACTTTCACCACTTTCTTTGCCTTCCTTCCAGATTAAGCTCAAAAACCACAGTCTCAAGGAGGATATTTTGGTCTCCTATCCTCATTTTAGCTATAGATATTTTATCTTTCATTTGACATTCCAGATATTCTCTCTTTGTAAAAACACTTACCCATATGGACTTAAGTGTTTTCACAAACACACCCTCTATTAGAATATGCACTCCTTTAAGGCAGGGTCTCTTTTGCTTTTCTATATATCCCTAGCATTTATAATTCATTGAACATAAAGCTTAGTAAATATTTATTGACTGATTGATCTTGGGCAAATCACTTAACCCCTCTAAGCCTCAATTTTTCCATGTGTAAAATGGAAATAATACTTATCTTCACAAGACTGCTGGGAAGAAAGTATTTTTCAACCCTCAAAAGTGCTAGGCAAATTAGTTATAATTAATAATTATTCTTATTCACAAATAATCTAGAAATAAAAAGCTCCCAAGTATCCTATATCACCCCATTCCACCAGCCCCAGCCAAAGCTATTAAATATTATTTCTAGTGATCTTATTGGACTACTCCTTCTGATTTCAGATTCTCTCTTTCATGAGCTGATGATAAATGTGTATTTTAATAATTTTAATAAGAGCTTGTTGAATGGAGGGACAGACTTCAATTCATACTTATGCAAGCAGAATTCATGATGGAGAGGACAATAGGCTAGATGGTCTTTTGGTATGCGTACAATTCTAAGAAATCCAGAGTCTCTTTAAAGAGGGCCCATTAAAAAATCAACTCTGAGTGTGTGTGTGTGTGTGTGTGTGTGTATTTGTGTATGTGTGTTGTTGTATGGCTTTGAGTCATCAGATGCTAAAATCTTTGAAGACTTGAAAATGAATATCACCACAATGGAAAAAGGAAAAACATATGATCAATGTGAATAGGCTACAATGACCTTAGAAATGCAGAATTTTGTAGGAAAATCTAAAGGATTCTATCAGAATGATTTGTGACTAGGAAAAAATGCACTAACCACATGGCTTGCATATTTTATTGGTATTCATATAATATTAAGAAAATTAAACAAAGGGTTCTAGTATGCTTTCTGGACACTGTGTGGCAGATTTATTGGGGGACATGGTGAAAAGTTTCTCAGGCTATATAAGCAAAGATGCATCATCAAATCTGTATCATCTGTATCATTGAATGAAATACCCATATCAATGAAATTGCCAAACTAATGATATATTGGAAGAATATTACACACACACACATAAATCACAAATCTGTATATCTGTATTATACACATTCTGTGAAATAGACATACATAGATACATATTAGTTGACATGTATATGATACTTTGAGACAGCAAAGTGCTTTTAAATACACATACACATTATCTCATTTGTTATGTGTTATGTGAATTGTTATGTAAATGCTAAAATTATTCTCATTTTCTGGATGAGGTACTGAAGCTTAGAAAGGTTGAATGATTTGCTAAGTGGAACACAGTTATTTAATATTTGAAATTACTCCAAGTTCAGCATTCTTTCCACTGTTTCCATTACTGTTTTCTATATATCTCTTTATCCCTCCCTCTCCCAACTCTCTGTCTCTTCCTCTATTTCTGTCCTCACAGACATATATGTATATTTAGGGGAGAATCTCTGTTTATATGTGTGTTTCACTGAGGCCTAATGAACAATTTTTAAATTAGGCAGGTGAAGCCCAGCAGTTCTCTCGCTGTGTTTGCTTATCCCATTAGCTAAATCATCCAAATTATAGCCAGAAGGTGTTTTTCCCCCTTCAAGATTTTTTACTTTTCAAGGAAACAAAGGAACTAACACTAAAAAAATCTTCTCCCATAGTGAAGAAAAATAACATATACTTAAAACATAGCCTAATTAACAGTTTCTAGTTACTTTTAGGGTTCAGCCAGAGCACATGATTGTTTTTAAGAAGAAAGTGAAAACGCTGAAAGAGACATTTCTAAGGTTTTTAAGGTTAGTGAAGTGCTTTTCTCTTAACAACTCTGGAAAGTAATTGGTGTACCTAGATCCCTGGTTGCCAACACCTAGAAATACAGTGATTTTGGTCACTGATGCTATCCTTTTTGTAGAATAACAGAAACTTTGAAGCACTGATTGGGAGAATGGAGGACACGTGAGTTGAACAAACATTCTAAGAAGAAATCAGCTGTACAGAATTGCAGGACCTTGAGGAAGGGAATTTTTGCTACAGTTTTAAGTCAATAAGCAGAGATGGTAGAAAGGAAAGAGAGGGGATGAAAGCAGATGTGAATCAGAGAAAAAAAGCACTGACGACATATGGCAGAGTAGTGACCTGGAGCTGGGACCAGGCTAACACGGCAGTGGATATAACAGTTGGTGTGAGCAAAGTTGAATCAAAAGATCTTTTGCTTATTGACCCAGAGAACACAGGTGATTTTGGCTTTGAACTCCATTGTAGACAATGTATTTAAATGTTTACTTTCATCTCATCACTATATGACATTGCATAGGTATTAATAGTGGTTTGCTTTGTTTTATAATCTCAATTCATTGTTTAAGGTTAAATGAAGAGCATAAGTCAGAATTGAAAATATGTACCAGACTTACTCTGACATAGAAACTGATATGAGTAGAGACTATTTTTTTTATGAATTTGGTAATTTCTGAAAAACTTCTAAAGCATATGCATTAGATTGTCTTTGAACCAAGTAAGAATAAATTTTTAAAGATTCACAAGTAGCACTGTATCCCAAAGAGATCATAAAGAAGAGAATGGGACCCAGATGTGCAAAGATGTTTGTGGCAGCCTTTTTTTGTAGTGGCAATGAACTGGAAATTTAATGGATGCCCATCAGTTGGAGAATGGCTGAATAAGTTATAGTATATGAATGTTATTGTTCTATAAGAAATAATCAACAGGATGATTTCAGCGAGGCCTGGAAAGATTTACATGAACTGCTGCTAAGTGAAGTGAGTAGAACCAAGAGAACACTGTACATGGCAACAGCAAAATTATACAATGATCAATTCTGATGGATGTGGCTCTTTTCAACAATGAGATGATTCAGACCAGTTCCAATGGTCTTGTGACAAAGACCACCCAGAGAGAGGACTGTGGGAACTGAGCATGAATCACAACATAGCATTTTCAGTCTTTTTGTTGTTTGCTTGCATTTTGTTTTCTTTCTCATTTTTTCCCTTTATGATATGGTTTTTTTTTTTTTTTTTTTTTTTTTTGGTGCAGTGTTGGAATCCTTAGTAACTGCTAAGTAATTAGAGTTGATCTAATCTTACAAGAAGTTGTTTTGGCCAGAACCTGAAACAAGGTACTAAGTAGAACTAATTAAGACAAGGCTTGTGTTCACACCTTTACTCACTGGAGTCCACAAGTATGCTAGCTTCACAAAGTACACTTTCTACACCTCCCTTAAAGCTCATTGGGCCAGAGAGCACTATGGGAGAAAACCCATAATCCCATTCTCTCAGAAGAGGCAGATAAAAGGCCAGCGATGAGGGATCTATGGCAGAATACACTTTTTCCTCTTGGCTGGCTGATCACGCTGGACTCGAGAGGAACGACTCTGGTGCAGAGAACACTTTGACGGATTTCAGTGGAGCTACGCCAGAAGCCCTCTCTCCGTGGCAAGTTGGTGGCTGGGCTCCCCAGAAGGAGATAAGAGAGACCTTCCATCTCTGTCTTGGTTGGAGGCAGAAGAAAGCAGAGGCAGAGGCTGAAGGACAGAACCTTTGGATTTGGAGACATCCGAAGGGCTCCAAGCCTCTAAACTGGCTTTGCCTTGAGAACAAACTCCAACATTTGAACTCTAACAGTGCAGTATGATAATTATGGAAATATATGTAGAAGAACTGCACATGTTTAATGTATATTGGATTACTTGCCTTCTGGGGAGGAGTTTGGGAAAAGGAGGGAAACATTTTGGAATACACAGTTTTGCAAGGGTGAATGTTGAAAATTATCTATGTATATTTATGTATTTTGAAAATAAAAAAGATTTAATAATAATAACAACAACAGTAGAATTAAAAAAAAAAGATGTGCAAGTAGCAGATTAAAGGGGACAGGGATGACGCATTTGTGTTTGAGTTCACCTTTTCATATCATCGTATCATATATCCTCACCTTTGAGGTTCCTAAATGTGAAACTTCCTGTTGTGATTGTCCCTCCATTCCCTGTTTTTTCTTTTTTTTTCTTTTTTACAAAATCACCTATATCATGAAACTATAAATAAACATTAGGAAGAGTAATATTGCTAATTAATGTATTAATCTTACATGTTTGATAAGATGATGTATATCTGATAATGAATTAGGGGATTGTAGTTGACCATTCATTACAAATAATTAGTATATGTAGGGTAATCATGGTATTGCCTTTATGTGATTTTGTGCATGGTATTTTCTTTTCTTTTCTTTTTTTTATTATAGCTTTTTTATTTTCAAGATATATGCATGGGTAATTTTTCAATATTGACAATTGCCAAACCTTTTGTTCCAATTTTTCCCCTCCTTCCCTCCATCCCCTCCCCCCGATGGCAGGTTAACCAATACATGTTAAATATGTTAAAGTATAAATTAAATACAATATAAGTATACATGTCCTATTTTGCTGTACAAAAAGAATCAGACTTTGAAATTGTGTACTATTAGCCTGTGAAGGAAATCAAAAATGCAGGTGGACAAAAATATAGGGATTGGGAATTCTATGTAATGGTTCATAATCATCTTCCAGAGTTCTTTCGCTGGATGTAGCTGGTTCAATCCTTTACTGCTCTGTTGGAACTGATTTGGTTCATCTCATTGCTGGAGATGGCCACAATTATCAGAATTGATCATCATATAGTATTGTTGTTGAAATATAGAATGATCTCTTGGTCTTGCTCATTTCACTTAGCATCAGTTCATGTAAGTCTCTCCAAGCCTTTCTGAAATCATCCAGCTGGTCATTTCTTACTGAACAATAATATTCCATAATATTCATATACCACAATTTATTCAGCTATTTTCCAATTGATGGGCATACACTCAGTTTCGAGTTTCTGGCCACCACAAAGAGATCTTCCATAAACATTTGTGCACATACAGGTCCCTTTCCCTTCTTTAAGATTTCTTGGGGATATAAGCCCAATAGAAACATGTGCATAGTATTTTCTATGCCTTTAATTTGTACATTTGCCTTAATGTTTGATTTGCTACTACTTCAAAACAGGCAATTATCACTTCACTGTTTTATTATTATTTGATTGGATGTCTGAGTTGAGTATGGCATCATTGGCTTGGTAAATACAATCTAACCAATATTTGAGCAAAAATAATAGAGAATAGTGTATCTGAGAGGTATTATGATATAATAGCATTAGGGAAAAATGGAAGAAGGAAAGAAAGAAGAAAGGAAAGAAGGTAACAACCATTTATTAAGTGTCTATTATGTACCACACAGTGGGCTAAGCAATTTATAGATATATCATTTCATCCTCACAGCCCTCCTGGAAAATAGGTGCTCTTATCTATCCCAATTTTATAATTGAGGAAACTGAGGTAAATAAAAGTTAAATAATTTGTCCCGGGTCACACAGCTATTGTGTTTCCGAGGGTTAATTTGAATTCCACTTTTCCTAATTCCAGGCTCACTCTCCTATATACTAACCTAGTTGTTTTTATGTAGTTACAGAGCTTTTTTGGCTTCAGGAGCAGATCTTGAGGACAAAAGGTGGATCATTTTATGATTGTTGAAAAGAAAGTGAAAAATAGTTGAAAACATGTTCAAGATCAGTTTTAGTTCAAAACCAAGGAAAAAACTCAATCTGAAATTTAAAAATAACTAGATGCATTTTATTACTTAAAATAAAATTGATCACAAGAACCTATGTTCCTTTGTCCTCTCAAGAGGGATTGATTAAAGCAACAACAACAACAACAAAAACGGAAGCTTGCTTAACTTAGAAAATGCTTATTTATGTGCATAACTAGTGAGACATCTAGATTTTATAGAGAGATATTTTAGGTTTAAGTGAGTAAGGCTCATAACAAAGGACCTGTGTCCCTATGGGGATAAACATGGAAAGTTTGGACCAGCATGTGATAGGATCATTTTAACACTGGCATAATCTGAGTTAGGAAAAAAAGGAGCAAATGTACAGAAAGATAGGATTTTGACATTTTCTGATACTGCAGGTTGACTAAAATCATGTCAAGGATATTTACAATTTCTAGAAAAACAAAATATTGGTTGTGGGAAATCACAGCCGAATGAATTGTATTTATCCATCCCAACCAGGGAGTACAAAGAGGAAGGCTTTCTGGTTTAATGCGTCAAGTTAGAGACTGATTGAAGGACAATAAAGCCTGAGGAACTGGATGAAGTCAGTAGATGAGGAATGAGCTCCTGTAGTCATGATATATTTTTAAATACTTATTTTTAATACACATTGCTCTATGAATCATATTGAGAGAGAAAATTCAGAGCAAAAGGGAAAAACATAGGAGAAGAAAAAAACAAAACAAAACAAAACAAGAGAACATAACATGTTTTGACTTACATTCAATCTCCATAGTTCTTTTTTCTAGTTGCGCTAGCATTTTCTGTCTAAGGTCTACTGGAATAGCTTAAGATCACTGAACCACTGAGAAGAACCAAGTCTTTCATAGTTGATCATTGACCATTTTTGTTGTTATTGTGTACAATGTGTTCCTGATTCTGCTTATTTTGCTCAGCATCAGTTCATGTAAATCTTTCCTGATCTTTCCCACAAATTTGTTCATCATTTTTATAGAACATTAATATTCCATTGTATTCATATAGCACAACTTATTCAGTCATTACCCAATTTATGGGCATCTTATTTTTCAGTTCAGTTTCACAAAAAGAACTGTTGCAAACATTTTTGCATAGGTAAGTTCTTTTCCTTCCTTTATGATTTCCTTGGGATATAGACTCAGTAGCAGTACTGTTGGGTCAAAGAATATGCATGATTTTGTAGCCCTTTGGGCATAATTCCAAATTGTTCTCCATAGTGTTTGGATCATTTCATAACTTCATCAACAATACTTTAGTGTCCCAGTTTTCCTATATCCCCTCCAACATTTACCATTTTCTTTTCTTGTCATCTTAGTCAATCTGAGAGATGTGAGGTGGAATCAAGAGTTATTTTAATTTGCATTTCTCTATCAATAGTTATTTAGAAGATTTTTTCTTATGAGTAATAGATGACTTGAATTTCATTTTCTGAAAATTATCTGCTCAGATCCTTTGACCATTTATCAGTTGGATAATTCATAATACATTCTTTTCTTTCTTTCTTTCTTTTTTTTTTGTATGATTGGTTTTTTTTTTATTATTATTATAGCTTTTTATTTACAAGATATATGCATGGGTAATTTTTCAGCATCGACAGTTGCAAATCCTTTTTTTTTTTTTTTAACTTTTTATTGATAGAACCCATGCCAGGGTAATTTTTTACAGCATTATCCCTTGCACTCACTTCTGTTCCAATTTTTCCTCTCCCTCCCTCCACCCCCTCCCCCAGATGGGCAAGCAGTCCTTTACATGTTGAATAGGTTACAGTATATCCTAGATACAATATATGTGTGCAGAACCGAACAGTTTTCTTGTTGCACAGGAAGAATTGGATTCAGAAGGTATAAATAACCCGGGAAGAAAAAACAAAAATGCAAGCAGTTTATATTCATTTCCCAGTGTTCTTTCTTTGGGTGTAGCTGCTTCTGTCCATCCTTGATCAATTGAAACTGAATTAGCTCTCTTTATCGCATGATACATTCTTAATTGTAGAAGGTATATTTAATTAGTTGGTCTTGGTTATAGAGAAGGGAAATTTTAGGAAGTTGATAAAAAGAGCAAATTACTTTGTGGATCTGAATATTAGTACTCTAAGTTAACTTTGGAAAGACCAACTGACTAACTCATATATGGACCATAGAAACAAACCAGAAGTAATCAAAATCTATAAATATTAGTATCTTCAATTTACAAATGAAGAAACAGAAGCACAGACACATGAAATGAATTACACAGGGTCACATATTTTAAATGACAGAACCACAGCTTAAAACCAAGCTCTCTGGATTTCCAAATCCACTTTCATTTTTGCTGTGCCATCCCACATCACCTCAGAAGCTGAATTTCTAGACTATAGCAGCAGAGTACATACTTGAAATAAAATTGTATTCTTCAACCCAATCCCCATCTCTGGTCTGTATCCTTCAATGCAATCCTCACCTCTGGTCTGTCCTTTAGCAGACACCAACCAAATTTTCATCCCAATGATTTCAACAGTGATCAATGTTGCAATTTCTAAGCACTTTAAGAATTGGAGATGAGTTGTAATCAGATTTCATGTCTGACACATACACATTAGTATAATATGCATAATGGCTCAGGAATCATGCCTAGTCTATTTAGCAATATGACATTTATCATAAGGGCACCAAAAAGCTTTTCTTCATTCTCACTCACTATTCTCTTATGTATTTTCTTTAAACTAACTAAAACAGTGGGCATTTAAAAAGAATAGTAAGAATACAGATTTCTTTAATACTGAAAAGATGAATTAGTGTAGTACAAGAAAAAACAAAACAAAACTCATGGAATTTGGAAACAGCAAACTAGGATTTGAATTATTAATCATCTGAATATTAACAGTGTGATCCTGGAGAAGTCATTTAACTTCTTTTATATTCATATTCTTCCTTTATAAAACAGGGATAATAATATTTATACTACCCACCTTATAAGAAAGGTGAGTAGTAGAAAGGAAAGGAAAACAGTAGAAAGTAGAAAGAAAGGAAAACACTGTAAGCCTTAAAATTTAATGCAATGAATTTGAATTTTTGTTATTTATACTTGTTTCTTCTTCACAGTACTCATAAATAAAAAAAATGCACGAAGATATGAATTTCTCTCATCCTGAAAACTCCAAGTGAGTCAATCTTTTCTGGCAATATAGGTCAGTATCTACTCTATAATGGATGAGTTATTTGATAAGCCAAGGTAATGTGGCTTTCCCAAGATCTCTCAGCCATTTAGGTGTCTGAAGTCCTAAAGTGAACCTAGGTCTTCCTGACCTTGAAATGTCTTCTTTATTTTGAACCTCTGCCTCTTTGCATGTTATAGATAATTTTTTTGGATAAATGAAAATTTACTTTGTACTTCAAGAAACCATGATTCTATTAATATGGGGCTTCCATGAACCTTTTCATATCACAAAATTCTAGGCTTTAGTAAATGGTCACTGTGTTGCCTAAGCCAAAAAATTCAGCACTAGCCAAATAGGGTAAAGAGTTTCTCAAAACTTATCTAGTGTGAATCTAGTACTGAAAATAAAACATGGTCCATAACTAGACTCTTTCTGAAACACTTCCCTCCTCAGTAGGACATTTTTTTGAAAAGCCACAATAAGACATTAGGATAAGTATGGACTGGAGGATGACTGAATTAAAAAAACCCATAAAACCCTCTCTCTTTTCTTTCTAAGTTTTATCTGTATCTAGAAGAACAATCAAGTTGTTGTTTTGTTTTCTAAGGAATTTGCCTTTTAACTTCTTTTGACAGTGAGTCATAGCTACATAAGTGGTTCCAGAGGCCTCCCTGTGCATCAGACTAGTAATGTTAAATGCATATGGGGGTTCATTAATGGCGTTGTGAAACACTAAGTAGAGGCGTGGGTGTCTGTAAGGCAGAAGATGTTTCCTGATTGCTTGTCATGCACTTGATTTCATCACTAATAAGGCATCCTTGCAGAGCCTCACTGAGGGAGAGCAGTAGCTAATGAGACAGTGCATGAACAGTGAACAAATGCAGTCTTCCAGCATTCCCCCAGTGAGTTTTCTGTTTATTCTTTAAAATTGTGTGAGCTAAAAGGACAGATTACCTGTAGAACTCTATGTCCTTTCTAAAATAATCAGATAAGATATAGGATATTTATAATGACTCCTGTCAGTCACTTCCCTTCTATATTCCCTCTACCATCCCCAATATAAACAAGTATTATAGATTTAAGAAAATTATAAGTTTTTGAAGAAGATTCTGGAAAGATGATGGAGAAAAGATAGAGGGAGTGTGGAGAATAAACAAAAGTTAATAAAGTTTTTATTTTCCTAAGTTGACTTAAAAAGACCACAGGAAAGAATTGACTTCTAGGAGCAGAGGTTCTACCATAGTGGGACAAGCACATTCAGGCCATGTCTTGAGACTTCACAAACAACAAACCCTGGTGTCAGCTGAGGTTGGGAGGCAGCATCAGCATTACTCAATGAAAGTGGGGGGATTCATGTCTGAGGAGAATATTGAAGAACCTTTCACTGCCATGGAAGCCAAGTACAACTATGCTGACCAGACACATCCCAGGCTGGTCTACTGCTGCATTGCAAAAAGAACCTATAAAGCATTATATGTAATGGGAATAAGAAATATTCTCAATAAGATCATGGATGAAGCAATGTTATCCATTATTACCATTATTATTCAATATTATACTAGAAATATTATAAAATATATAAAAACCGATTCAAATTTATAAGAATATAAGTGATTCCTCACTGATAAATGATCAAAGGATATGAACTAGCATTTTCCAGATGAAGAAATCAAAGCCATTTCTAGTTACATAAAAAAATAGTCCAAATCATTATTGACTAGAAAAATGCACTTTCCCCCCCATTATCATCATCATCTTTATTGTCATCATAGAGAAAATACCTGTATCTATGAAACACATATCCATTTATGCATTTAATTTTTTTGATTAAAGCTTTTTATTTTCAAAATATATACATAGATAATTTTCAACATTCACCTTTGCAAAATCCTTTGTCTCCAATTTTTTCCTTCCTTTCCCCCTCCCCTAGACGTTAATATATTAACATGTCTAATATGTTAAACATGTGCAATTCTATGTATTTCCACAATTATCATGCTACATAAGAAAAATCAGTTCAAAAAGGAAAAACAAATGAGAAAGAAAACAAAATGCAAGCAAACAATAATAAAAAGGTGAAAATAATATATTGTGATCCACACTCAGTTCCCACATCCTCTCTCTGGGTGCAGATAGCTCTCTTCATCACAAAACTAATGGAACTGGCCTGAATCATTTCATTGTTGAAAATAGCTGTATCCAACAGAATTGATCCTTATATAATCTTGCTGTTGCTATATAGAAAAATAATATTCCATAACATTCATAACTTATTCAACCATTCCCCAAGTGATGGGTATCCACTCAGTTTCCAGTTCCTTGCCACTAAAAAAAGGGCTGCTACAAATATTTTTGCATATGTGGGTCCCTTTCCATCCTTTAAGATTTCTTTGGGATACAGACCCAGTAGAGATAGTGCTGGATCAAAGGATATGCACAGTTTGATAGCTCTTTGGGCACAGTGAGAAATGCAAATTAAGACAACTCTAAAGTACCATTTCATATGCCTTACATTGTTTAAAATTACAGGAAAAAATAATGATAAATGTTAGGGGGGATATGGGAAAACTGGGACACGAATGCATTGTTGGTAAAGTTGCAAACTGATCCAATCATTCTAGAGAGCAATCTGGAACTATGCTCAAAGAGATATAAAAAGGGATATAAAAATGTGCATATGCTTTGATAAAGCAGTCTGCATTCCAAAGAGATCATAAAAGAGGAAAAAGAATCTATATGTGCAAAAATTTTTGTAGCAGTTCTTTTTATAGTAGTCAGGATCTAAAAATTGAGTTGATATCCATCAGTTAGAGAATGGCTGAATAAGTTATGATATAAGAATATAATGAAATATTATTGTTCTATAAGAAATAATGAACGGGCTGATTGCAGAAAGCCTGGAAAGACTTGCATGAACTATTGCTGAGTGAAGTGAGTAGAACCAAGAGAACATGGTATACAGTAGCAACAAGATTATGTGACAATCCAGAATTGGCTCAAATAAGAAATAACATATATATTCAATAAGGATATAGAAATCTATCTTATCCTTCAGGAAAATAGGAGGGAGATGAAATGTGGGAAATGGAGGGAGAGTTATAAAAGAGAGCGCATATTGAGGGAGGGAGTGGTCAATAGCAAAAGCCTTTTGAGGAGAGTTGGTCCTTTAAGAGGAACTTTAGAAAATTTTTCTTCAAGAATCCATCGCCAATTATGTAAAAGTCTGGTTATCTTTAATGGAGACCCATGTGTAAAGTTTGGAGCCATGGCTAATAAAATTTGCCACTCTGGGATGGTCTCACAACATACATTAATTTGTGTATTGGTGTAAAAGGCGTATATCTTATCAGGTCTTGCCCCAGATAATTGTACTGCTCGCTTAATGGCCTTTAACAAAATTCTAGCCACAAGCACTGGGTAAGGAGTAAGGCTTTGTTCTGGTTGTGCCGGGAGGTTCACCCACTCTATCACACTGTCTCCTTGATGAAGGACTGCTGTGGGTGCCTCTTGTGTGGCAAAAACTGATATTTCCAGGGGTTTTTGAGTGACTCTTTCAACCACATTGGATAAAGCCAGTTCAACTTCTCTCAAAGCCTCTTGAGCTTCTTTTGCAAGCTGGCGTGGTGAATTTAAAGCACTGTCTCCCCTTAAAATATCACATAATGGTTGTAACTGATAGGTAGTCAAGCCTAACACTGGTCGCATCCATTGGATATCTCCTATCAATTTCTGAAAATCATTTAAGGTGTTTAGCTTCTCTGTTGTTAAGGACAGTTTTTGTACCGTAAGCACCTTAGGGTATACTTCATATCCTAAATATTGAAAAGGAGCATGTCTTTGAATTTTCTCTTCAGCTATGTATAATTTGTAGTATCTTAGTGTTTCTATCATCTTTTGTAGACATGCCTCTAGCATTTGTTCCTCAGGTGCACATCCTAATATATCATCCATATAATGTAATAGCATAACTTTTGGAAATGCTTTTCTTATTGGAGCAAGAGCAGCAGCAACATACATTTGACACATAGTGGGGCTGTTTTTCATTCCCTGTGGCAAAACTGTCCATTCATATCTTTTATAAGGCTCGGCTAAGTTAACACTGGGCACTGAAAAGGCAAATCTTTTCATATCCTCCTTATCCAGAGGGATAGAATAGAAACAATCCTTAATATCAATAACCCAAAGAGGCCACTGTCTAGGCAATTGAGTAGGAGATGGAAGTCCAGGCTGAAGAGTTCCCATAGTTTCCATCTGTTCATTCACTTTTCTTAAATCAGGCAACATCCTTCATTTTCCAGATTTCTTTTTTACAACGAACACTGGGGAATTCCAAGGACTTAGAGAAGGTTGTAAATGTCCTTGTTCTAGCTGCTCCTGTACTATATCTAATAAGGCCTGAATTTTATCGCTACCTAAGGGCCACTGTTCTATCCACACTAGTGTATCAGTTTTCCATTGGCTAGGAACAGGTGAAAGTGTTGGCAGGCCTTCAATAGCAGCCCTGCTTAAAAAACCGAAGTACTCATTTTTAACCCTAATTGTTGTAAAATGTCTCTTCCCCACAGATTGATGGGGATTTTTTCAACTATAAAAGGAGTAAAAACTCCTGTTTTGCCTTCAAAAGTCCATCTCATAGGGGCAGCACTAACTTCAGCTGCTATTGATCCTCCTACTCCAGACATATAGGTGTCTGCTTTAATCTTTGGCCAGTGACTGGGCCAACTGGCACTTCTAATAACTGTACGATCTGCACCTGTGTCTACCAATCCTTCCAATGATAGGCCATTTATATAGATCGTGAGCATAGGTCGGTCAGCTGTTACAGCTGCTGTCCGGTATATTTCTGGATTTTGTGGCCTGGAGTCAGAGTCTGGGTGACTATCACCAGCTTGCTTATTAGGATTCTGTTATGAGTAAACCTGATGCTACTACTTCTCTTGGGTGATAAGTCACACATTGTCTACCTGTATTAGTGACTGGGATATTATCTACACATTCCCCAGTTTCCCACATCAATGTGTGGATGGACACTGTTTAGCAGCAAAAGCAAAAAGAAGAAGAGAAAACAAACAGAAAGGTCATCGCAATGCAAAAATGCTAGCAGAGAGAGAGAGATCTGAGCTCTCCTCCCCTTCCTTTTTCACTCCCCTGCCTCCACCCATCAGAATTGTCATTTCCTATACAACACATCAAGACTTGCACAAAGAGTGGGCGGGGGCCATTCTTTCTCCAAGCTTATATATTAATAGAGTATGGTCCAATTACTATTTAGCCTCATGTGCTTGGGACCTCAGTGCATCAACTCAAGCCTCAGCCCATTACAAGGAGGGACAGGGTGAAAGGAGAGAGAGAATAAATAGGGGGAAATAAGCATAGTAAGTTCTTACACACACACACACACATATGTATATACATGCTTACATACTATATCTAGCTATCATTTATCTCCTTCCTCACTTAATTTTGTAGCCTTTTTGGGAAAAGATGGAAAAGTATAAAGAAACATCAAAAAGGCAGAGGAGAGGCCAAAAGAAAACCTATATGGAAGCAAAGAAAAGATGGACAGTTTTGAAAATAAAGTATAGTATTTGTTATTTAGATTTTCTTGACAATAAATTTGTTATTTTATATTGAATTCTCTCTCAGATTATGTTGTATACATGACATTTTTTCTTATTTTGTATTTAAGTTTACGATAAACAAAAAAACTTTAAAAATAGTAAGTTTTACAGAAGTGAAGGAACTTTTAAAATAGTTTTTGGTGGGAAACAGTACAATGGATAGAATGATGAAAAATGGAAAGGGTTACTTGATTTCATCAATTTCTTGATAAACTTGGATTTATGATTTTTTTGTTCAAATCCTGGCTCTAATCTATACTGTATGTGGGTGCACACATACAAAGACATACATAGATACATGCATGTATATATCGATACCTATATCTATACACATATACGCATATACACACCAATACACATGTATTTGCAGTTTTAGGAACATTTCTTCTATTCTTTGGGATTCAGTTTCTGTTCCTATCCCCAGTAAATTCATATAAAAATTATCTGCCATTACTCCTATTCTTATTAACACAATGCATTATTCTCCATAATTCCTTTCTATGATAGGGAATGAAGGAGAGAAGGAGACAAGTAGGTAAAAATGTGAGTTATTTCCCATGGCAGTGCATAAAATAAAAATAATCATGGATGGGGGAGGGTAGTGTCCAAAATTGTCATTTCATCTATATAGCACACTATTGATTTGAGAGCTCTCTCCACTGACATAGGTCAGAAACTTATCTATTTAATACTGAGAATCTTAAGAGTTACCCAAGCTTACAGTTGATCTTACTTGTGAATTGACATAAAGATAGCAAGTAGGTGACACACTGGATAAATAATGGGGTGATAAAAGCATCTTCTCCAGGGAGTTCTCTATACTGATTAAAGAACAGGTCCACCACCCATTCCTCACTCATAATGTGGTGATAATTATCTATTTCCTATGTATAGGTGTATCTTAGAGCAACTTCCTGGGTCTGCACAACTATCCTCTCTATGTAAATGTTCTTTGCCTCTCCTTCTTTTTGTACCTAAACTGCATCAAGAAGCTGTCCATTCTTATTGCCTTCATTTTTTCCCTTCCCAAACTTCTTCAGTAACTTGCAATCTTCTTTCCCTCCTATTTTTTGATTGATAATGCTCTCTTTAAGGTTGCCAATGACTTTCTTTAGGCTAAATCTGCTGGCCTTTTATCAGTTGTAATTTTTTTGGACAACTTCAAAACAATGATAGTAATGACCACGCCTTTTTTTCTGAATATTATCTCCTTTCAGTTTTCAGAGAATCATTCAGTCTCTTCCTTCCTCTATGATAAATTCTTCTCTATCTCCTTGGCCAACTTATCACTCATATCTTGCTCCCTATATGTGAGAGCACCTCAGAATTCTGTTCTTTCTCAGTGATACCATTACTTTCCATAGATACAAATGTCATCTTCATGGAGATAACAAAGCTACATGCACAACCATTATCTCTCTCCAGACCTCCAATGCCATATTTCCAAATGTTTGATGAAATGTATCCTTGGTTGTTCCAACTCAAGCTCAACAGTTAAAAAAGGAAACTAAAGTGTTTCCTTCCTAATTCTAATTCTTTCCTTTACTTCCTTATTTCTGTTGAGGTCACCATTATTCTTCCAAGTCACCAGATCTTTCCTTTTCAACTCCTTACATGTCTACTCTTCCTTACAACTATAGTGTTAATTAATGTGTCTTATTGATTTGACCTTCACAACATTTCTTTCATTTATCCCTTCTTTCTATTCACATATTACAATTTTAATTCAAGACCATTATCTTCTTATCTGAACTAAATAACCTAATTTCTATTCCCTGAACGCACCCTTTTTTTCTCCACCCACGTGACATTGTACAGCCTGTGCCCTAATCTTAGACTGTTCTTCCTCCTCATGTAACTCTTATAATCTGCAGCTTCCTTAAATTCTTAGCTGGTGTCACTTCCTATATTTGACTTTTTATGATACAACTAAATTATTTTGTATTAACTTTCCATATAGTTAATATTTTATATGCATTTATTATGTATATAAATAAACTTTGATGTATTTAGATTTAATATTTTAATATTTACTCAGTGTATCTGTTATATTCTATCAGGAAAATATATACTGGAGGTATTTCTCATCTTTTTTATATCAATCAGTTGATAATTGTTTGGTAATTCAAGCACCAACTCATTTGTGATTATACTCTCTAAATGTGCCTATACCGATTATTTTATTTGTAGGGGAATATTTTTGTATAGATGTATAAACTGAATCTCATGGTCTAAGGGTTAAATTACCAATTATTTTTATTATAGATACAATGAAAAATGGTGTAGAAAATAAATGGTCATGTATACTTTTATGAAATAATTTTCTGCTGATAGTAAAAAACTAATTTATATAGAATAAATGGGGGATAGGATATTTGATTAATTCTATATTTATTTAAGAGTTACAATGTGTGTGTCCTGGCATAATTATCTGAAAAGTATTATAGTGCATTGTAATATACAATACTCTAAAACCATTTAATAAAACTTGATTTATGTGCATGGAGGGGATAGGAATGACGTCTTTATTGTCTCAGGGTCATCAATAATAATGTTAATACATTTTGTTCATATTTGATAACAGAATCAGGATCTGAAAAGATTTAAACAGGCTAGAACAATAATAAATTTGAATAAAATAAAACGAGATGGGGATAGATATGAAGTCTTATATTTGGGTTCAATAAGTTAATTACATAAGTACAAGATAGAGGAGACATGTTCAGAAAATAATTCATGTAAAATTCTAGAGTTTCTGTTGATTACAAACTTAAGATGAATCATAAAGTCAGTTTATTTTGAAAATTTTAAAGGAGTATAGCAATGTCAATTATGATTATCTCCATTGTTGTCAGTTATCAAAATTTCCATCATTTTTTAAAAGAGATAATGTGGTATGGAGTGCTAGGTTTGAAGACAAGATGATATGAATTTAAATACATACTAAGAGTATGACACTAGATTACAATCATTTAGCATCTATCTGCCTCAAATAACTTCCATATAAAAATCAAAGATGGGTGACAATCTGCTCATATGAAGGGTGTCTCCACATAGGAATGAAATTACAACTTTACTGAATTTGTATTATTGACATACTATTTGTCTCATTGAGTTATTTTGATGATTTCATAGGATAAAATCTGAAAAAAAAGAATCAAAAGATGAAAGTGGTTAAAAATGAGAGCAGTCATTACTTCTAATAATAACATAAGAACCAAATAATTTTATTTGAAATGTCTATTGATAAGACTCATAAACAAACTTTGTCTTATTCATTCCACGTATCACTTGTTGGACATGGAGCCTTAGGGTCATGATAAAAGGAGACTCTACTAACTGTATATACTTTAGCAAATTGGATTATAAGCCACCATGTAATTTAGTGTTATAAAATGAAGCAGGATGTGATATGGTTTATAGTGTAATGTAGTATAGTAATTGCTTAGTAGAGGGTCTGTGGCAAGTTCCATTATCTTTAGATTTGACACTGAATTCTAGCTTAAGCTAGAAAACATGTTTTTGATTGAATTTTAAATTCCACTGCATTTCAGTGGAAAGAACTTCAAATTTGTGATTAAGTAACTTTAGTTTGAATTCTGACTCTGTGACTACTTGTATGACTTTGGACAATTGTCTTTCCTTCTCTGGGCAGGTCTCAGTTTTCTAATGTTAAAATGAGATTAGACTACATTTTTTCAAAGGTTCCTTATAATGCTAAACCAATGATTTTATGATCTCATGATTTTTTTCCCCCTCAGAATTCAAGATTTCTGAATGAGGAATTTATGAAAAAAGTCAATCTGACATTGAAAAAATTAATAAAAACTATTCTTTTTATACATAATGCAATGCAAAATATTTCATTCATGGTAATGTACTCTTTCATATACCTATTATCTATATATAAATGTATGAATGAATATAGTATCATATACCTATTTAGCCAAAATAACATAGCATGCAATTCTGATTTTAATATTCATTTATATATTATCTAATTTTACATCTTCATATTATTTTTATAAAGAAACATTATAATTATCTAAATAAATTAGATAGTCTTATTCAGAACAGTTTTTCCCCTGATTATTCAATGTTTACTCAAATACCATTATTTTCCTTGTGGGATTGGAAGTATAGATTCCCTGCTTTAGAAAAGCTTACATTTTAATTATGAAAAAAGGCATAAATGATCAAATAGGTATGTATCATTCTATGGATCACATTTTACACTATTTTTAAATTTTATTCTAAGAGACACTAATATGATCAGAGAAAACCCAGCTAATAGGATGTTTCCTATTAATTCAGAATGTCACCACTTGTTTTTGTCCTTGTTTGGGTTATATTCAATACAAAAGTCACATGAATATGTGGCCCCAGCCATTTAATCAATATCAGTAAGGAATAAAAAACATGGTATGACTTCTCTGAGCAAGTTTAGACATAACACAGCTTATTTGAAATGATCTTGTTAGGTTATAAACATATAACATATATGTGCTTTCATTGATCAACAAAAGGCTGTAAACCTTGACTAGTATGTGGCAATTAAGATTGACAGTTCCTGAAAATAATATTAGTTTTGGATATAGATCTAGAGTAAAATTCTTTCCTTGCATAGGAATACATCTCTACTGAAGCTGATGGCAAGTCTTCTAGCAAGTCAATGTGCTGCAATGGGGGAGAAGAGAAAGAAAAACATTTGAAATTAGAAGGATGAGGATCTTTGTTTTAAATTTGAATCCAGGTCTTTTACTTACTACCTGTGTGGCTTTGCATCAATTACTTTAGTCCTCTAGGCTTTGATTTCTTCATGTGCAGGATGAAGGAATTGGACCATAAAATAATTCAGACCCCATGCCAAGTTCTATGGAAGATACACACACACACACACACACACACACACACACACACACGAATAGTTCTGATTGAAAACAATCAACACTTTGAAATTAACTTGCTGTGATTATTCTCTCTGAAATTATCTTGTCTGATTCTTACATAACAGATCATCCATCCCTAAGTCTGGACTTACAGTTTTTCCTAGACAAAATCAATGATCCATTGTCACATCCTTAGAGAACCCAGAGTCACTTCCACACTACAAAAAGATACCAGAAACGACTTTACATTTTAAATTTATATTTTATATTAATAATAATTTATATTATTGTTTAAGATGAATCAAACATTCAGTATCAGTCTTAAATCCATTTCCACATATAAAAAAATAATGATAATTTGCATGGATGATGTTACAGTCAAGGATCTTCTGTGACTTGCTCAAGGTTCCACAGATGGTTTATAGTAAATCCTAGTAATCTAGTTTTTTTTTTAACTCCAAATCCAAAACTTTTCCATTGTTCTATAAAGACTACCTAATACATAGCATCTATGACATACTTCTCATACATGAAGACCAGAGAGCAGCTAGACAATGTTCAATTATCCTGTGATCTAAATTTACAGAAAACTATAACCCTACTGTTGATATTATCTTTTTATCTGTTCACCTAAAGGCCATTAGTTTTGAGAAAAGACATTTAAAATAATAGTATAATAATAAGTTCAGAGTTGTAACTATAGTTATTAGTTATCTTCCACTTCATCACTTGTCTGTCAACACAGGACATTGAAATAGGTTAAAATGGTAAAATTGCATAGATAATGTCTTTGGGTTCATATTTAAATTGGACTAAGTGATACAGAGTTTCATGAAGCTATCAGTCTCAGTTTCTCTTTTGCAGTTATCACAGCCTACAGGCTGGCAGGACAGAGTCAAGATAACTGAAGATGGATCCAGATGCAGTAGATGACCTTGGCGTCTTCAGTGGCTAACCAAATGCTTCACAGAATCTCCTTCAACTGCTTTCATGGCTATTGGAACAAATTGTCATCTGCTCATTCTGCCAGGGGAAGTCTTCACATGTTTGGGGTAGATGCTGCCCTAGTTCCCTATATGGTTTGATATCCCTTGGTTACCCTTAACCTGATTTAATCTGTTTGCCAAAACAGTGTACCAGGATGTGGATATTACATCTTCTTGGAGCCACAGGTGAGCATTAGGTGGATCAGATGGATACATAGGTAGAAAAAAGCTTTAAAAAGGGCTTAATAGCATTTCACATGGGAAATAGGGAGAATGAACACATATAGGGATCATGAATGACCATGACATGTACCTCAGCTGCCAGTCCTACCAAAAAATCTAACATCTTCTAGTAATGTTATTGAGTTATTCTCACTGGACAGCTCTTTTGCAGGCTAAAGCAATTCCACAAAGCATATTGCTCTACTATTTCCTGATGGTCTCATGGTAATGACAATATCCCCTAGGCATCTAATCTCTGGTGTTCCCTGTGTTGGTGCTTTCATGGTGGCTACTTGTCTTAAATGATTTCAATGTTCCTGCTGGATATTATTGGGGACACACAATAGTTTTCTCAGCTCTAATCTGGTAAAGTATAATGGCTACAATGTCTGTATAATAAGGAAAGGCTGAGCCTTTTTTTTAAGCATGGCTAAAACACCCAACTAATAAAACTCTAGGTAAAGATTTTATTTTGTTTTTATTTTTTAATTCTTTTGCTTGTATATATAAAATAATCCTCTATTCCAGACAACTATCTCACATAGACATTTCTAAGAGAATCACTGGTTTAGCATGCAAATAAATTTTTGTGAGAAAACAAAAGCTTTCCTTCTAGCTAAGGAATCGTCATTTCCCTTCTCTTGCCTTTATTATGCCCATTTTATAGCAGCAAAATCTCTTTTGATTGGGTGTTCTATTTTGTTCATGAGTGCTTAGGGAGAACCTCATTGTCTCTGTAAAGATTTCTTCATTACATCTTTACTTCTCTCCTTTCTTCAAAAAAAGTATGAATGGTACACAAAACAAACACAAGCAGTCTCTTATATAAACATAGCCAATCAATTTAGAGTATAGAAGCACATTTATGAAATTCAGCAAAGCTAATTGAAATATAAATAATCATTATCTTGTGGTATAAACTCCACTTATATTTCACTATAAGACAAATATTCCCCAAACTTTCTACTTATTTCATAGGCCAAACCCCTGAATGACTTAAACATAACCTTTTCATATTGGATGTATTGTCCTTCAATGGGAAAATAGCACAGAATTACCAACATGGTACTGGAAGGGATCATATGTTATTTAGTCCAATTTCTTCGTTTTATAGATGAGGAAATTGAGACTCTGTTCAGTATCACGTAAGTACTAAAAATCTGAGGCAAGATTTGAACCTAATTTTTCTAATTCTAGAACTAGTGATTTTCTCACTGTACCATGCTGCCTCCTTAAAATTGGACTGAGTCCTAAGACTAAGGTCCTTCTCGGCTATTCAGTAGCTATGGGATATGGGATATTTATTTCAACTTTAGGAATATTGTTTCTTTACCAGCAAAATGAAGGAATTTGGCTAGAATGTCTTCTCAACCATTTTTCATCACTAATATCCAGTGATTATAAGAACTTCTGAGTGATTCTACTATTGATTTCCAGTCTGGTCTTGGGAAACCATTTCATCTCTGGTGTGCAAATCATAATTAACCTTTCTTAAATTAGCACAAGGTACTCAAGTGATAGGTATCTTCCAGACTATTTGCCTCAGAAATTCTGTCATGCTCAAATTCGTTTGGGATAAAATGATTAAGAAGTGCAAGGGTACTCAATTTTCAATTAAAAAATGCCAACACTCCCTCTTGCCCAAAATAAACCCAGCAGCAGCTGGCTCACAGATGCTTCCTGAGATGCTTCAGTCTGAAGTTCTCGGAGCTACTATTGCTTCTGAAGAAGCCAGTTTCTTCTCCACTACCCAGGGCCAGACCATCCTTCTATTTGGCCTCCTGGCCATTAGACAGAATGGCAGGCTAGGACCATCAGGCTACTCTCCTGGTAGCTTAAAAAGTAAACAAGGGTCTCTGTGGATTAAACAGAGTCAGTCAGTCATATTGGACAACTGTAGAAGTAGAGCATTGAGTAGGTTAAGCATAGTCTATAAACTGTTCAAACCTTATTGATGTTATAGTATAAATTGTATATACTTTGAATAGTTTTTGTATTGATTTATATGTGTTCCTATTCTCCGTCCAACTCCCAATTGAATAGAGCTCCTTGGGGTCAAGAACAATTTTGATTTTGGCCTCTGTATCCCAGTGTTTGGGATAGTGTGGGGTCCCATTAAATTCTGCCTTGAAAATAAGTGAGTAAATGAAAACATCCAGAGAAGCAAATTCCTTCAAAAGAAGGATTCCAAATTTGGAGTCAGGAGAGCTTATCTCAGATACTTCCTAGCTCTGGGATTTTGGACATGTCAACTTCCCAGAGCCTCAGTTTTCTCAATTATAAAAAAGGGGAGAGTAGTAATTACATGATCTACATCACAGAGCCATTGTGAAGATAATGATTTTTCATGCTCAAAATACAATATTAATGTTCTTCTAGTTATTATAAACTGTCTTGGAACTTTCTGTACCTCCATTGCCTTATTTGTAAAAGGAAGTGACATGCTCATTTCTATGATTCTACGACCAAAGATGACAATTATATTGAAATTAAATACATTTATGTTATATTAATTAGCCCTGTTGAAAAGTAGAGGAATTAAAAGTAGTTGAGGTTACTCAAGGAAGGTTTCATGGAGGAAGTGATATTCAGACAGAATATTGAAGGAAGCAAAAAGTGGAGACGTATAAAGGATGGGGAAGATTATCCAGGACCATAAAATGCCTCAAAGGCTCAGAAGTAAGAGTGAGCAGAGCATAGGGAGATTTTGATTTTCAGTTATTTCTTTGAATGACAGAAGTGCTTTGAAATTGCAAAATTTCACCTCAATATAAAGAACTAAAAATGAAAGTGTTTCAAAAATTGAATGAGATTGCCTGTGTAGTAGTAGGCTTATTCCCCCATTCTATTTGGAATGAATGAATGAACAAAAACACTTTTTAATCTTTTTCTATGTACCTTGCTAAGTGTGGGACATAAAATAAGAAGGTTATCACTTGTAAGGAGCTTATATTCTAATTAATGGAAGGAGAAAGTCACAATAAAACAAGCAGTTCCAGGAAAAAAAGAGTTTTAGTCAAAAAACAAACAAATATTGTGGTGACTAATATGGAAGTCAAATGATATTCCTCTCCCCCCGCCTCCGATCATTGATGTGGTTAAAATTCTTAAAGCAAAAGATGAAAGGCATATGACACATGTATGTAGTTGGGGAGGCAGGGTGACTGGGATCATAGTGAAGCTATATGTCCAAAGAAGTGCAAAGCCAAACTATTTAGCTTCCCCCTATCATGGTCTAGGTTAGTTGAGACACTAAGTTCATTTTCTTCAGATAGACTAAATGACTTTTAAGTTCAATGATCGTATATTTCTCCTAGTCAATTGGAAAATACTTGAGGTCAGGAATTATATATAGAGTTGTACCTCGAGTTTTGAAACATAACTGGTTCTTTCCCTTGCAATCTCTAGGATCTCTGAATACCAGAGAAACATGGGAATGCCTGAGAGCAATAAGGAAAGAGCAGGCTCTTTTGGGAGCTGAGTAAGGTCATTAAGACAAAGACAATTGATTGCTTTATGGTAATAATATTATACATGCCAGAAAGAAACCCTGAATGGACATATTTTGGATAGACTTGTTCTGCATGGGAAAAAAGGGGCCTGTCCTCCAACTGCAATCCCATTGTTATGAAGCAGAAATGGTAGCCTTCAAAGTTCCAGAAGGACTACTATACATAAGGAAAGTATGACAAGAAATCTTCAGCAAGAGAATAAATCAAAGAAAATATAGGCAATATCCTGAGACTGTTGGTAAAGCACAGAGAGTCTGCGGGAAAAGATTTAGGTCATTCCCAATCTTCCACAAAATTTTTATTGAAATAAAAAAATTGGGAAAGGATCAGGCAATTTCTTCTTAAATGATATTTACTTTGGAATTTCTTAAAGAACCATTTGGAGGCAGCTGAGACTACTCAGTTGAAAAATGGGAGAGAATACAGAGAAAGAACTTTAACCAAAACAATGGAACAGTAAGGGTCTTAAGTTTTTATACTATATTTTTCCTTTGTGGTTTTATTCAATACAGATATTTCAATGTATAATATGAGTGTGTATATATTTGGATTTCTTGAAATTGAGAAGGTAAGAAGCTTAGTGGGATGGGGGCAGAGACATTTTGATAGAATTAGTAAATATGGTTTGTTAAAAACAGGGGAGAAAGAAAAGGGCCAAAGCATCAGGAACGTAAAATACTTGGGGATGGGGATGGGGGTAGTTTTCAATTTGTAGGTAGAAAAGGAGAGCTAGAGCAGCTTGAGCTCAGAGCACCACCTAGTGGATTGGGTAGAGCTCTTATTCTAAGTAGCTAATCTAAAATTCATCTATTTTAGATTAAGGAAGAAATCTAAGTCACAGCTACGCTAGAACTAGAGAAAAGAGACTGGGTATTAAAGAGTTTAATCAATGATGTCAAAGGCTGAAGAGCAGTCAAAATGGAGGAGACTTGAGAAAAGATCATTACATTTGACAAATAAGAGATTCTTGGTAACTTTGGAGAGAATAGAACATAAAGCTGCATCACATAATCTTTTCTCTCATATTCCATTCAGTTTCCATTTCAGGATTTTTTTTTTTTCATTGACATAGTCATTGTTCATATTCTTCTAATACTTCTTATTTCAAACTCGATGTCAGTTTTTAAGCTTCATCCTCCTGAGATTAAGGTCCCTCTCCATAGAGAAACTATTTGCACCATTACAAACATATTTATGTCATGAAAGAATTTAAATTTCCTTTGGTACTGTAGTTAGTCAATTAATGCTGATCAAACTTACTTATATATCTAACTATGTTTAAAGTGTCTAAGGCTAAAAAACACTTTTTGGCACAAGACAAGTCAATTAGTCCCACTGCTTTCTTAAACTTTCTTTTTTAAAATTTTATTGATTATGTTTATTTTTAATTCACAAGAATTTCTTGAACTATCTCCATAAAGTCATAGAAGCAAACTCTCCTCTGATTCTGAAATTTTAAATGACATTCTGCTCCCCCATTCTCTGCCATTAGTAGTCAAATAAAATCAACAAGCATTACTTAAGTGTATATACAAGGAACAGTAATGAGTACTGAAGTACAAAAAAAAAAGACAAAAAATAAGGATAAAAAAAACAGTCCTTTTGGTTAGAATGACAGGGAAAAATAATGTGGAATATTGGAGGGGATGTGGGAAAACAGGGACACTGATACATTGTTGGTGGAATTGTGAATACATCCAGCCATTCTGGAGAGCAATTTGGAACCATGCTCAAAAAGTTATCAAACTGTGCATCCCCTTTGATCCAGCAGTGTTTCTACTGGGCTTATACCCCAAAGAGATACTAAAGAAGGGAAAGGGACCTGTATGTGCCAAAATGTATGTGGCAGTCTTGTTTGTAGTGGCTTGAAGCTGGAAAAGGAATGGATACCCATCAATTGGAGAATGGTTGAGTAAATTGTGGTATATGAACATTATGGAATATTATTGTTCTGTAAGAAATGACCAGCAGGATGAATACAGAGAGTACTGGCGAGACTTACATGAACTGATGCTAAGTGAAATGAGCAGAACCAGGAGATCATTATATACTTCAACAACGATACTGTTTGAGGATGTATTCTGATGGAAGTGGATCTCTTCGATAAAGAGAGCTAATTCAGTTTCAATTGATCAAGGATGGACAGAAGCAGCTACACCCAAAGAAAGAATACTGGGAAATGAATATAAACTGCTTGCATTTTTGTTTTTCTTCCCGGGTTATTTCTACCTTCTGAATCCAATTCTCCCTGTGCAACAAGAGAACTGTTCGGTTCTGCACACATATATTGTTTCTAGGATATACTGTAACCTATTTAACATGTAAAGGACTGCTTGCCATCTGGGGGAGGGGGAAGAGAAGGAGGGAGGGATGGAGAAAAAAAATTGGAATAGAAGTGACTGCAAGGGATAATGCTATAAAAAATACCCTGGCATGGGTTCTGTCAATAAAAAGTTATTTAAAAACAAAAACAAAAACAGTCCTTGCTCTCAAGGAGGTTTCAGTTTAATGGAAGAGAAAACATGCAAATAGCTGTATATGAACAAGAAATATACAGAGTAAATTAAAAATATCCTCAGAGGGAAGATACTAAGATTAAACAGAACTGGAAAAGGTTTCTTGTAGTAGGTAGATTTAAGCCAAGACTTGAAGGAATCCAGGGAAATCAGGGACAGAGATAAGAAAGGAGATAATTCCAGGAGTGAGGTGGGGATGGACAACTAATGAAAATTTTTGGAATTAGAAGATAGTGTGTCTTATGTTTGGAACAACAAGAAGTCCAGTGTCAGATGATCACAGAGTATGTGGAAGAAAGTAAGGGATAAGAAATTTGGAAAGGTATCAAGAGATCTGTGTATGAAAGGCTTTAAAAACAAAATATGTACAAAGACTTAAAGAAAAACACAGTTTGGTTATACAATCAGTTAAAATTTATGGTGGAGATGAAGTAATTGCTAAAAAAAGATTGTTTAAATGATTTAAAAATGAAGTAAGAGTATTCAAGCAAAAGGTGGAAAAGAAAATAAAGCTATGGAAGAAAGAATTAGAAAGGAAATTAATAGCTTGTTTCAAAGGTTACAAAACCCTTACTAAGCAATACATTTCCTGAAAATTAAGAAGACCAAAAAGAAAACCATGATTCTAAAAGACAACAAGAAATATTAAACTAAGTCAGAAACATCAAAATGGTAGTTACATAGTAAGATATCTCATAGAAAAAAAATTATTCTGTCTAATGGATTGAAGAGAAAAAAAAAAAAAAACAAATATTGGATGGTCTAAATACTATTACCAAAAAAATGTTTATACAGCATATTTCAAAAAATCTTAAGAGAAAACTGACAGTCTCTTAGAGTCAGAAGGTAAGATAGAAATATAAAGAATTTATTAATCACCTGGCACTGGAATTAAATTTCTCATGGACTTCTTAGCCAAAAGCCAGAGCTTTCAAGTAAAAGAAAAAAAAATATAAGATGCCAGAAAAAAATGAATTCAAGTACTGAAGAATTTCAATTAAAATCACATATGATTTAAAGTTCCCATTAAAAAGGAGAAGAGAATTTGGAATGCAGCATTCCAGAAAGCAAAAGATATAGTTTAGAATAATTTATTCAACAAAACTGAGCATAATCTAAAGGGGGAAATTGGTATTTAATGAAGTATAGGACTTGTGAGCACTGCTGATGAAAAGATCAGGTTTACAGAGAAGCTTTGAAGTTCATAGGAATTAAGAGAAACATAAAAAGGTAAATATTACTGAACAATAGATAAACTACTTATATTTCTATACAAAGAGATGAAACATGTACATCTGAAAGCTATCATCATTAGGGTTTATAAAAGAAAGATTATTAGATATGGTCAAGGAATGGTTCTGTTATCTTAAGAGTATAATGAAAATAGAGGGGAAGAATAATGTAATGGAGGTGGGAAGGGAAAGGGTCATGGTGGGGAAAAAGGAAGATTAGGGAAAATCATTACACCTAACCTAGTGGCGTAAATATATATATATATATATAATATATATATATATATATATATATATATATATGTATTCAAAACCTGACACTGACATCTAGTTGGTTAAAGAAGGGAAGAATACACGGAAATGTGTACAATTTTTTATAGAAGAACATTTACTCAAAAAGGAAACAGGAGGGAAGAGACCAAGGCGGGAGGGCCAATTAGAAGAAGTGATAGATTTTTTTAAAAATGTCAGTTCTAGGCAAAACCAAACCAAACCAAACTAAAACTCTAAAAATATATCTGTTTTTGAAGTGGCAAAGAAAAAAAATTCTGAGGTGTTCATAAATTAGGAAACAGATAAATTATTGTGTATATATATATATTATTCTGTTGTAAAACATAATAGAAATAGTTTCAAATAAATCTGGAAAGATTTTTGTATGACTATATATAGATTGAAGTAAACCATTTTATACATTGACAACAATGTATAACATTGTATAAAACAATATATAACAATGTATAAAAATAAATAACCTTGAAAGAATTAAGAATATTTATCCACATAATGGCCAACCATGATTCTAGAGGACTAATATGAAATATGCTACCCACCTTCTTATAGAAATAGAGAAGATTTAGAGTGCAGAGAGATTTTTTTTTAAACTATGACTAATGCAGGGGTTTTTTTGAGTGGGAGGGGAGCATAAATATTTTTAATGTTTTTTTTTTAATTTTGTTCTCAATAGCAAGATAATGGGAGGATCAGAAAACAGATTTTTGTTTATTGAAAAGTTAAATATAATTTTAATCTAAGTATACATTTAAGATGATTTTATATTTGATTCTAGAAACAACAGGAATAATTAGATTTAACTGGGGGGGGGGTGAAACAGTCAAATGTATGCTTTAGAAATATAAATTTGACAGCTTTGTGAGCAATGGAATATAGAAGGGAGGAATATGGGGCAATTCCAAATGTCAGGTGATGATAATCTACATTAGGAAGGTTACTTGCCAGAGGAGAGGAAAGGGCATATATGGGAGAGATTATAAAGTTAGAAATGAAAAGACTTAGCAACTGATTCGATATAGAACTGATGTGAAGTTGGTGAGAGACAAAGAGAGGATAATACATAGATTGTGAGATTGAATGCCTAAGTAGATGGTAGTATCCTTGACATTAACATAGATATTTTTAAAAATGGTTAGAGTTTTGAGAGGAAAATACTGTCAAATTTTGGGCATCTTGGATTTAAAGTATGTATGAGACATCCAATTTGAGATGTCCAATAGGCAATTAGAGTTGTAGATAGAGGTAGGAGAGAAGTTATTTGTGGGCAAATATATCTAAGAAGCATCTTTATAGAGATGGGACTTAAATCCATGGAATCTTATAAGATATTCAAATGAAATAGTAAGAAGAGAAGGATTCCTATAGGACACAACTATGGCTATCAGTGTGAATATATTGGGATGAAGATTCAGCAATGGATCCCATGGAGAGGTCAGAAAGGCTAAAAGAAATCTAGGAGATAGAGCTAGAACTAGAAAAAAAAAGTAGGTATTAAAGAGAAGGCTTTGATCAATAATATCAAAGGCTGCAGAGCAGTTGAAATGGACAAGGCTTGAGAAAAAATAATTATATTTGACAAAATATTCTTGGTAACTTTGGAGAGGATAGCTCATAATGCTGTGTCACATAATCTTTTCTCTCATATCCCATTCAGTTTCCATTTCACAGTTTTTTTTTTCTTTGACATAGTCATTGTTTATATACTTCTGATACTTCTTATTTCAACCTCTATGTCAGTCCATATAAGTCTTCATACATTTATTTGAATTCTTAATATTCATGATTTCTTGATGCATAATAACATTTTATTACATTCATCTATACAGTTTATTCCTCAATCAATGAACACACACCTTATTTACAAAATTGCATTCTTAAGAATAGTTCCTTTGAATGATTTTTGAGTGAAACCTTATTTTTGCCTTTGACTTTTGTGGGGTTTATGTCCAATGGCTGCTACTGCTCTTTAATAGGAACAAGTTAATATTCTGTGGGAATATTTTTTAATGGAGGTAGCAAAATGGCTATGTAGGCCAGCCTACATTGCAAAGCTATTCTGAAATCTATGGCTAATAAGAGGATCATAAAAGTCTGTGAGTTGGATTATGCATCTGGGATGTCCTTAATTAGAAAGGTTTTTTTTTTTTCTTTTATGCACATTGTACATAAGTATTAAGAAGCTTTAAGGGAGTTGTGAAAGTCTATTATAAGAAGTATTTATTAGTGTGGATGGAACTTGTGTTATGTAGTAGAGGTGTTCCCGAAAATACATATTTATATGCATGTGTGCACAGGTAAACAGAATTTGTTTGCAAGGCAAATTATATTGTAAATTCATTGTGGGAATTGGATATTTGAACAAAATTGGGGAATGCACTTGTATAGTACAGAAAATGATTCCTTACCCAATTAATTTATTGGTTTGTTCATTTTTGATTTTTTTATACTTGATTTTGGTAAAATGATGGCCTATAGTAGAAAATCAAGAAAACTGACTATATCTGGTAAGTGCTGTAGTTGTTCACTGTGGGGCAGTGGTAAAATGGAGAGTAAAAAACTAAATATGGGGGTAGGGATTTTATCAAATCAGAAATGATCTTGGAGTAAATGGTATGAATACATGCTATCTGCAGATTCCAGTAACTGAAGTTGTCATAGATCTTCTGTAATAGCGTGAATACCACATGCTATTTCTATGTTGGAAAATACTCTTAGATTTATGATCATTGTCAACTTTGGGGAAGAACATTTGTTTCCTGGATACTTAAGAATTTTGAAGATGTGGAACAGCAATAAAATGAATCATTGTTCTAAGGTGAAGTATAATTAAAGGTGCCTTCAAAAGAAAGTGTGTGATTAGATTGTAATAAAATTGATTTTCATAGATTTACATATACCCCAAGACAAGACATCTCAGCATCATAACCATGGTTTGAAAATTGTGCAGCTTAGTATTTTAAATGTGAATTCCTTTTATTTCTATCCATTTATAATACTGAATATTCATTTAATGATATTCAATAATTTAATATTCATGCCTATAATACATGGGATATTTCATTATGAAATCTATTACCTACATGTTATAGGGAGCAGAATTTTAAAACAGATCATAAAAAACACATCTGTACATGTGATAAATGTTTGTTGATCAATATGTGTTTCTAAAAAGGCATGTTAAAAAGTGTCTGTCTTTGAACTTCTTGCAAGTACCTCCTAGGTTTATTTCAATTTACTCACATACACACACATTTACTAAGTGCATATTAGGGAACAAGACTAAGTATTGAGGATACAAAAACAAAAACAAAAATGTCATTGTCCTTCTGGAAGTTATTTACTTGGGTTCTTTGAGAGTCTAGAGAAAATCCCACTCAGGAGCATATCTTCATAACTGGAGATCAAATAAAGTGAGTAGCAAAACTTAAAAGAAGAGAAATGTATTTGTTCACTAAGGAAAACTATTTGATAGTGAGAACTTCAACTACTTTGGATACAAATTGGATCTTTTAAAAAAAAGTTCCCAAGTTTGCTTAAAGTATAGCCAGTCAGAGACATGGCACAATAGAAAAGAAGTCATAGGGAGAGGAATTGTGCAAATCTTTCTGGTAAGGTGGTTGCCAAATTTAAATTGAAGGTCAAGCTTTGTGTGTGTGTGGTTTGTTTTATCAGAATGTGCTTTGATGTCAAGAAACCTCCAAGATACTGGAAGCTTCTTTAAGACAGAATTAGTTTAGTTTATCCCATCATTGTCAATAAAAAGGAAAGGAAAGCAAAAACCAGGGGTTTCCATTGATAAAAGAACATAACTCTGTTTCTTTGACCCCCAAACTCACAATACTCATGTCGATTATTTCCTACCATGTCGAGTAAAATATGTTCTTTATGTGTTTGTTTCTGCTGTTAATCCCAGATGAGCAGAATGATTTCCATTTGTTAGCCCAATACCCAGCACATCACAGGTCAATAACAAATACTATTGATTGAGTCAGTTCTCTAGAGAACAGGAATCAGAGCCAGATGTGACCTCAGAGATCTTCTAATACAATTCTCTCATTTTGCTCATTTGAAAGCTAAAGTCCAGAAATAATAGGTGATTTACCCTTCTGTTTTCTGGCTTCTGACTTCATTCTCATTTCATTACAATTATTATCTCCAAAGTTATCAGTGATCTTAATCTCTAAATTTCATGAGTTTTTTCCCAGTATTCATTTTTTAAATTTCTCCTGTAGCACAATCAATTGCCATTTTCTCTTGGAAACTCCATTCTTTTTGTATTGTCATGACGTTGTCCTTTCCTGTTACTCCAGGATCTGACCTGTATGACCTTCCTTCATCTTCTTTGCTTGATCACTATCTATATTACAAACATTATTTGTGGATATACTTTATGATTCCAAAGTAAAATCTCTTCTTTTTTTCTTTTCATACTTTTTATGGTAATTGAGCTGTGGCAATGGGTAAATTAGGAAATACTGGCAATATTTCTCATGAGTTCTCTAGTAATTTTTTCCAGAATGCAGTTACCAGCTCATAAAAAAAGGAAAAAAGTCAAGCTTTTGCTACTATGAATTGAGATAATCCTTCATGATATTACTTATGAAACACTTTATGACATGAAAATGGGAGGAGAAGACAGGATAAGAGTACTTTATTGTAGAGCATCTTGGCTATAAGATGGCTTTACTTGCTTATATTGGATTTTTCTTGTGCCATTATATTTGCTCAATACCTTGTATGTTCTTTGAAAAAGTCTCATATGCTAGGCTGCTGAGGTCTAAAGCACAAAGTACATCAAATAAATTGAGTTGCAATGATTCTGTGTCATAAGATCAATGACCACTGCAGCCTCGATGACACTTTCAGCATGTTTCTCAAAGAGAAGCTGAATTAGTATCATAACTCAAGAAACCCTGAAGACTCTAAAGTTGATAGGAAACGAGAGGTGAAAATAGTAGACTTGTGTGGGTTGTGTGTTACCACGCTCATCTGTTATCTAAACTTAGAGAAACGTGTCAATTGTCAAAGACTAATAATTACATATGTTTATTATATAAAATTATGTATACATATCCACAAGAATGATTTGTGATTTCTTCAGCAGGAAAAATTTCTAGTGCTTGAGATTCCTTCACCAAGTTATGTCAAAGCCCATCTGTGACTTAGTTAAGTCCTGTGGTGTTGCCTGAAGCACAGAGTACTTAAGTGAAGTTGCTTACCTCCCAATAGCTTAGTCTTCTTTTCTCAATTCTATGTTGAGAGCTTTACCTACTTGGCTTCTTTTATATCATTTTATATTTGTCATTTTATAAAGGAAAATAATATTGCTGATAGTAGTTACATCTTCAGTTTTTTTACCATATATTTTAACATATATTATTTTGTGTTTAAATTTTCACCTATTTTCATCAATAAAAAAATGTTAGATTAATTGTTGTCTAGGATAATTCAGTCTTGAAATTCAATGATTCCTTTATCTTTCTTCTACTCAAAAAGGTTTGTTCACATGATTTTTATAGTGGAAGTATCCCCCCTTGCCACTATAAGAGAAAACACATTCTCTGAATCACAAGGAAGAGGCTTGTAACATGTGAGATTATTTCTACTTGGCTCAGTATTCCAAATAAAGCATGACTATTTTTCTTATTTCCAAGTTTAAATTAAATATTCCCTTTGTAATTTATCTAGCATAATTGTCTTGAAGTTAGACACAGAATAGGGCCAAGCTTCTGATTCTGATTCTGAAATTTCAGTCTTCTTTGACATCATGGAGAACTAGTATCATTTAACCTTAAAATATCATGTTTTTCTTTATGATCTATTGTTTATTTAATTCCCTCATTTTTTTTCTGTTTGACATAAATCTCTTGCTATAGTAAAGTCATTTTTGTCCAGAGGCACTACTATTAGGAATTTCCTTCAGATATTATCATACCGAACTAGCATCTTAATGAAAACACTAATTTAATTAAACACTTATCAAGTACTGAGTGCAGATCATTATACAACATTCTGAAGGAGACACAAAGTTTAGGAAAGATACAATCCAACCTTTCATAGATCTTACATTATACTAGGAAGTTATACTTCAATAAATTAAATTCATGGAAGGAATGAGAAGAGAGGAAAAGGAAGAAGAGCTTAGCAGATAAGTATATGAAGAAAAATTTCCTATATAGTATGATACATGAGCTCAATATAAAAACACAGGCAAATATACCAAAATAAAGGGAATGCTGTGGATGATGGTAGGGAGATGAATGTGTGCATATCAGACATGAAATATTCTAATTTGTCTGGAGATAGAATACAAAGATGGAAGATGTATAAGGTAAGACTGGGGAGGATATAGAGTAAATGAATGAAAGATGTCAAATTATGGAGTGACCTGAATATAAGACTAAGGAATTTGAGCATTACTTTGTTGGCAACTAAGAGCCACTAATTAATTTTTCAGTAGAGGAATGGCATGGGGAGACAGATGTATAAAACAATAAGTATGGCAAATAACAAAAATATATAAGGAAGTGGGACATGGAAGTACAAATAATTCGTAGGAGGATATTACACTAATTCAGTTACAGAACAAATGTGACACCAGTGGGACTAAAGAGATATTAATGCTTATATGTTTTAACAATTTGTAATTTTTCCAGTATGAAGACTTTTAAGAATAGCTATTGATAGCTGCGTTCCTTCCTCTGGGAAGTGTCTGTTCATATCCTCTGGCCATTAATATATTGGTGAATAACTATTATTCACATAAAGTTGAATGCATCCTTATAGTTTGGAAATGAGACCTTTATCAGTAAAAATTGATGCAAATATTTCTTCCCAATTAACTGTTTACTGTATAATCTTAAATAGAATGCTTTTGATTTTGAAAAAAAAAATAAAATTTTGTGCAATCAAAATTATTCATTTTATCTTCTAACTCTCTATTCCTTTTTATGTCATAAATGCTTTTCATATACATGGATCTAAAAAGTAATTTCTTCCTTGTTTCTCTAATGGACTAAATATGCAGAATGCAACATATTATTTAGACATGATTAATGTTGGAATTTAGTTTGCTTAATGAAACTTATTTCCTACAAAATTTTGTTGCCTCTCCCCCTTTTTCCAGTGGAGGGAGGACAATTGAAAAGAGAAGAAAAAATGTTCTTAATTTGAAAAATGTCAGTATGGGCAATCTCTGAACCCTGTCTTTATATCAACTTAATAATTGGCTTATGAGAAATTTGGTAGGTTTGTTTCATTCATCCTTCTTTGGCTATAGTCAATTTAGATATTCTGATTTGAGATGAATGTCAAGATCCAGCCACAATATAAATATTCAAGGTACAGTATATTAATGACCCCCTCCCCCATTTCTTATGATATATGATTGATCTGAGAATAACTCAGATAGAATAAACTCAATGCACAATGTTTACAGTATAGCAGTTTTAAGCTGTATATAGCTATTTCCAACAAGAACTACACTTTGAATATATTTGGGATGAATAACTTTTATACCAAATAACAACAACAATAAAAAGCTTTAAGGAAAGAAGGTCAATTGTATACCTATTTGTGACTTATCCATGATTTAACACTTTTTTTGTATTTGATCTGAAGTTTCACAGCTTCTTTAAAAATCAAATAAAATTTATAGAATATTTTGGGGTTTACTATTGCCAAAAACTTGTTACTTTGTGGTCAAGATAGTCATAGTGAACTCTTCTGCATTTAACTAGAATGATCCTATCCAAGGACAGCAGACATTGGGATAATACTTGAAGATGTTCTATTTTGTTCGAACATGCCCTGGCAGAGTTTTAAGAACCCTGGGGCTATTTACATGACACTATGAGGTATCAGTATATTATTAAAGTTGGAAAGAATCCAATTTTGTCTAAACTAATTCTTTGCCTGTCTGTCTACCTGTGTCTGTCTCTCTGTCTTTCTCTCTCTCTTTCTCTGTCTCTCATCCTCCCTTTTTCTTTTTTCTCCTTGTACCTTTCCTTTTCTTTCCTACTCCCTCACACATGATAATATAATTCTTACTTTGACACAATAATAATCTATAATTTCACTGATTATTTTTCTCCCTTACCCTTACATCAATTCAGATTGCTTCTATCTATGATTTGTAAGTAGTCTTCAGGAGTTATCATTGTTAAAACATTCATCATTCTAGAGATAATCTGGTGATGAATTTCTCTCTACTTACTTTGGATACTCTACTTGGTTTGAACAAAACAAACAAATTATAAGGCTCACATTTAAAGCCTTTCCAGTTTTGTTAGTACCTGCCAGAGATTATACTTGGTTACTACAGCTTTTGAGAATTTCCCTTCATGCTACAATGAAGAATTAGTAAAATTAGAGATTTTATTACCTGACAAAGAAACAAATCAGCAGTATGGAGGGAAAAATACTATTCCAGAGCATGTTGTAATCACAGGTGTAATCATATCAGAATGTGTGGGTAGTAAGTGATCATTTCCCTGGAGAGGATTGATTCCATAATATCTTGGTGGAAGGATAGGTTACTGATAAAGGTAGTATCATATTATGTAGGCTAGCAGAGAATCATTAGACGATAAATAAGACCTATGAACTACTATGGGGAGGAACAACACTTCATAGACTTCGTCATCCTTGGGCAAAGTTCCAGTTGTCCCATCCTATTTAGAGTTTGGACATGAGAACAGGCTTCTAGAAGAGAAAAGAAACCATCTACACACATATACATGCACATATATATACATATACATACATATATATATATATATACACACACACATACATATACCCATATATTCTAATGCTCAAAACTATAATTGTGGCTTTGTGCATGCATGTCAAAATCCATGAATGTGTTAATTATGTTTTTTTAATCAGAAGCATTATATATAGCTATGATAAATTATTGTAATTAGGACTGAAACCAGTTTTCTTTTGGAGATTCTTTTCTATCTTTAGCTGATATTATTAAAGATTGAGGAGCCCATTGCATGTATTTGCAGGGAAATGTAAGCTTTCCCACTTGTGCTTTGATTTCTCATTAGGAAAAGTTCAGAACCCTGTGGCATGTAGCCAATCAATTGAATGATTTAGTCTTGGAGGAAGGGGAGGATAATCACATGGAGAGAAAGATATCTGAAGCAGCAGAAACTACATAAGTGAGTATGTTTAGCCTGGAACAGAGGAGATATAGTGGATTTGTGACAAATGTATTTTAAAGACTATAATGTAAAAGACTGACTTGATTGATTCTTTTTATAGGCAGATATTAGAGAGAAAAAACTTGACTCAGAGTAAAAAAAGAGTTTCTAAAAGCTAAAGCTGTTCAAAACCAAAATATGCTACTTCAGAAGATAGCAGATTCCTTATTACATTCAATTTTCATTAAAGAATGGATAACCAAATTTTAAGAGTGGCATAAAGGGAATTTGTTTTCTGCCATAAGTTGAACAAGATGAGTTTTGAGGTTTCTTTAAACATTAAAATTCTGTGGAGAGTTGACTAGCATTCAAATGTTCCTTTCTGGCCCCAAGTCTCAAAATTCATTTCTCATTATTACCTGATAGTATCTTTCTCTGTAACCTCAAGTTCACTCCAAATCTGGATTATTGAAATGACCAGTTTAATCTGATAAGAGGAATTTAAAGGGTTGAGAGTAAAAAAATAAGACATTTCTGTGTTATTCAAGTAATTTGAAAGACTATAATCTGTCAAAGGGATAAATTTGTTGTTTTGGCCCTAAAATTTAGGCTTATAATGAAATGACAGGTATAAAATGACTGATGACAAAGAATAAAAATCCTTTCCTAATAAATGATGCTATGGGAAATTTTTATTTAAGGGACTGTACAAAATTGGAAGAACAGGTGAGGATAGTTTATAGAGTGAATGAATGTCATCTTAAACAATTTGGATTTCATATTATGTAATTGTGTATTTATCTTCGGAATATATTTATAATCCCAAACATTCAGATAGGTTTCTATTAAATATGGTTTGTAAATTTATGTTCTTAGTACTAGTATAATTTATTGGGGTAAGTGTTTGTGATTGTATGAGACAGTTCAGAAGACTTGGATTGCAATGGAAACTTAGAATGAAAATTAAATTGTGGCTAGTCACCCTATATAGTGATCCAACCCTCAGTTCCCCAAACTGGCCTTAGTCCAAGTTAGTAATCAATTTTGCTATCATTTCTTCTTAGAAGAAGATTACTATGACAAAACAGAAGTACCCTCTATAAGAAGTGAGGGCACTATTAGAGTTAGGATTTGGAGGGAAAGAAGAATTCCTATTTATACACATAGTAGTTTTGTAATTTTGGATGCTTTTTAAGCAAAGAAGAAAACAGTTCAGTAAATATAAATTTCACAGATAAGGACTGGCCATGTAAAAAAAAGACACACTTAATTATGGAAGCTCTTATCATCTGGCTCTGATGAATCTAGAAATGGATTAAATGATTCAAAAATCCCTACAAGGAACTAACACAAAGTAACCAACAAGGAGAAGAATTCTTTGGGATCTCATGTCAAATGTTTCTAAATGACAAACATTTTCCCCCAAAGAAATTTGGTTGTGTAGGTGAAATTAACATTCTCTCTGAATATCTCAAGATAATACATCAGGCAGGACAGGTTGCTCTCAGACATTTTCTCTTGAATTGGAGATATCTGAGCTTGAAGGGACCATTTATTGCAATATCTTCCTAACTAGAAATTCATAATATAAAGTCTACAACAAATGATTATTCAGCATCCACTTGAAACTCTTCAGGGATTTTCCAAATCTTGGATAGCTCTAATCACTGAGATTTTACTATTACTGTTGACCTTTTATCTTGCCTAAATATATTTCTCAGTAATTCTATTCAGTTTTCCTACTTCTGTCTTTTGGGACCAAATAAAATAAATTCAATCTTTCCTCTATAAAACAATGCTTTAAATACTTTGAAGACAGCTAGCATGCTCCTCTTGAGATTTTTTTTTTTGGCACAGGTAAAACATCTCTTATTCTTTAAATAAATCTTTCTAAAGATTGTTTTTGAATTCTTTTATTCCATTTTCTTTTGCTCTCATTGCTACAGGTTGTAAAGTCATCCAAAAAGTATTGTTTCCAGAACAAAATATAATATTCCAAATTTGGTTTGATTGGGGAAAATACATTGGATCTATCCCCTGCCTCATTGTAGTTACTGCATAGTAATGCACCCAAACTTCAAAATACACTTCTTAGCTGTCATGTATTTCTTGACTAATATTAATAATAGATCAAAATAAAACTATTCCCCTTACTTTACAGTAATATTCATATAACCTAGCTTTACAATTTTGCATTTCATAATGGACTTTTGAAACAGATTGTATCACTTTTCCTTTATCACTATTAACCATTACCTTTATTATGTTTGTCACATAATTTTTCTACCCTGTCAATCAATTCAACTCAGCAAACATTCATGAAATACTATGTACAATGCAGTATTGTTTTTAGGGGATCTATGCTAAATCTTTTGGAATCTTGATCCTGTCATACTTGTTTCCTGTTTTTCTTAGCCAGGTGTTAGCCACAATTTTATTTTGTCAATAAAAAAGAGACATGGCATACAAAGATAGAAATGGCATAGTACCTGCCTTCAAGAGGCTTATCTATACATTATTTTAATAACCATATCATGTAAAATCCATACATTTTTTGATAAAGGTGTTGAATAGCATGGGATAAAATACTTATTTCCATGTACTAACCACTCTGCTAGAGCTCTTCTTCTAGCTTAGCATCAGTCCATTAGCCACTGTATTAATTGTTAGTTCTGGAACAACTTAGCAACACTGCCATTCACCCTTCATCTCTCCATTTTATCTCCAAGTATATCATTAAATTTTTCATCAAACACCGAAACAAAATCTATGTAATGATCCTGATTTAGTAGTATCCTTACCCTATCAAGCAAGAAAAGGAGATTAGTCTAAAACAAGCTGTTCTTGATAGAATTTGACAAGTCCATGATGAATGTAATTTTGGCTCATTTTTTTTTTCATTTGGATTTGACGCAGAGGGAATTTTTGTGTTGGATGGAAATTAACTATCATCTTCTGCATATTTTAAAAGTTAGTAAACAGAACCCAGGTAACTATCATCCAAATAATTTCTTGGATGTAGCTTTAAAATAATATACTAAATATCTATTGAACAAGCTAAAAGCTTGGGACAAAGCCAGTGTTATTATCTTCTGCAAACAAGCAGGCTTCAGAAAGGGACTATCAATTCTATTGTTTAGCCTAACAGGCCACAGTGTCCTATTAAATATTTCTATTCTGTTTCTGCAGCTGTAGCTTCAGCCTTTGACTCCATCAATAGAAACCTATACTGAATCCATGGAGTTAGTTCATGTGCTGGGAAGCTATCTCTTCTTGTTGATTCAACAGCTCCCCAGGAACAACCCTATCAGTGGAAAGCAAGAATTTCTAGCTCCCTCAGCAAATGTGATTTCTATTGACCAAAGAGAAAAGGGAAGTTCTTATTTAGCCTCATTTCTATTCAACTCTATATTACTTACATCTTCAAAAAGTTTTTTTTTTTTGGACACAGATTTGTTTCCTTTCTCACTTGTCTGTTCCAGATTATTTTGTCTTTCTTTTTCCTGCAGTTCACAGATAAGTCAGTATAGTGGAATGACAAGAATATAAGAATTGGAGGCAAGGAAAAACATGTTCAAATGCTACTTCTGATAGCAATCTGATAGATGATCTTGCATGAATCCCCTAAAGTCTCTGAACTACAATTTCCCCATTTGTAAACCTGGATTTAAAAAAAGAACAATAACAATAACAGCAAAAAAAGAAACGTAATGTAAATTTATTACAGTAACATATTAGGGTTATTGTGAGGATTAAATGAGATAATATACATAAAACAGTTCGCAACTTTAACAAATGTCATTTATTATAGAGATATAGTTCAACTATTATCTATTCTTTATATATATATATTTTTTTTCCATTGGTTTAGGAAACTCTGTTACTCAAGCTCCCTTGATTAGTACAGATCAGCAACTATTCTGCAAGTTACTAGTTTAGAAAATGGCATGAAGGCATTGAGATGACTTATGCAGAGTCACACATGTAGCCATTATGTTTCAAAGCTCATACCTGAACCAAGATAATTCTGATATTGTCAGCTTTTCAATATATTACATCAAGTTGTCCAGTTGTTTGGGGCATTTTTGGCCCTTCATAGCACCATTTGGGGTTTTCTTGGCACAGATACTAGAGAAGTTTACTATTTCCTTCTTCAGTTTATTTTCTAGATCAAGAAATTGAGTCAATCACAATTCCCAGAGTCACACAGCTAGTAATTGAGACTGGATTTGAATTTAGGTTTTCCTGACTCCAGATTGTGTTCTAGACACGTTGCCACCTAGCTCCCCCACATTATATTATGATGCTATTCTAGTCACTCAAAAGACTATTGTCCAAATCCAAAGACTCCTGTAAAGAATAATAGTTAAATGTTAATTATTCAAAAATTAAAGTAGTAATTTTCTAAAAGATCCTTGGAAAATTCAGGTGGACTATAAATAATTAGCTGATTAATCAATATTGCCAAATTTTAATATTCAGTCATTTATTTTAATATGCCAGTCTTGGAAAATCCATTCCAAAATGGCCAAGGATTAAGTCATGAAAACAATAGGGAGGCATATGGTCATATAATTGCTCAGATAACATTCACGTGATCTCCTGAAGTATTAAGAATATCTGATGTGGAATAAATGGATTGGGTTTCAATCCTGAATTAACTTATTACAGTTATGACTTTGGACAAATCACTTAACTTCTCTGTAGCTGTTTTTTGATCTGTAAAATATAGTGGTTGGATGCAAAAATCTCTAAAGTTCATCATACTTGTTAAATCTCTGGTCTTTTGCTTACTCTCTTCTCTAAAATTCTCTTGAGATGAAAACCCATATTAATAGTACAGAATCAAACTGGGACAAAATACAGACAATGTTACCATGATAGGCCTTCACATCAAATTCTAATCATAGCAAAAAAAAGCTGCCATTTTTGTAATTTTAAAAGTTGAGAAACATTTCTGTACATTCTCTCATTTGATCTTTACAACAGCCAAGCAAAATGGGATTTTTTAGTTATTAGTGTTTTCGTTTTACAATTAGAGAAACTGAGCCCCAAAGAAATTAAACATCTTAACTATATTCATGCAATTTGTAAATCTTAAAAGTAGAAATCAAATCTTTGTATCATCTGACTCCAAGTCTTCTACTGTCTAATGCAGCACAGTACAGTGGAAAATACATAGATTTGTAGTGAAATAATCTGAGTTCCAGTCTTGCCTCTTCTATTTACTATATATGTGACCTGGAACAAATCAGATAACTACTCACCTGTTTCCCTCTTGTACAATGAGGAAGATGGGCCAGATAACTGTAAGATTGCTTTCTGATCTAAATTGATGAATCTCATATTGCCTCATTATTTCTACCAACATTACTATATAACTGGCTTTGCCATTACCTACTAATACAACTATATGGCATTTGATTGTTATAAAAAATTACATATATGATCTTATTTGATTCTCAGGAAGACCTTGTCCGTATAGGTCATTAATCAAAGTCTGGGTAATTATTTGTCAGGAATTCTGCTTAGCAAATATATGTTCTAAGTAGCAATTTGGCTGGATATATTTTGTCATTCTTCTATGATTCTATCTTGGAAGCTCCAAGTAATTTATCACAAATTCCAAGGATAATTGAGATTTTTATCTATGGTTTAGGGATTGAAAACAAAATTGTTAAATATTTCTGTGTTCCCTTATCACATAATGAAAAAAAAAAAGATACCTTTGGTTGTCTTTTTGAGCCCTCGTCATTCTAGTTCTTCTTATCTAAATTCATCTCCCATGTAGTCTATGTCCTTGGCAAATTGTACAGTCTCTGATGTACATGCCCTACCCTTTCTTATTTTTTTCACAATGAGTTACCTATGCCTGCAATAATACTTTCAGCTCAATTCCCTTCAAATATTGAATCACCACCAATCTGTTAGAGCTAATGTTAGAGTTAACAAAAGCTACCTCCTCATGGAAAACATTCTTAATTCCTTCCCTGCCCCAAACAGTTAATAATTGTCAATATTTATATGCAGTGTTTCAAGATTTGCAAACCACTTTACATATATGATTCAATTTAAATCTGACAACAATCTGGGGAAGTAGGTGCTGTTATTATCCACATTATACAGAAAAGAAAACTTAGCTAAGAGAAGTTACATAGCTAAGATACATATATGAGGCAGGATTTGAACTTAGTTCTTCCTGACAAGTCCACCTTGTTACAGGTGACTTCTTTCTGTAACTTCATTTTACTCCCACATTTCTTATGTTAAAACTATATAGTTTTCCACTTTCAACACTGCAAACTCTGTGTGAGTACTTAAACACTAATTCTTTGATGGATCTGTGTTCTCAATTATGGTGATATTCCTTCCAATAGGACATTTGGTAATCCTTTCATGTCTTCATTTTGAGGGACTCCTCTCTCTGTTTTCTCCTAAATCATCCACAAAAGCCCTAGAATACTTCAAGCCTTCCTTTCAATTTCATGATGTCATTCAAGTACCACTATAGTACCAAGGATGTTCATCAGTTCATTCTCTCACTCTTGTCATATGACTAACCCTTCTTTTTTTCCATTCATACATCTCTCTGATGTCTTTGGGGGTATTTTTGCAGTAATTGTTCATTTTTTTACCTTTGCTTTACCTTTAAAAGGTAAAGCTTTACCTTTTATTTTATCTTGCTTTACCTTGCTTATTGATATAGAGTCAGCCTTGCTTCTTTGAATATAGAGTGCCAACTTTTGAGTCAGAAAGAGCTACTTTTAAACTCTACCTCAGAGACATACTAATTATATGATCCTGGTCAAGTCACTTAACTTCTCAGATCTCTAGGCAACTCTCTGAGACTATTAGCCACAGAAATTTTTTCAAAGAAGGAATTTCCTTATGGAGTTCTGGATGCCAAGACAATTACTCAGAGGTCTCCAAAGTGAAGCAAAAAACCTTACACATAGTAGGAATTTAAGTGTTTGTGGAATTCTTAAAGTGAGCATTCTCAGAATAAAATATAAAAATAATCTCGAATATTTTCTCTATGTCATACTTTAATAGTAGCATCATAAAGAAAATGCTATCTGGCTTGTTTTAGGTGTTGTAAACCACCAAAATAGGTGGCAAATAGCTGTGGAATTGGGCCTGCTTTGTAGCTTTCTGCAACTGCTGTGTCAGAGACTGCTATTACCCTCGGTAGATCTGTTTTCACAATCAAAAGGATGAGTTGTAATACATGTATATATTTCTAATCAATCAGCATATATGTATGCCTTCCCACAAGGGAATTATAAAATGTACACTTAAGACTCCCTAAAGGAAAAGAACAAAAACAATTAGCAAACTCATTCATTAGCTTCCTGTTTATACTTTTTAATAATGTTAACCATTTAATAAAAATCTTATGATGCTATGGACTGTCAATTCATGACATTTATAAGATGGTTGGATTTAGCAAGTATATATGAATGTTAGTAGAAGAAACCTAGACTTTTAATAATACTTTTAATCAAGGGACAGCTGTTTTGTTTAAGTGAATATATAACTGCCTTTCACAATAGGAGTGAAATCAAGACTTTGATTCATAATCATATTCACTGTCCTTCCCTGTTATGAGTAATTTGCTACTATGGAACATATGTGGCATATACATGTATTCCACAGGTGATAGCCTATTGGTATAGTATAGGTTCCTCATCTTCATATGTTTTGTGACTACAATAAGTTCATTCCAAATAAATTTGTTCTCTCAATTTGCTTCATTATAAGTTGGCATTAAAGAAGAATAATTATGATGTTGAAAGACAGTTATTAGAAGATAATTTAGATGTCTCTTGGCCATGTACATATTTTCTTTTTAAAATCAAATTTCGGGACTTCCGGTTAAGATGGTGGAGAGGAGGCACACAGCTGTGTAAGCTCCATGCTTTCTCTCACTATCCATTTCATTACAAGCCTCTGAATTAATGCTTGACTGAAAAAAACCCACAAATAGTTACCAAGAGAAGCCATCCTTGAGATTCGCCAAGAAAGGTCTGTCTTTACTGGAGGGCTGGAATGGTTTTAGATCGGGCGCAGGCAGCGGCAGCGGCAGTGAGAGCATGGGAGCAAACTGGAGAGGGGGTGGTGAGTAATCGCAGCCGTCTCTGCGGGGAGAGCTTCGCTACAGGTTTGGATACTTTGCTCCAGCAGCAAGTCAGCAGCCCAGCAGAGAAGCTAAAAACACCGGGGGTGAAGAATACAACCCCAAACAGCTGGAGTCTCTCGGGACCTGGCCGCGCCCCCCCCCCCCCCCTTTCTCCCTTCCCCTCCCACAGTGACTCAGCACACTCTGGGATCTCAGAGTGCAGGCGCAGCACAGTCGGGCTAGTGGCTCACTGCTGCCCCCCGCAGTCTGTAGAGGAAGCTCGGTAACACACCCAGCCCCTCCCCCAAAGAAAGACTCCAGTTTTTTCTGTTTTTCTTTGCTAGTTTGCCTTGATTATTAGATAGAATGAGCAAGAAACTGAAGAGGACTCTAATCCTTGACAGCTTCTATACAGATAGAGAGCAGACTCTAAATCCTGAGGAGACTAAAAACAGACTGTCTCCAGGTGAATCCCCAAAGGAGGAGATCATCTGTTCCTCAGCACAGATGAACCTCATAGAAGTAATTAAAAAGGCTCTCACAAGGGAGCTAGAAGAAAAATGGGAAAAGCAGAGTGAGGCTTGGCAAAAGGAGAGGGAAGCTTGGGAAAAGGAGAGGGAAGCTTGGGAAAAGGAGAGGGAGGCTTGGCAAAAAAGCCTGGAGAAGTCAGTTAAAGAGAGAGTGGATAAAGAAGTAAAATCCTTGAAAAATAGGATTGGTGAACTGGAAAACAAAATTGGCGAAATGGAAAAAAATTCCACAGAACAAAAGAACTCAATGGGACAATTAGAAAAAGATTTTTAAAAAAGTGAGTGAAGAAAATACTTCACTGAAAATCAGAATTGAACAATTGGAATTGAATGACTCGAGGAGACAAGAAGAATCAGTCAAGCAAATCCAAAAAAAATCAAACAATGGAAAAGAATGTGAAATACCTTCTGGGGAAGACAACAGACCTGGAAAACAGATCCAGGAGAGACAATCTGAGAATCATTGGACTTCCAGAAAAACATGATGAAAAAAAGAGCCTGGACACTATTTTCCAGGAAATTATCAAAGAGAACTGCCCAGAAGTCATAGGAACAGAGGAAAAAATAAACATCGAAAGGATTCATCGATCACCCACTGAAAGGGATCCTAAAATCAAAACACCAAGGAATATAGTGGCCAAATGCCAGAACCCTCAGACGAAGGAAAAAATATTGCAAGCGGCTAGAAAAACCCAATTCAAGTATCAAGGAGCCATAATAAGGATCACCCAGGATCTGGCAGCATCCACATTAAAAGATCGAAGGGCCTGGAATATGATATTCCGAAAGGCTAAGGAACTTGGTATGCAACCAAAAATAACTTACCCAGCGAGAATGAGCATCTTTTTCCAGGGAAGAAGATGGACATTCAACGAAGTAAGCGAATTTCATCTATTTCTGATGAAAAAGGCAGAACTTAACAAAAAGTTTGATCTACAAATATAGAACTCAAGAGAAATCTAAAAAGGTAAAGATTAATCTTGGGAACTATATTTCGACTATATAGATGTATAAAGAATACATGTATACCTTGTTCTAGAAATTGATGTGGAAAGGACATTGTACCAGAAAAAGGGTAAAGTGGGGGTACTACATCTCATGAAGAGGCATAGGAAACCTATTATATCTGAGAGAAAGAATGGCGGGAGATGAATATAGTGGGTATCTTACTGCCTTCAGAATTGGCTTTAAGTGAAAAATCTTAAGACATTCAATCTATGGTGAAACTTCTCCCACCTCATTGAAAAGTGAGAAGGGAAAAGTGAAAAGGGAAGGAACAAGCTAAGCGGAAGGGAATACAGAAACTGGGAGGGAAAGGGGTAAGATAGGGGGAGGAATTCTAAGGTGGGGGGAGGGATACTAAAAAGGGAAGGCTGTGAGAAGCAAGTGGTGCTCACAAGCTTAATACTGGGAAGGGGGGAAAGGGGAAAGAAGGGAGAAAAGCATAAACCGGGGTTAACAAGATGGCAAGTAATACAGAATTGGTCATTCTAACCATAAATGTGAACGGGGTAAACTCCCCCATAAAGAGGAAGCGGTTAGCAGAATGGATTAAAAGCCAGAATCCTACAATATGTTGTTTACAGGAAACACACCTGAAGTGGGGAGATACATGCAGGTTAAAGGTAAAAGGTTGGAGCAAAATCTACTATGCTTCAGGTGAAGTCAAATAAGCAGGGGTAGCCATCCTGATCTCAGATCAAGCTAAAGCAAAAATTGATCTAATTAAAAGAGATAAGGAAGGGCACTATATCTTGCTAAAGGGTAGCATGGATAATGAAGCACTATCTATATTAAACATATATGCACCAAGTGGTGTAGCATCTAAATTCTTAAAAGAGAAATTAAGAGAGCTGCAAGAAGAAATAGACAGTAAAACTATAATAGTGGGAGATCTTAACCTTGCACTCTCAGAATTAGATAAATCAAACCACAAAATAAATAAGAAAGAAGTCAAAGAGGTAAATAGAATACTAGAAAAGTTAGATATGATAGATCACTGGAGAAAATGTGATGGAGACAGAAAGGAATACACTTTCTTTTCAGCAGTTCATGGAACCTATACAAAAATTGACCATATATTAAGACATAAAAACCTCAAACTCAAATGCAGTAAGGCAGAAATAGTAAATGCATCCTTTTCAGACCACGATGCAATGAAAATTACATTCAACAAAAAACCAGGGGGAAGTAGACCAAAAAATAATTGGAAACTAAATAATCTTATACTAAAGAATGATTGGGTGAAACAGCAAATCATAGACATAATTAATAACTTCACCCAAGAAAACGATAATAATGAGACATCATACCAAAATGTATGGGATGCAGCCAAAACGGTAATAAGGAGAAATTTCATATCTCTAGAGGCCTATTTGTATAAAATAGAGAAAGAGAAGGTCAATGAATTGGGTTTGCAACTAAAAATGCTAGAAAAGGAACAAATTAAAAACTTCCAGTCAAACACTAAACTTGAAATTCTAAAAATAAAAGGAGAGATCAATAAAATTGAAAGTAAAAAAAACTATTGAATTGATTAATAAAACTAAGAGTTGGTTCTATGAAAAAACCAACAAAATAGACAAACCCTTAGTAAATCTGATTAAAAAAAGGAAAGAGGAAAATCAAATTGTTAGTCTTAAAAATGAAAAGGGAGAACTCGCCACTAACGAAGAGGAAATTAGAGCAATAATTAGGAGTTACTTTGCCCAACTTTATGCCAATAAATTCGACAACTTAAATGAAATAGAAAAATACCTCCAAAAATATAGCTTGCCCAAACTAACAGAGGAAGAAGTAAATATCCTAAACAGTCCCATCTCAGAAAAAGAAATAGAACAAACTATCAATCAACTCCCTAAGAAAAAATCCCCAGGACCAGATGGATTTACATGTGAATTCTACCAAACATTTAAAGAACAATTAACTCCAATGCTAAATAAACTATTTGAAAAAATAGGGATTGAAGGAGTCCTACCAAACTCCTTTTATGACACAGACATGGTACTGATACCTAAACCAGGTAGGCTGAAAACAGAGAAAGAAAATTATAGACCAATCTCCCTAATGAATATTGATGCTAAAATCTTAAATAAAATATTAGCAAAAAGATTACAGAAAATCATCCCCAGGATAATACACTATGACCAAGTAGGATTTATACCAGGAATGCAGGGCTGGTTCAATATTAGGAAAACTATTAGCATAATGACTATATCAATAACCAACCAAACAAAAACCATATGATCATCTCAATAGATGCAGAAAAAGCATTTGATAAAATCCAACATCCATTCCTAATAAAAACACTTGAGAGCATAGGAATAAATGGACTTTTCCTTAAAATAGTCAGGAGCATATATTTAAAACCATCAGTAAGCATCATATGCAATGGGGAAAAACTGGAACCTTTCCCAGTAAGATCTGGAGTGAAGCAAGGTTGCCCTCTATCACCATTATTATTTAATATCATATTAGAAACACTAGCCTTGGCAATAAGAGTCGAGAAAGATGTTAAAGGAATTAGAGTAGGCAATGAGGAAACCAAACTATCACTCTTTGCAGATGATATGATGGTATACCTAGAGAACCCCAGAGATTCTACTAAAAAGCTATTAGAAATAATTCATAATTTTAGCAAAGTAGCTGGCTACAAAATAAACCCCCATAAATCCTCAGCATTTTTATACATCTCCAACAAAACCCAACAGCAAGAGATACAAAGAGAAATTCCATTCAGAATAACTGTTGATACCATAAAATATTTGGGAATCTATCTACCAAAGGAAAGTCAGGAATTATATGAGCAAAATTATAAAAAAGTCTCCACACAAATAAAGTCAAACTTAAATAATTGGAAAAATATTAAGTGCTCTTGGATCGGCCGAGCGAACATAATAAAGATGACAATACTCCCTAAACTAATCTATTTATTTAGTGCTATACCAATCAGACTTCCAAGAAAATATTTTAATGATCTAGAAAAAATAAAAACAAAATTCATATGGAACAATAAAGTCGAGAATCTCAAGGGAATTAATGAAAAAAAAATCAAATGAAGGTGGCCTAGCTGTACCTGATCTAAAATTATATTATAAAGCAGCAGTCACCAAAACCATTTGGTATTGGCTAAGAAATAGATTAGTGGATCAGTGGAAAAGGTTAGGTTCACAAGACAGAATAGTCAACTATAGCAATCTAGTGTTTGACAAACCCAAAGCCCCTAACTTCTGGGAAAAGAATTCATTATTTGATAAAAAACTGCTGGGATAATTGGAAATTAGTATGGCAGAAATTAGGCATGGACCCACACTTAACACCATATACCAAGATAAGATCAAAATGGGTCTATGACCTAGGCATAAAGAACGAGATTATAAATAAATTAGAGGAACATAGAATAGTTTATCTCTCAGACTTGTGGAGGAGAAAGAAATTTGTGACCAAAGATGAACTAGAGACCATTACTGATCACGAAATAGAAAATTTTGATTACATCAAATTAAAAAGCCTTTGTACAAACAAAACTAATGCAAACAAGATTAGAAGGGAAGCAACAAACTGGGAAAACATTTTCACAGTTAAAGGTTCTGATAAAGGCCTCATTTCTAAAATATATAGAGAACTGACTCAAATTTATAAGAAATCAAGCCATTCTCCAATTGATAAATGGTCAAAGGATATGAACAGACAATTTTCAGAGGATGAAATTGAAACTATTACCACTCATATGAAAGAGTGTTCCAAATCATTATTGATCAGAGAAATGCAAATTAAGACAACTCTGAGATACCACTACACACCTGTCAGATTGGCTAAGATGACAGGAAAAAATAATGATGAATGTTGGAGGGGATGCGGGAAAACTGGGACACTAATGCATTGTTGGTGGAGTTGTGAACGAACCCAACCATTCTGGAGAGCAATCTGGAATTATGCCCAAAAAATTATCAAATTGTGCATACCCTTTGATCCAGCAGTGTTTCTATTGGGCTTATATCCCAAAGAAATACTAAAGAAGGGAACCTGTATGTGCCAAAATGTTTGTAGCAGCCCTATTTGTAGTGGCTAGAAACTGGAAAATGAATGGATGCCCATCAATTGAAGAATGGCTAGGTAAATTGTGGTATATGAATGTTATGCAATATTATTGTTCTGTAAGGAATGACCAGCAGGATGAATACAGAGAGGACTGGCGAGACTTACATGAACTGATGCTAAGTGAAATGAGCAGAACCAGGAGATCATTATACACTTTGACAATGATATTGTATGAGGACATATTTTGATGGAAGTGGATTTCTTTGACAAAGAGACCTGAGTTTCAATTGATAAATGACAGACAAAAGCAGCTACACCCAAAGAAAGAACACTGGGAAACGAATGTGAACTATCTGCATTTTTGTTTTTCTTCCCGGGTTATTTATACCTTCTGAATCCAATTCTCCCTATGCAACTAGAGAACTGTTCGGTTCTGCAAACATATATTGTATCTAGGATATACTGCAACATATCCAACATATAAAGGACTGCTTGCCATCTAGGGGAGGGGGTGGAGGGAGGGGGGGAAAAATCAGAAAAGAAACGAGTGCAAGGGATAATGTTGTCAATATAAAGTAATCATTAAATAAAAATTAAAAAAAATAAATAAAATCGAATTTCATTTTTAATTCTGGGTTTAGTAGTAATAATAACAATAGCATTTATATAGATTTGTAAAGGTTTGTAAAGCACTATATATAGGCTATTTCATTTTATCCTCACAACAACCCTATAATATTAGTGCCATTATTATCAACAGATTACAAATGTAATGATGGAGAGAATTAATGACTTGCCCAGTTCATATAGTTATTAAACACCTGAAACTGTATTTGAAACCAGGGCTTCCTGACCCAGATATAGTGCTCTATTCCCTGCATTAACTAGCTTCCAGTGTTAGCCATCAACATATATCAATAATCAGTATACATTAATATGTGCACCTGTCGACAAACACATCATAATCATCCACAAACTTCAATATATTAAAACAAATAAAATACTTTTATATTCTACAATCTCATCTCATATTAAATTCAAAAAGTAATAATAAATATATCTTGTTTTTGTCCTTCTGAATTTTATTTTCTTTGAGTATTTGTTAAAAAAAATTTAGTGATGCTATTTTGCTTTTTCTATCTCTGTCACCTTTCATTAACAACCCCTTTCTACAAAACAAACAAACAAACAAACAAACAAAAAAAACAACTAGGTCTTCTCTGGTAATAAATATGGTCTATCTCTGTGTGTATATGTGTGTGTATGCACATATGTGTGATAATATGATAATATACACATATTCTATTTATACAGCAGCAATAAATGCACACACATATATTCTATAATTGCTACATATTTAAGGTAGAAATGTGATCTTTTTTCTTCTTTTAGGCTTTGACATTATGTTTAAGTAGTTAGAATAGGAAATTCAATGTCACAGAGCCATAAAATATCAGTTCTAATTAATTCTATTTAAGTTAGAGTATTAAGTCAAACTTCCTCTATTTATTTTTCTATTTTTGATTTTGAAAGATAATTGAAATGAGTGAATTGAAGAAAGAAGGAAAAAAGATTTATCTTAGCTTCCAGGCAGATTTTAATACTATGGTTAACATCTTTAGGTAGACAGCAATTTGAAACTGATATTATTTGCCTATTTAGTGATGGCATACATATTGAGCATGACAATATTGTTAGTCCTTTTGTTAGTCCTTTTAATAATATAGCTCCAAATACACATTCATCATGAAAATTATTTTCAAATTACATTTTATTTCAAATAAACTATTTTTATGGAGTACCAGTGTAATGCCAAGCACCTCTTTGACATCACCAACTAAATGTTTTATATGCATCTCCAATTAATGTGCTCTACACTTTTCTCCAGCAACATTTCTATCTTCCTAATGTTTCTATTACTGTCCAGGGAACCACAGTCTTATCTCTCTAATCATACATATTAACCTTACAGTCTTACACCCTTGACTCATCTCTCCTACTCATCCATTGCTTATTTCTACTATAATAACATCTTCACATGTTGTCTATCCACAAAAGCATCACCTTGGTACAGATGCTCATCATGTTATATCTGGATCACAATGTTTTAAAAAACTTATTTATACTCTTTTTTTTTCATTTCTTATGTTTGTTCTTTCTGATTCAAGAATCATGTTTCATCCTCTATTCAGCTCAAAGTGATCTTGCTTAAGCATAGGATAGACTATATTATCTCTCTGTACTCTATACTTCCCACTCTGTACTCAATAGGCCCCATTGGTTCTCTACAGGATCAAATATAAAATCCTCTCATTTTTCTAGCTATTCACAATGAAGTCCTTCTAACTTTCCTATTCTTCTTATATATTGCTCCTTCTGTACTCTATGATCCAGCTATCCTGATCTTTTTGATATTCCATGAAAGTGCTATTTTATTTCTTATGTATGGAATGGTCTTCTTCCTCTTCTATATCTTCTGGATTCCTTCAAGACTAAGCTGAAATCATTCTTTTTTCCTAGTAGATCTTCTACCCTCCTTTTGAACTAGGCCTCTATTCACAGTATATGTATATTCATATGCACAGACATATGTGTACATAGATAGATAGATAGATAGATAGATAGAGATATGTATATATGTTGCATGCTTGTTTTTTGCATATTATTTCTCCAAGAAAAATGTAAATTATCTGAAAGCAAGGACCATGTTTTAGTCTTTCTCCATTACTTTTGTTCTTAGGTACATATTGTATACTTACTAATTTCTTGTAAATAATAATAATGTACTGTTACAAAAGTTACAAGGATGCATAATACAGTTGCTGAACCCAAGAAAAGACAAATTATAAAGCAAGGTAGAATGTGGAAATTTTTACTTAAGAAACTTAAACAATACATAGGAGTTAAAAGGAGAGAAAAATATTTTCTGACAGATTTTAAGGGAAAGTCTTATGCACTTTTGTCATGGGGCCTTAGAAATGTTACTTTACCACCTATGTAATGCTAAGACAGTAACATTGTCTCTTCACTCTCAGTTTCCACAGTTTTCAAATAAATGATTGAAGTATAAATGTTTAAAATCCTTTACAATTCTAAACCAGTGACCTTCAAGGTTGTTTAATCCAAACCCTCCAATTTTACAGGTGAAGAAACTAAAACATAGAATAGTTTTAAAGCAAAACTAGTGGATTTTAAAAAATATATATTTTTATTTTTTTTTATCATGTCACATTGACATAACTGATAATGATTAAAAAAACAACACTGGAAAAAACAAAGTGGAAAAGAGTGTTGACTTGTACTGAATGAAGAGAAGATATGGCTTTGTGATTAAGATAAAAATTCGTGATTGACCATTTTAAGGAAGATGGGATGTGGTCATCCTTCTCTTTCCCAGTACATTGATTCATTGGGTAACTCTTCCAGGTCAAATTTGACATCCCTTTTGAAGTACAATTCACTCTTCTATTTTGTAATTGAGGAAATAAGAGTCTAGACAGTTTGGGTGACTTGCTCCAATTCACAAAGCAATTTGTTTCAAGTCACACAGAGAATAAATGATTAGAGTTAGAATTTGAATCCAGGTATTCTGATTCCAAATACATTTTCTTATAACTGTTTCACCCTTGAATTTGACTCAGCCAAATATTTATCAAACACCTGAAATGGAATTGTTTTGAAAGAAGAATTATTAGAAATCGAGCTTACATTGATGTGTGTTCCAAACATGGGAGATAGCCTGTGGAAATATAGTATGAAAACAAGGATTACTGGGTTTAGGAAACACCTAGTGAATCAGTTTACTTGATGTATAAAATGTATGAACAGGAAATATTATAAAGTAAGCCTGAAAAAGATGCCTTTAAAGTAGGGAGTAGGGAGATAGGTTCAATAGGCAACATTACATATATACCATGAAGAATATTGAGACTCTGCAAAATCTATAAAGAAATAAGGGGTAGAGATAGGTAGATAGGGAAGCAAAGGATGAAGGAAGAAGACAAGGGAGGGATCTCTGGGTAGGGAGTGGTTAAGTAAGAGTAAGCCCAAGTTATGGAGCAGAATTTAATAAAAGAGTCAGAAGGGATAAGAAAGACATATATGTATGTAGGGTATATGAGTGTGTGTATGTATATATATATACACATACATATATATCATATATACATATATATCTACATATGTATATCTATCTATGTATCTATCTACATTTTTTCTTAACTGTGGCTTTCTTGGGGGTAGGGGGAATGAAAGGAAGATATGTGTGTATCTATGTATCTCTCTCTCTTTATATATATTATTACATGCACACACATATATAGTGTTTTTTTAAAAAACTATAGCCTATTTGGTGGTGGTAGGTAGAGGCGATGAAAGTGGGGGAAAAGAATAAAATAAAAAAAAGGTGTCCAGTAGAGAAGAAAAGAATAATTTATGAGGAAGTAAAGAAAATATGGGACCCTCATGAATATAATTTCATATATATATATATATATATATACTTTCTTAAATTGGTTTTTAGTTGTTATATATCTTCAATCTTCCCTGATGTTCTGCTGGGCATATGATAATGTTCTTTTTTCTTTTGTTTCATTTTGTTTTGTATTGCTTTTCTGTTTTTCTTTTTTTCTTATTTCAAATAAGATAAATTTCTTCAAATTAATTTGAAAAAAAATTAAGCAGGGAACAGAATAATACAGTTTATAGAGGCCTTGAATCTAAGAAGTTAGGATTTTGTTCTAGAATCATTAGAGAACTGATGAATGTTTCCAAATAATGGCAGTGGCATGGTCAGAACTTACAAGGTATTTTAAAATTTGGACTATAATCAATTCTCCTTCAAGTTGAGATTCTAGTTGAATTTGGGCAGAACATCACAAACCATACTTGAAGAAGATGTACCAAGTGTCTATTTAAAGACTGACATGAAAAAGTTTCCCTTGATAACCAAGAAAAACCATTGACATAACAAACATGTCAGAGGATTCTTTCTATATGTCAATATACTGATATATCTTTCTCTATATTGAATTTTTCCTCTGGATTTTGTTAACTTCCATATCCACTTATCTTCCCGATTCAGAATTCAGATCCTTTCCTCTGAAGAACTATCATTATCCTCATTAAACTGGGCCATTTATCAGCTAATGGGCTTGTATTCAATCCACCTGTCTCTTGTCTCAGTAGAATCCTCGACATAGTTCATGTTCATTTACTGGCAGCTTCAATTTGAGGGAAAAAAAGATTAGATGAAAAAAGATATTTCTAGGTAAAGTATTTACATAAAAGTATAAGTTTAGTGCTCATATTTCAAGAAAAGTCTGATGACACCAAAGTTAGTGTGCAAGTCATCATTTCTCATGTGGGGAGAATTCTGGGAAACGGATGAGGAAAACAATCCAATGAGGCAGACAGAGGAGGTTGACAGATACTTGGAAACTCATGGCACAGACTGCTGGACTTGAGATCAAGAATCTTGAAATCTTCTCCCAGAAATAAAATAGCAACCCAGGGAAAGTTATTTAAATTATTTGCTTAATTTTCATTATCTATTAAATAGGAATAATAATAATATCTCTTAGAGGGTTATTATAAGGATCAAATGAGTTAATATATGAAAAGTACTTTGCAGCCTTCAAACATTATATAAATGTTAGTTGTTGTTACTTACAAGATTTATACAGTCAGATTTCTGTCAAGTTTAAAAAATTGGAATAGGAACAAATGAAGGAGACCTGGATAGTGTAAGCACTGGAAATTTTGCCCATAAGACAGTTGGTTGAAAGAACTGGATATAGTTAGCTTGGAGAAAACTCATGATGAGGGGTTGGGAACCCATGAGAGCTGTCTTCAAGGATTTGAAGGGTTGTTTCATGGATAAGAAATTAAACTTCTTGTTTTAATCTCAAAGGGCAGAATTTTCAAGTTATTACTATTAAATTGTAGAAGGTGAGTAACACACATACACACATATTAATCTATCAATCTTCAGTTACAATCTAATCTATATAAAAGTACATATTTTCAATATATGTCTATATGTATAATATACTTGTGTATATAGGTATATATATGTATATATATATATATACACACACATACATATACATAATCATAAACTTCCTAGGGTTCCTTCCAATTTTAAGATTTTTGGAATTGCTAAATATTTTACATGCAAAGCCTTTCATATGACATAAGAGGAAGGGATGCATCTCGATGACAAAGTGATTAGGTATTAAATTAAAACCTTAGTTCTTAACCTTTTTGGGTATCATGAATTGACAACCTACTAACCTCTTCCCAAAACAATAACTTTAAATACATAAAATAAAACCATAGTATTACACTGGAAAACAATTGGAATTAATTCTTTCTTTCTCTTTTTCTCTGTCTGTGTCCATCTGTCTTTCTCTCTTCATCTAGTCTCAGAGCTGGTTAAAAATCTCTAGTTAGAAGCTGATGTCCTCTGAACCACAAGCTAGCTGTGGCTTGGTAGGAAAATAAGTTGGCAGTAATTGTGGTGGACTTAAGGTCTAGTTTGTGCCTTACCTTTATGAGTCATATAATGGAGCTTCATTGGCTTCTGGTGCCTATTACAGAGGGCTAATTCATGTGACCTCATCTAAATTAAGAAGTTTAGATTTCCCTTCCAGGAAATGGTCAAACTAAAGGTCTTTTTTTCTCTCTCTTTCAATCATTTCGTATACCTTGGGGAGTATCTTTAAATGTGTGTTCTTCCATTAGATGGTCTGAACAATTTCTCCCTTAAAAAATCAGAGAATAAAATGGAGCCAGTTTCAAATAGGAAAGAACTGCACTGTTGGATCCCACATAATGAAATTTAAATGAATAAAAAGCCACTATCTTGCTACCAACAGAGAAGCTATTTCTATTTTATTTTAACAGCAGTGCCTCCCTTTCCTGGCCTGTACACAAGTCAAAAGGAAGTCACTCTTTGTTTACATTTTCAAGTGCAAGCTGTTGAATGAGAGTTCCTTAGGAGTGCACACTGCTCAGGACAGTCATATTCTAGGAAAATGAAATGAAGGAATCATCTCAATGTCCAATGACATATGCATTTCTTTTTTCTTACCTCTTGTTTTCTTTTTCTTTGCTTTCAGTATTTATTTTTCCATCTCACTGAGACTGAAAACACAAGGACTATGCCTGGGGTCCAGTACCACTCTTTTTATAATCTCATGCTCCTTGAATCTTGAGGACTTATCATACTAAAGCTGAAATTAGTCAGGATGCCTCATTAGAAGAGCTTACAGTGATTACAGGAATGTGCCACCATATTCAATCTTCTTCCTTTCCGCTCAAATATTTCTCCATACTATTTTCACCAGTGACATGGAGTACAAAAGAAAATTAAGTTACAGGTTCCTGTTCAGACAACTAAAATGATAAAGTTCTTGGGAAATGATTTATTTTTATTCCACTCCACAACTCTGCCTACTTTTATATTTCTTTTGTCTCTCATTTTCTTTACAATTGCATAGCTGTAAATACTCCCACCATCTCTAACTTGGAACATTGCCTACTAATTGGTTTCCCAACTTTCAAAATTTCTCTTTCTCTCAGTACATCCTCTACTCAGGTATGAAAACAATTTTCCTAAAGGAAAGCTCTGATTATGTCATCACCACTACAGAAATTTTTTTTTGCTACTTAGTTCCCTCAAGGATAATATGCATTAAAATTCTCACTCATAGAATTGAGGGAAAGGCCCAAGTCACAAGCACCAAAGGATCAATAAGGCATATTTACAAATCACTTAAGAAATAGCCCAGACACTGTGTCCTGTGTGCAAGGCTGAGACGGGAAGGCAGAGCCGCTGGCTTCTTGGTAGCCTGGTCTGGCATTCTGCTGGCTTTGATCACCTCCAACTCATCCAGTTGGTGCCACCGGGTCAGAGGGGCATCCCCTGAGGGTCAGTTGTTCTTGAGGGCCCTCCATGGCAATCAGAGGCAGGTGGGCAGGCTAAAGGCTGTCCTATGGCCTTCTTTCTGCTTTCCTGGCCTTGGGCCTGCCTCTTTGGGCTAGAAAATCAACATCTATATTTCTAAGAGAGAGAGGTCTACTTAACTCATTGTTTGTTAAACTGTGAATTAGTACAGCTATTCTGGCAAGTAATTTGGAAACATGCTGCAGAAAGCAATGAAGTGTCATGTGGTTTGACTTAGCGTGCTACTGCTAAGGTTTATGTCTTAAAGAGATCAAAGAAAGGAAAATATCATATTTATGTACAACAATACTCCAGGAAATTAAATGGTGCAGTGAATAGGGAAGACAGGAATACTCATTTTCCTGAATTCAAATATGGTAACAAGTTACTATTTGGGTGACCCTGGACAAATCTTTACACATCATTTCCTTATCTGTAAAACTAAGTTGGAGAAAGAAATGGCAAACTACTCAAATATCTTTGCCAAGAAAACTCCAAATGGGGTCATGGAGGGTCTGGCACAATTGGGATGACTGGAGAAAAACAACAAAAATATTTATAGCAAAAAAATAACAAAGTATAAAAATCAAGGGGCTGCCAATTATTTGGGCAATAGACCAATGTATTATTGTATATGAATATAATGGAATGCCATTATGCCATAGGAAATAATGAAAGAGATTGTTTCACTGAAACATGTGGAGACTTGTATGAGCTAATTCAAAATAAAGTGAGCAGAAGAACAATTTAAACAGTAATACCACTGTTACAATCTAGTAAATTTGAAAGGCTTAAGGATTTTGATCCACACAATGACTAACCATAACTCTTTAGGATTTATGATGACACATGCTAGTCATTTCCTGTCAATGAGGTGATAGACTATAATTTTAGAATTTTTTGGATGGGGTGGGGATGATGAAAGTGGGTATGTTTTTCCTGAAATGTATATGTGTATTATGTTTTTTATGGTTTTTACTTGTTTGTGTGTATGCCTGAATGTGTATGTGTGTATGTTTAATCAGTGGGAAGGTGAAAATAAATTTTCCTTAATTAAAACTAATTTCTGAAATGAAGGAAATTAAATCAATAGAATACAAAGCTCTTTTTAATCTCAATCCTACCTGCCTTTACAGATTTATTTTATTTATTTCTATTTAAATTATATGTTCCAAGACTTCTTGATCTTCCAGATATTATGAGTAAACCATTAATTGGGGAATAAAGGAATAAGAGGGAGATGGAGAAAAGTTATATTGACATTTATTGAGAACAAAATAATGAAAATAAACATTATTAATAATAAATTAGAGACCATTTTTAATGAAAAGGCCAACATGGCATCATAGATAGAGAGCTGGTCTTGCAGTAGGAAAAACTAGATTTAAGTTATTCCTTTGATATTTTCTGATTGTATGTCATCACTTAATCTCTAGTACTCTAAGACTTGATCACTCACTAAACTTATGAATTGCAGAGAAAATTCTATTTTTATGCTCGATGGAATTTTTTATCAGACAGAGGAAGGAAACAAGTATATTTTTATATACTATGTTCCATGTACTGTGCTAAGTGGTTAATAAATGCTATTCATTTGATTCTTACAACCATCCTGGGAGGTAGGTGTTATTATTATCTTCACACTATACTTAAGAAAAAGTTAAGAGAAAGTGATTCGAAGGTTAAGTCACTTGCCCATGAAAGTCAGAAGATCAGGGCAAGAATCCTGACCACTCCATAAATGAATGGAGCTCAACTCTAACATAAAATTTAAAGTCAAAAAATAGGCTGGAAATGAATACACAGCAACCACAACAAGAATAAATAGCAACAATGGAATCTGAGCTATTATGGTGACAGGAAAGCTCAAGAAACAAACTCATAAAAAGGCAATGACTTGAAATTATTTACAAACAAACCTTAAAGATAAACAACTAGACAATTCAAAATAATTGTAAATCTACTTGTCAAGATATGCACAGGAATTTTATGAACACAATTGCAAAACATATTGTGTTATGGGCCAGAACTTGAAACAACATGCTAAGTCAGTGGAATTGATAGAGGCAATGATTATTTAGCAACATATTTAACAGTTCTCTAGTTCAGTACATGTACTTAGTACTTACTACAGTTCTACAAGATTCACACCTTTAAGAGAACATACATAAGCTAGGAGCCTCAACCAGGATTCAGTTGAGGAGATTCAGAAGCCAGAGAAGGCAGTTGAGGAGATTCAGAAGCCAGAGAAAGGCAGAAGTAAGGAAGAAAGAGAAGTGGTGGCAGGCTGTCCTGTGGAGAACACTATAATCAAGATCTGGAAGGCCTCCAGAAAAACTAGCTGAGTTCCAAGTGAAGGAGATAAGACTTTGAAGGAGACAATAAAGAATTTGGATTTTAATACCTAGCTGCATTTTGGGTGATTAATGAATTGAAATGAAGGCTGACTCCAGAAGCCCCCAAAGAAACCTGCTCCCACAGAACATTACTTTTTAGAGAAGAATATTACAATACCGCATGAAGAAGGAGCTAAATAATTGGAGACATATTAATTTATCATGGGTAGGTCAAATAATTATAATGAAAAATTACAATGCTACCTAAATTAATTTACTTATTCAATGCCATACCAATCAAAGAATTGTATAAAGCTAGAAAAATAATAAGAAAATTCATGTAGAAGAACAATAAATAAATCAATAAAAAAATATGAAGAACACTTACTTAGCAGTTGAAAGAAATGCTTTTATGATTGAAATTAAGTGCTATTTGCAATTTCAAAATATATATTAAATTCCTTGAATTAAGTAGTATTATTAATTTTTCTTTTTGGTGCAGAAACTGGGTCTCAGTGTTTTTATCTTCAATTTTTTGGTGTGGGGAAATGAGTTAATGATACCTTTTTTACAATCTTAATTATTCCATACAATATGTATGTGTGTGTAAGTATGTGTATATATAGGTATAGGGGTGTGTGTATGTGTGTGTGTGCATGCGCAACTATTTTATCTGACAAAGGAGGTGTCCAAGATATTGCATCTTCTCTGATGGGAAGTAGAATGTAAGTGATAACAGCAATAATAACAACAATGTCTTCCTTATAGAGTAGATTTCTATCACATGCTAAAAAGGCAGGATTTGGAGCTATTAGTAAGAGCAAGTGTATGGAAGTAAATCAGGACAAGAATAATATTAAAGATCAGAATTCTTGCCAAATGATTTCTATTCATGCTCAAGTACAAAAGGTTCCATGAATTCATCTTTTAGTATTTACATATTTGATAACTATAGAACATTTCACATTTAAAATTAATTTCACATTGAAGTGTCTCCATTTTCATCAAGGATTCTTTAACTACATTCAAATAATAACAATAATAACTCCTCAACCTCTTTTCTCTCTAAGGTTTTCCTAATCCAAAATTATTGTTCCATTCAGGCAGAGCTGAAACATATTTAGCTTTTGGTTTTCCCCAAAAGATCAGTTATTAAACTCACAGCCCATTGGATGCAAGGGCAACAGAATTTGAGGTCCTTGAAGGTTTTAATTGCTTGAGTGACAGTTAATAGAGTTTTTAATTTGTATAGCTAAATCAAATTAATTCTGATAAATAAGTGCTGCTGGAACCAGATTAAAATGGAATTGAAAAATGTGAATATACAGTTTGTAGATGTTGATTTTTATTTTTGCTGGACACTACTGGTCTATATAAATTCCACCTATGTTCTAGATAGGAAGGTGAGTAGGACTAAAAACAATTTTTATATACCTAAGACAGATTTAATTCTTTGAAATTCCCTTTGAGAAACTTGAGAAGAGAGAAAGAAGTTGCTTAAGGACAAGCATAGTTTTATTTTGGTCTGTATCAATAGTACTTAGACCAATGATTTGAAATGGGCTAACCATTTCTAAACAATCAAACCATTAAAAAATTGTATTCTCAGCATGTAGGGGAATGCCTTTCATTAGAGTTCTTCAGATAAAGGTTGGATGGTCACTTGGTAGGTGGTTGTGGAAAGGATCACTTTATTTCCCCTGAAATTGATAGGACTGCATAGACATAGAAGTTCCTTCCAGATATCAACTTCTGTGTTTCTATGAAGCATTTGATGAATGAAATTGAATGGAGAGGTTTACATAAATTTTGTAGTTATATTTGTAAAATAAAGCTTTAGAAAAAGTAACTGTTTTGAATTTATCTCTGCAAAAGGTGGATCATAACATTTAATAGTGGAAGAAAAATTGAAGATCATCTAGTCACAGAATCACAAAATTTTAGCATGATTCCTAAGTGCATATTTTATCTGACTGATGCCTAGAAAATAATTTCTTACTACAATAAATTGATGCTTTTATTTTAAATCTAAGAAAATTAAGCCTATTAAATGTTAAGTTGATTTCAGGAAACCATGTAGTTAGCAAGTTCTTGAACTCAAATCCAGGTCCTCTAATTCCAAATTTTATGTCCTTTCCCCTCTATCATGTTACCATTGTTTCTTCTTGAAAACTATGAAATGAGGTTTTTATTTCCTCTCCTTTTTATGACAGCAAATGTAAACTAACTAAATATGTTAGTTATATGAAGGTGAAGTGAAAAATAATGTTTCAATAATTTAAAATTATTTTTAAAAGTCCTAATTCATCTATTTCCTTAATTTATTTTCCTCTCTTAGTAAGCATATTCTTGTGATCAGAGATATTTTTACTATCACTAAAGATCTGCAAGGATTGGAGCCATTTCTGAATGTTTTTGTATATTTTTGCAGAAATATAATGAATATGAGATTTTTTTTTGTTTCTTGTTGAATCTCTGAAACAACCTTTTAAGAACTATATCCCTTAGTCCCCTTTGAGAATCCAAGCATTTTTTCATTAAATTCAAGGCTTTGATAAGTTGGATTCATATGATGTTTTATTGTTATTATTGTTTTGAATATTATCATATCAAAAATGAAGAGGATGAAAACAAAGCTTTCTATTTTAGTTATTTACTGTTATTGTTACATATAACATTTTAATTATGCATTGAGGAGTGAAAAGAACTCCTCCTGGAGTCTTCTTTACCTTAATAGAAAATTAATAGAGAATTTGTCAAGGACCATTCTTGTGATCTTCATTCAGATTGTATTGGTAATAGAATTTGTTAGTTCTAAGAATCTCAATTTTATTTCAGTTAAAGGGTCATACTATATTTAAAAAACACAACAGAATGATCAGTAAATCATTTTTATATTATGACTCTCAGAACAAGATTGTTGACAAGATATGAATGCCAAAACTTTATGAGCTGTGTTGGATGTAATTGACATAAGTAATGGCATCTGAGGTGACTTTTGAAGACTATTCTTTTGTCTGATATTTTAGATGGGCAGCTTTTTAAAAATCTTATATAGACATTTTGAATCTAAGCTTGTTGACCAAAATACTCAAAAAACTTGAGTTACTTAAAGGTTTTAATTGCTTAAATGATAGTTAACTGAGTTTTTAGTGTCTAAAGTTATATCTAATCAATTCTGATTAACAAGTTCAAGGAGTTATTGAAAGAGCACGGGAGATTTCTCACTAAAAATCCTTGAAGAAGTTAATTTCAGTCATTATTTTGAAGATAGAGAATCACCATATATGGGAATATATGTATTCAATAATTTTTGTGGGAAAAGTCAGAGAGATATGTTTTATATAATTTATTAAATTACTATTCTCAGAGAAGTTACATAATTAGAAAGTTCTAGTAGAGATATAAAAAAATGAATAAAGTAAATGAAAAGTTCAGATTTTTCAAACTTGAATTAGCAGGAGAGAGATCTTTGTCAGCTGGAGTCATCTGAGAAGATGTGTACGTAGGAGTTGAGGTTTAAGAGAAGCCTTGAAGAATGAAAAAGTTCAATAAGATGCAGAGAAATGCAGATGCATTACAGATAAAGTAATGATGGTGAATAAAAGTACAGAGAAAAAATCCCTTTTTGGGGTTCTGTGAACATACCAATATGACTAGTGAATAATAACAATAACATTAACTTAGAGTAAACAAGATTCTTAGTACTTTTGCTATAACAGAACCTTCAGAACCTAGAGCATATAACTATTCCCTATTCCTATTCCTTTCTTGCTCTTCTTTTCCCAGTTAAAAAGGCATTAAATAGCATTAAGATATCAGAAAGAGAAAAAAATAAATTAAATTTTAAAATGAATTATTTCTTTGAAAAATTCAAATCTAGAAAAATTCAATGATTTTTTTGTCTTAAAAATAAGCATCTTGGGAAAAAAAGAGGTCAAAGGTGAAAAGATTTCTTCCAAAATAAAAATCTAAAAACTATGGACAAAGATCCATTCAACCAGAAATAAAAGCATATTCCAAAATTCCTGAAATATAGATAGCAGAGAAAAGGCAGGAACTCATCTGAGATTTTCAAAATTTTACTTCAAACAACTTTAAAAATAATATCTCAAAATGAATTCTGGACTTTAAAACAAAAGGACAGGTGAAACAAATTTCCAGCCTAAGACTGATTAGAAGTTTATGAAAAAAATATATTTCTTATTGGAGAAAGAGTAAAGCATAGTCCAGCATAGGCAGCAACCTGGCAAGTTAAGTGATAGCCTTGGGGATGACTACTCAGAAGAAGATTACAGGATAACCTTTGCTGGCATGAGACACTTTTGCATTGGCCAAACAAGGATCCAGGTCACAGGCCCAGGTCACAGTCTCATGGTGAGGAGGATAATTACTCCAATAGAACTCACAGCTGAAGCAGGTAGAGACCCTGGTCAAAGTTTGAGTACAAAAGAATTTTTGTTGTTGTTCACAGAGCAAGCCAGGAGAGCAATGACTACACCTCTCCTCAGATCATGCCACATTGGAAGAACTGAAAACTTACAGATGCCAGAGTTAGCTCTAAAAACTGCTTCATTAAAAAAAAACAAACCCTCAAACTTGGAACACTGTTTTCTTCCAGCATGGGAGCACAGCCTAACTTTAACATAAAGTTCAGGATCAAGAAATAGACTGGAAAAATAAACAAATATCACCATCATCAATAACAATAACAACAACAATAAATACAACAACAACAAAAAAAACGAATCATAGAGATACCATGGTGACAAAGATTATCAAATCAACAACTCAGAAAAGAACAACAATTTTCAAACTATTAAATCCAAATAATCTACAACAACAAAAACAAGTAAATTGGTCTCAGACCCTAAATAGAATTCTTGAAAGACCTCAAAATTAAAAAAAAATCAAACAAGAGTGGCAAAGAAAAAAATTGAGGAAAGAAATGAGAGCAATGTAAGAGAATCATGGGGAAAAAGAGTCAACAGTTTAACAAAGGAAGTACACAAAAATGGAAAAAATATATATACAAAAACTTACTGAAGAAAACAACTCCTTAAAAAGTAGAATTGGTTAAATGGAGAAAATGTTCAAAAGCTCAATGCACCAAAAATTTAAAAAGTGAAATCAGATAATCAGAAGCTAATGAATCCACAAGAAATTTAGAAAACCCCTATAAAACAAAAACAAAAGTATGGAAAAAAATAGAAGAAAATATGAAATAATTCATTTAAAAAACTGACTAGATAATACATTGAGAATAGATAATTTAAATTATTGGACTACCTGAAAGCCATGATGAAAAAAAGAGATCATAGACATAATATTTCAAGAAATTATTCAGAAAACTTATCCTAACATTCTAGATCCAGAGGGTAAAATATAAATTGAAAGAATCCACTGATTACCTTGTGAAGGAGATCTCAGAAGTGTAGAGGACCTGAATTCTGGAGAAGTGTACTTGAAACAAGGTGCTAATTCAGTGGAATTGATGAGATGATGGTTCTCTAGTTCACATAAATACTTAGTACTTATTATGGTAATGTAATGGTTCTCTAGTTCACACATATTCAGTATGCTGTAATGATGGAACTGTACTAAGGTATATAAAGGCTGAAAAGGACTGGAAAAGGGGCATTCCATTTTTGACTATCCCCCTGGTAGCTCTCCTGCCTTCTGTACTCCTGCACTAAGATCAAGGCTGGTCCCGAGGACCTCCAGAGAGGACCTCATGAGAGCAAGTCTGGACATTAACAGAAGGAAAATTTCAGAAATAGTATAGGCTAATTTCAGAAGGAGAATAGTGCTGCAAGTATTCAGAATGAAATAATTCCAATATCATGGAACCACAGTCAAGAGATAAAATGGAATTCTACAATTTATACATTAAAAGATCATGGATTTGGTACATGGCATCCCAGAGGACGAAGGCACTAGGATTACAACCAAGAATCATCTACTCTGTGAAATGAAGTGGGAATCTTCAAGGGATAAAAATGGATATTCAATGAAATAGAGACTTTCCATTGTTCATGATAGAAAGACCAGAACTGAACAGAAAATCTGATTCTTTAATGTAATTGAAAAGAAGCAAAAAATGTAAACATGAAGGAAATCATAATGGATCTAATAATGTTAAATTATTTACATGAGAAGATGATACATGGAACTCCTAACAACTTTATAATTATTAGAATTATATATTATTAGAAAAATTATACATAGACAGACAGTATGGGTATGAGTTGACTATAAAGGGCTGATAAAAAACAAATTAAAGGGTAAGAAAGAGGAATGTTTGGGAAGAGAAAGAAATGAGAATCACAATAGGGCACTATTGCATATACAATAGACACAATTTTTGTTTTTTTGATAATGGACAGGAAGATGGTGGAATTTAGTAGACAACACTTTAATCTAACTCTCATTAGAATTGGCTGAAAGAGGAATTACATACACAATCTGTCTGGTATAGAAATTTATCTTACCCTAGAGGGAAGTCAAAGGAAAGAGGAATAATAGAAGAGTGTTGATAGAAAATGTGTATCCAGGAGTATCAGAGGAATAAGGAAGGAAAGAAGGAAAGAAGGAGGGAAAGATAGAGGGGGAGAGAGAGAGAGAGAGAGAGAGAGAGAGAGAGAGAGAGAGAGAGAGAACGAGAACACTAGAATGAATAGGGGGAAAAAGGTTGGAAAGAAATAAACAATTTGTAATCATATCTATGAATGTAAATGGGAGCAACTCATCTACAAAGTGGAAGCAGAGAGAGTGTAAAAACCAGAATCTTCCAAATTGCTTCCAAATTACAAGAAACACCCATGTTCTTGTGCATGGGTGCACTGCACGTGCACACACACACATACACATACACATAAATAAATGGATAAATTAAAAAAGATCAGGAACAGCAATCATATTCTCAATTTAAAAGAAAAATTATATCTAATTAAGAGAAAACTACATCTTGCTAAAATATACTACAGACAATGAAGTTATAGAAATACTAAACATATATGAACCAAATGACACAGCATCCAAATTCTTAAGGAAAAGTTAAATTAGTTGAAGAGGAAACAGACGATATATACTATTGGAGACAAAATTTTTCCCCTCTCAAAACTAAATAAATTTAACCATGAAATGATCAATAATGGAATTAAGAAGATAAATATAATTTTAGAAGATATAGATAATATAGTCCTTTGGAGGAAAATGAATGGAAATACTTCCTCCAAAAGAATGGAAATACTTCCTCCAAAAACTTTCCTCCAAAGGAAAATGAATGGAAATAGAAGTAATACACATTTTCAAAATAGTATATGACATGTACACAAAATTAACTCTTTGTTATCGTATTGAAAACCCCTCAAACAAATGCAAAACCTGGAAATATTAAATGCATCATTTTCACATAATAATTCAATAAAATTACATTCAATAAAGGGTTGTAGAAACAGAGATTAAAATTAATCGGGACATTGAAAGAACAATTAATTCCAATACTATATGGAAACAACAGAGAAGGAATCCTACTAAATTACTTTTATGACACAAATATGATTTTGATACCAAATCAAGAAGAGTAAAGACAGAGAAAGAAAATTATAGACCAATTTATTCAATGAATGTTGAAGCAAATCTTTTTTTAAAATTGCACTAGAAAGGAGATTATAGCAATATATCACATGAATTATGCCCTATGATGAGGTGGAATGTATATCTGAACACAGGATTGATGCAGTAGTGAGAAAACTGTCATCCTAGTTGAACATGTAAATAACAAACCCAAGAAAAATTACATGAATATCAATAGATGCAGAAAAAGCATTTAAAAACCCAAACTATTTGGTATTAGCTAAGAAATATAACAGTAGATCAGTGAAATGGGTTATCATCACATGATACAATGGTAAATTACTGTAATAATCTACTGTTTGATAAACCAGCTTTTGGAATAACTCACTATTTAATAAAAAAAACTGCTGGGGAAACTGGAGAATAGTATGGTAGAAACTAAGTATGGATCAACATATCATACCATATACCAAGAAAAGGTCACAATGAGGTACATAATTTAGATATAAATGGTGATGTCATAAACAAATTAGTAGAACATGGTTTATCTTGTCTGAAAGTTTTATGGAGAAGGGAAAAATTTATTACCAAACAGGAGATAGATAACATTGTGATATGGATAATTTTGATTACATTAAATTAAAAAGTTTTTGCACAAAGTGAATGTAACCAATATTAAAAAGGAAGCAAAAAGCTGGGAAAAAAATCTTTACAATCAGTATTTCTGATAAAGGCCTCATTTCTAAAATATGCAGAGAATTGAGTCAAATGTATAAATACAAGTTATCCCCTATTTGATAAATGGTCAAAGAATATGAGTACACAATTTTCAGTTGTAAAAATTAAACAAATATATAATCATATGAAAAATGCTCTAAATAACTGTTGATTAGACAAATACACTCTTCTCAGATTAGCTAAAAAGACAGGAAAAGATAATGATAAATTTTGAAGGGGATATGGAAAAACTGGAACACTAATGCATTATTGGTAAAGTTGTGAAATGATCCAACCATTCTGAAGAGTAATGCCCAGAATCATAAACAGTGCATATCCTTTGATGCAGTAGTGCCACTTTTGGGTCTGTATCCCAAGGAAATCATAAAAGAGGGAAAAGGACACATGGGATAAATTAAAATTATCTATAATCACATGAAAAAAATTATCTAAATAACTATTGAGTAGAGCAATGTAAATTAAAACAACTCTAAGATCCCATATCACTTCTATCATAGTGGTTAATATTACAGAAAAGGAAAATGATAGATTTTGGAGAGGATGTGGGAAAATTAGAGTGCTAATGCATTGATGGAGGGGTTTTGAACTGTTCTAGCCATTCTGGAGTTCAATTTTAAACTATGACCAAAGGATTATCCAACTTTTCATACACTTTGATCTAGCAATACCACAACTAAGACTATATACCAAAGAGATGATAAAAATGTAAAAAAGAAGTGGACGCCCATAAGTTCAAAAATGGCTAAATAAGTTGTGCTATATGAATATTATAGAATATAATTATAGTTCTGTAAGAAATGATCAGAAGATTGATTTCAGAAAGGTCTTGATTTACATGAACTAATGTTAACTGAAGTGAGTAGAACCAAGAAAACATTGTATACAGAAACAAGATAATGCAATGATCAATTCTAATGGACATGCATCTTTTTAACAATGAGGTGATTTAGAGCCAATTTCAATTAATTTGTGATAGAGGAAGTCATCTGCAATCAAAAAGAAGAATAAGGGAACTGAATATGAATTACAATATAGTATTTTCACCTACTTTGTTGTTGTTTGTTTGTTTTTTTTTTGTTTTCTTTCTCATTTTTCCCCTTTTTGATCTGATTTTTCTTGTGCAGCACGATAATTGTGGAAATATGTATAGAATTGCATATGTTTAACATAGATTGAATTGCTTGCTGAAACGGGAGGGGGTTGGGTAAAGAGAGAGAAGAAATTTGGAAAATGGGATTTTGCAGGGATGGATATTGAAAATCATGCATATATTTTGAAAATAAAAAAGCTAAAAAAGAAAAAAATGTAAAAAGACCCACATCTACATATATGTTTATAGTAACTGTTTTGTTGGTGACAATTGAAAATTGAGGAGATGCTCATTAATTGGAAAATGACAATAAACTGTGGTATATAAATGTAATTTAATACTATTACATGATAAGAAAAGATGAACAATTAGATTTCAGAAAAGCATGGAAAGACTTACATGAACTGTTGTTGAGTAAAATGAGCACAACCAGGAGAACATTGTGCAAAATAACAGCAATATTGTGCTATGATCAACTTTCATAGACTTAACTCTTCTCAGCAATGTAATGATTTAAGACACTTCCAAAAGACTCATGATAAAAATGTTACCCAAATTCAGAGAAAGAACTATGGAGTCTGAATGCAGATTAAAACATCTTATTTTTCACTCTTTTTCTTCTCTTTGTTCTGATTTTTTTTTACACATAACATAACTAATGTGAAAATATGATTTGTTGCCATCATGTGCAGGAGAAAAAGATAGAAAAGAAAAAACAACACAGTTGGAACTCAAAATCTTATAAAAGTGTATGCTAAAAACTATCTTTATATATAGGTCAAAAAAATAGAATGTTAAAAGAATTTAAATGCATATATATCAGTATATATCAAGATGTGTGATTTTCTTAATTTATAACTATTAAATATTTATAACTATTAAATATTAAATATAAATAATTATTATCAGCACTGAGGGAAAAAAAGATAGAAAGAATTAAAGTGAGTTTTCAAAAATCTTTTGTGCTCACATTAAAGTCAGTTTCTTCATAACAGATTAAATGAATTTGCATTTTCTGGCTTTAAACATTCATTTTAATTTAAACATATGTTCAGAAAAACTGGGGAAAACATGACAATTAGAAGATGAAGACTTATAGTATCATGAATTGAACCTTTTGTTTGATTTTAAAAATTGTGAAGAAAAGTTTAGAAAACTAAAAAGACGAATGGGAGGAGGACAAAAGAAAATAAAAGAGCAGAAAATGTTTTAGTTTAGTTTGGGTTTTTATTTTGTAATGCTCTGTTCAGTTTAAGTGATGTTAATAAAATCATGATGGTTAGAAATCTAAAAAAAAAAATGCACATTAAAAACCATAGGAACAAATGGACCTTTTCTTACAATGCCAAATAGTATTCATTTCAAATTATCATAAATTATCATAAAATATTAACTGTAATGGGGATAAACTAGAAGTCTTCCCCATAAGATCAGGGATAAAAGAAGGATGCCCACTGACATCAATGTTATACTTTAAATGCTAGTTATAGCAGTAAAAGGGGGGAAAAAAAGAAATTGAAAAAAAATCACCAATGAGGAAATAAAATCACTCTTTAAAGATGGCATGATGTTATAGTTGAAGAGTCAAGAAAATCAACTAAATAGGTTAAAAATTAATAACTGCAAAGTTGCATGATATAAAATTAAACACATAAATCAGCAGTATTTTGTTGGATAGTACCATAAGGTAAATATGGAATAAAGGAATAGCTCACTTACCTCATCTATGACAATGGAAGAATTTATGGTCAAACAAGAGAGAGCATGATGTGATGTGAAATTGATAATTTTGACTATATCAAATAAAAAGATTTTGCCCAAGCAAAAACAAGGCAGCCAAGATTAGGTAGAACTCAAGTAAATGGGAAATTTTATTTATTTAATTATATGTCTCTGATAAAGGCCTCATTTCTGACATATATAGAGAACAAAGTCCAATTTACAATGAATAATCTAGCAATTTATAAGATTGTGAATCAATTTCCAGTGGATAAGTGGTTGAAGCATAGGAAAAGGCAGTTTTCAAATAAAGAAATCAAAGCTATCTATGGTCATGAAAAATGCTCTAAATTATAATGTTAGAATGCAAATTAAAGCTACTCTGAGTTCTTACCTCATATCTAGCAGATTGGCTAATATGACAGCAAAGAAAAATAACAAATGTTGGAGGGGATGTGGAAAAAGTGGAACACTAACACATTGTTTGTTATGGAGTTATGACCAATGCTGATTGAATTAAGAGAAGGAACAGATTACTCAGAAACAATATTTTGTGTAGAATAGGTGCTTATTAAAAATGAATGATTGAATAAAATATAGAGGACTTAATTATTTGTCATTTAACAGTTTTCAAGGGTAGAATGAAAGGAGTTTAGCTTGAGTTTTGAGGTTAGAAAATAATTTCTCCATTTTCTTCTTAGTGAGATATACTGACCAGAGAAAGATGGATACTCTGTCCTGGTGTCATATGAAATATTGGCCCTATTTCATTCTCAAGTTCTCAAGTAATTATTTTTTGAGGAAAAGGCAAATCATAGTAGGTTCATGGAAGCCAATGGGATACCCCTCCACAAACTGGATCAGTCAATATTTCCTGAACTAGCCAACAACATGAAAATGAAATTTGTTCTAAGATGATATATAAAGAAAAAGACATATTATCTTCCCTTAAGAACCTTATGATCTAATAATTTGGAGATGAAGAATGATTCTATTCAGAATCCACTTTTATAATGTAGCTGGACCCGGAACTGCATTTAAAAATCTAAGGATGGGGCTTTAAATCTTGGCTTTTCTACATACTGCTTATTTTATATTAGGAAGCAATATCTCTTCTTTAGGGCTCAATTCATATCTCTAAAAGTAGAGATAGATTAGATGACCTATAAACCCCTGCTAACTTTATATTCCGGAGATGAAGTCCACAACTTTCATGCCTGACCATCCTATATAACCATAGGTCTGCACAACATTTAGGGGATCTTCATCAATTTTATTTGCTTTTGTAATTGAACCAAACTTATGCTTTAATCACAAAGTATGCCATATTGCAAGCTTTTCTTCTTTGTATTCTCGTTATTTAATTCTAATTTCTCTAGAATGACTTCAGTAATTTGGGATTAATTAGGGGGAATGAGTTCATCTGGTTCCTTTCCAAAGATCACCAAAGAAATATATGAGAAAAGTGAAGATTAGTTAACAGGTGAGAGCAAGGGGGATTTTGGACAACTGGTATCTCTTAGTTTTGATATCAAACTAAAACAAAGAAGAACCCTCAAATGTTATGCAGACTTATGGAAGGATATGGACAGGTCATGCCAGATAGAAGTTGTGGACTTCATCTCTGAAAGAAAATTTCAAATTGACAAGATCATAGATATACCTGAATATAATAGATTCAATGACTATAGTGATGGAGTGTAAAATTAAATTCAATAAACATTTAGCAAGCACCCACTCCAAAAAGGACAGCACAGGACTTCAGGGACATACCATATTTCAAAATGGCATTTCAAGAATCTTGCCACAAAACACAAAGGAAATGTGAACTATTGTTATTCTTATTATATAGAAGGATCAAGAGAGAACAGTATCTTAAAAATTTGGCCAGCAGTCAAGATTCAGAGAAACTGTCCAAATATTGAACATGAACAATGTTCATAACATTAGAGCTCAAATGGACTTATCAATTTATTAGTGAGACTTATGGAATAAAACCAGTCATTTACATAGTGATTCTTAAGGAAATAATAAGGGATCAAGAACATTTTATTAGTGTTTCTTTCTAGTGCATGAACAGAGAAGTTCTTAACTTATTTTGTTCATCATTAGTAATGCTTGCCAGTCTAGTGAAGCTTATTCTCAGAATGATATTTGAAAATGCACAATTAAAAAAAAAATTAGGAAACTGATTTTATAGGACACACACACACACACACACACACACACACACACACAATGAACACACTGTGGGCAAGTCATTTAATCCTGTTTGCTTCAATTCCCCATGTGTGAAATAAGCTAGAGAAAGAAATGGCACACATTTCTAGTATATTTATTTAGAAAATACCAAATGGATCATGAAAAATCAGACACACCTAAAATCAACTGAACACACATCTATTATGTATGGGTGCATGCATGTATGTACATATTTAAAGTTCACCAATCATAGGCAAAAAGCCACAACCCTAGGGAAATCTTCTGTCTAGAATTATCTAATCTCTGCACATGTATTAGTATCTAAGCTTTCTTGGAGGACATAAGACAACAGTTTTTTCCTCTTAGCACAAGTCTACTTTATAGTGTGTGCCTTGATAATAAATATAAGACATAGTCACATATGGTTTCCCACCAGTAACAACTTTTACAGATCCAAAGATTTTTTCAAGCTTTAATGATCTAGTTATTGTCATTAAACAGAACTAGTCCAGAATCATGTCCTTTAATGATTGCCTAAAGAATATAACATGGATGCATAGTCAAGAAGCCCAGTGATGTTACTTCTCAGACTTTAGCAGACTGAGTTAACAAGTTTTAATGTTAAGGCACTCCTACCTTTGAAGTCCTTTCTATATGTCCTTTATCTTTTATTGTAATGGGCCAGAATACTGTATTTGAAACAAGGATTCTTACAAGGTGTTAACTCAGTGGAATTGATGAGACAATGGTTATTTAGTTTAGCATGGTGATTAATAGTTCTCTACTTCAGTATGATTGATTTGATCTTACAACAAATAATGGTTCCCTAGTGATATGATTGGCTTATACTCAGTATGATGAATAGATTTAATTGTAATAGAGTACTTAAGAAGGTCAGAGTCAGACCTGGGTGGGGGTGGGGAGGATTGAATAGGACTGGAACAGACTTGGGGAAGACAGAGGACTGGAGGTTGGAGCCCAAGCTCTTGGACTGAGATAGACTTCAAGACAGAGACCATTGTGGTAGTCCTCTTACCCTTCCCACAGAAACTAAGACACAGTCAGGAGGACCTCCAGAAAGGTAACCCAGGCCCAGGCAAGGAGACCAGAATGTGAAGGAGAGAATTAAGATTTTTGGACTTTATCTCTGGCTTTTCTTGTGGTGATTACTTGCTGAAAAGAAGGCTGGTTCAGAGACCTCCAGAAAACTAAACAGAATACTACATTTTATCAAAGCTTTTTCTGGCTATGTAAATACACATGAAGACAACAGATATACACACACAGCTTAATTTCCTTACTGGGAGTTCTCTATATTGATGAAATCACAGTCCAGACCAGTTAATATCAGATTATGAAAAAAAATGACAATTTAAGCAGCATCATTATAAAATAGATGTAATCAATATTGATCACTTTTATTTCTGTCATAATTTGTGGTTTATAAAGCACTTTTTCAACAACAATCCTATGAGATGTGCCATAAAATTAATTATCCTCATTTTACTGATTAGAAACCATTAGAAAGAATAACCAAGAAATTGAGTGGTTTGACAAATCAAGGTCTCATGTTATTAAGTGTGTGAACCCAAGATTTAAGGCTTCAAGTTATCACCTGTCCATATGCAAAAGAACACTGACATTTTGTAAAGCCATTTATGTTTGTTTGAAATTTATAACAACCATAAAGATAGATATTGCACACATTACTATATTTCCGTTTAAGAATGAAAAAGGCTATGCTAGGAGAAACTAAATGCATTGGTTACAGTTCTACAAATTATAATTGTCTAAAACCAAATTAAAATCCAGATGCATCTTGACCCCAAATTCTTTTTCTTTTCTATCTTACTGATATCTGATTATCTTTTACTGAAACCTTGTCTATCAGTGCATGTCAGCACCTCCTTAGCAATTTAGTATTAAAAATATCCTTAGGACACTGAGATGTAAGCAATTTGCCCAGTATCATCCAGAGAAGTCTTCCTGTCTACAGGATCACTTTTATCTTCCTACATCATGTTTATCAAAATCCCTTTTGAGTCTTCCATCTCCTGAGCCTAATTCTTATTTTTCTTGGAGGCTTTGGATATAGGAGCTTTGTTATCTTCTTCTGAATGTTTGTTTTGATTTTTCTTATCACTATAATAATTTTCAATGGTAAGAAACTTTTTTTTTTGCACATTTTCCTAATCTATTACTTGACTTTTATCTCGTTGTTAAAGTGGGGCTATATTTCCATGGTGGAGTGTGGCACTATCAAGTTTCAGGGATTTTGTGCAGCTGTTTTCAAAGATCCTTCTAGGAGCCTGACCATAAGCACTCTTTTCAGCCCTAAAGCTATTAGGAATGTCCCCACCCACGGTAGCTGTAAGATCTACTGTGCTGGCCCGGGCTGGGTCTGCTAACCAGCACTGAAGCAGTCTGCATTAGTATTGCACACTGAATTCCCATCCTGGTGCCACAAACTCTTTCTAATGATATTCCAAGTCTTTCCCAGGCTGAGAGAGAAACAAACAAAAAACTTCTAGTACTCCTGCTGATTCAGATTCTTACCTTGCTGAAGTTGGAATCAAGTTGTTTGAGACTGAAACTAAGCCTGTGCTGGTACAGCCTGCACTGGGACTGCATGCTGGACTCGCACCCTCATGTCATAGACCTTTTCTGCTGACCTTCTAAGTTATTTTCAGCTGGAAAATGTTCCATTTTGTCTTTTTGGGTACTTTGAAGCTCTAAAATTTGTTTAGAGTAATTATTTAAAAGATTTTGGAGCAGTTTTGGGGAGAGGTTTAGTGAGTTCCTGTCTTTACATTGCCATCTTGGCTCCACCTACTACATAATGTTTAACTCACAAATAAAGCATCAAAAAACAAGGATGTAGAATGATTGAGAGAAGAAAGTTGGTAAATTGCTAGATTTTTCTATAAGAATGTTTTTTAAATGTTCTGTAGTTTATTTGAGTGTTGGGAAGTGCATTTTGGGGATGTTTTTCTTTCTTTTTTTAAGGGTAAATACTCCCTACACCCAAGGTACCTTTATAACATTATCACAGAATATCAACAAGAAAAATGAAATATCCATCCAATAGTAAAGGAAGAAGGTCACTGTTCTAAATATCATTAGATTTGCTCTTACCAAGATGTACTTAATTACAGAATATTTTCTTTTCAGAAAGTTAAACTAGAGCTTTGAGGATGCATCAATGATTAGTGATATTTTATGATCACAAAAAGAACATATACGCTATCTCCATGGGTCTGTTGAATGCATGTTTCTAAAATAATTAACCAAACAGTGAGAACAAAAAAATCTGATACCTGCCTATTCACTGGGTCTATACTCAGGTATAATTATAACTGAGAATCATTGACAACTAGTACCGGGTATGTAGTACACATATAATCAGGCCTCAAATTATCTTTGTGTTTTTTCCTTAATTTGACTTTATTTTTCTTTAGAACCCAGAATATAACAGCTAAAACCAACCCCTCTAATATTATGTCATTTCAGCTGATCTTCAGCGATTATAACAGAAGTTCTCAGATACACTGGAGAGAGATTACACTGAAGGCCTGATGGGACCATCTGCCTCAAGTCATTTGTAGCTGTATGGGGAATCTAGTTGTTCGTAATGACAAATAAACAGAGCCAAGTGGAGCCTGAGGTATACACACCCCCAATGTCAGTATACAAATTGTTTATATAAATTATGAGTAGGCAGGGTGGGATCAGCTGTTAGCAATTGTGTTTTCAGAGGCAAACTTAAAAAAATGTAGAAAAGCAACTCTAGAAGTACACTGAAGCTTGTGATTGTCAAAACAAACATGGTTGATTCTGAGAAGCCAGAACAATTTCAACATTAGTTGGGTAAATTTCATAGATAGCAAATTAAGAAAAGTTTGGGGGATCAGGGTATTTTCCACACTTGGTAGTAATGATTTCCATTCCTTATTTCATCTTGTGTGTGAATATTTTGTCACTTGTTTTAGTTTTTCTGCTATGGAAATTACCAGCAGAATGGTAGCTATGTCTCTGTTTTTTGAAAATGAAAAACTGAAAATAAGCCTCCATTTTTTTCAATGGGATAAGGAGAGTAAACTACAAAATTATCTTGAGTCAGATAAATGATTTTAGAAATTTATGTATAATAAAAATCAACCCTAGGCTTTTCTGTCTAGAATGTACCTAAGAATATCATTGCAAATCTCATTTTCAATCAAACAAATCCTTCAGCTAAAGCAGTGTTTCCCAAGCATATGGCATCCTGAAAATTATCTGTGTGTCACAAAATTTTGCATTTTATGTGTTTGCAGATAAGATTTGGAAATAATTTTATTTAATATAAATTTGGATTACCAAGCATTCATTGTGAGCTAAGCATCATATTTGTAAAATAAGCAGGACCTGTCCCTTTCACACTAGCCTCAAAAGCTATCAGAATTTGAATTTGCAAAAGAAATACCAAAATCAGTGTTCTTCTTGCAGGGTAATTACAAACATGAACTTCTCTAGTCTCTTATTATATTGCCAACTCACATACATCTTGCAATAAACCTTGATTTATTGTAGTAAAGAATAATGTATGGTCAGATAGCCAACAAGCCTTTATTAAATACTTATTTTATGCTAGGCAGGCAAGTGGTGTACTGCTGGGCCTCAAATCAAAAAAAATTCCTCTTCCTGAGTTCAAAGTATCTGGTCTCAGATACTAAACATTTGTGTGACCCTTAAGTTTCTTTGTTTCAGTTTCCTCACCCATAAAATGGGCTGGACAAGAAAATGGCAAACCATTTTTTTGTCAAGAAAATCCCAAAAAGGGTCACAAAAAAATTGGACATGACTAAAATTCAACTAAGCAACCATAAAATATGCTATGCATTATGCTAAATATCTGGGGACATAAATAGAAATAAAAATACACTCTCTGCCTTCAAGTAGCATTCTAATAGGGTGAGTCTAATCATAAAAGGTAGATGGAAGATGTTATAGTGTGTAATGCTAGCAAAGTCAAAACAATCAGTAATCATGAGCAAAGTGTATGAAAATCTCCAACTAATGGATAACAGCCAGTCAGACAGGATAGAAATATCCACATTGAGAACAGGTCCTGACATACAGTAAGTGTCCAATAATTGTTTACTTATTTTAGAACAGCTTTCTCATAGTAGCACAATGAAATCAAATGTCTCTTTTCTCTGCTTCCCAACTTTGCTTAGTAATTAGCAATGGAAATACAGTGAGGAAGGTGAATACTAGGTTTTTTTTTCCTTCTTTTGTCTCATTTCCATTCAGAGAACTGAAAGAAGAAATTTCATCTAATGTAATCTCTGCTAGAATTAACAAACATCTAATTGAAGGTATCTAAAGAAAGGGTTCTTTTGCACTTTGTAGACTTATCTAATCTTTGATTACTCTAATTATTAAGAAATTTCCCCTTATTTTGAACAGAAATCTATAACTTCCACCCATGGCTACTACTTCTGGTCTTCAGAGATTAAGCAGAAGAAATTGAAGTACTTTAAAATGGAAAACTTGAAGACAACTATTGTATCGTCTTAGCTGCATTTTATGTAGTTTAACTATTACAAGATATTAAGTATTACATACTTGTCTACTATTTATGATTTTTTTCTCTCCCCCTCTTTGTAATTATATATTGAACTGAACCCTGAATTGAAAGATGATATTAACTTTCTTTTATTTTAAATTTTCATTTACTTTATTTTTAATTTTTGGAATAAAACAAATATTTCTATAATGGTATATACTATAAAAGATTTCTCTACTGAAGATAATGCATCATTACTTAATAAGCTAAGATTTTGGTACAATACAAGGAAAAATTTCCTGACAATTCTAACAAAGTACATAAATTTGCTTAAAGGAGATGGAAATTCTGTTACTGGATCACTTCAATTACAGGTTAAATGAGTCATTTTCAACCAAGTAAACTGTTGGTTTATATGACCTTTGAGTTTTTAATCAGTTTAACTGATAAAAATTATATTCTTCAGTTTTGCAAGTACAAAGTATATCTTTGCAAATCTTCCTTTTGTTCAGAGAAATTATGAATCCATTGTTACTGTATATGATGAAACTAGATATTGTAACTAATATCATAGAGAAAATGAGTGCTGTGAGTAGAGGTTGGACTGGATGACCTTGATGATCCATCCATTCATTCAATTATTAAGCATATACTAACTACATTGTAGGCATGATAACCAACCCTGGAGATACAAAGACTAAACAAAAATAGTTTAGACATTCATTTCCTTTCCAACTCTTCTCTAACCTAAAATATAATAATAATTCTTTAAATTGGAACTCAACTCACAAGCATCCTCAAATAATTAGTAACATGGAGTTTAATGTTTGTCTAAATGTGATGTTCAAAGAAAAAAATAACTGATCAGAAAATTAACTCAATGCACTAAGTTATTCTCAAAAACAATGAAGTTTTCTGGGTATAAAATATTGCTAATATACAGTTTAATTTTTACTCAATTTACACTATTTTCTTTAGCATGATGGGAGTTCAAGTTTATCTTTATATTCTCAGTGTGTTAAAGCAGAAGAACTATCTAAAAATCAATATTATTTATTTTATTTTCTATGATCGGACAGTAGACTAAGGTATTTTAGGGGAAAATATCAACAACAATGATTGAAACAAAAAGAGCTGCTAGTTAAATTTTTAATTAACTAGTGAATAAGAACCTCTCATTCTTCATAGATTTTGTTTGTAATAGTTTAAATGTCATTCAACACAGAAGGCTAGTATTCTTTTGTTTTTTTTTTTAATTTCTCTATTTTTTATTGTATTTTGTTTTTCTAAATTCAAGTAAAGATAATTTTCAATGTTCATTTTTTATAAGACTTTTTGTTCCAAAATTTTCTCCTGCCTTCCCTTTCACCATCTTCCCCAGGTCAGCCAAAACAGTCTGATATAGGTTAACTCTGTGCAATTCTTTTAAACATAATTCCAATTTGTCACGCTATGCAACAGATCAAAAAGAAAAAAAAATGATAAAGAAAAATAAGTCAAACAAACAAACAAAAAAAGATGAAAATGTTATGCTTCCATCCACATTCAGTCTCCATAATTATTTCTCTGAATGTGAATGGTATTTTCCTTCCCAAGTCTATTGGAATTGGCTTAAATCACTGGATTCAGTGGATGCTGATTGGAAGACCTATTTTCCACACACAGTTCTGGGTTATAGTTCTAATAAAGTGGAGCACTTATAATAAGTCACAAGGGAGCAGGAGCCATAATCACAGTTTCAAGGTAAAGAGAAGTATTAGCATTTGAAATTAAACAAAAGTAGAGAACTTGGTCATAGTTCCAAGTCCAAGAGGAACACTAGCGCTTGAGGGTGTAAAGTGCAAGGGCCCTTCCTGGGAAGACAACAGAGTGCAGACCAGGTGAGTAGTGACTTCTCTCATGACCACATGACCTTGGAAGGACTGCAAATTACTACTGTAGTCACACTCTTTCATGAGCAGAGCCCAATTTTAATATAAAGTTTAAAGTCAATATACAGGCTGCAGAAATTAGCAAACAACAACAAAAAAGAAAAACAACTTTGATTATTAAATACACAATACACATACAATAATACAGCCAGTGTTTCTGATAAAGGTCTCATTTCTAAAATATATAAAGAACTGTATCAAAATAAAAATATGTCATTCCCCAATTGATAAATGGTCAAAGCATATGAGCAAGCAATTTTCAGATGATGAAACTAAAGTCCTCTATGGATATATGAAAAAAAAATTCTAAATCACTATTAATTAGACAAATTCAAATCAAAACACCTCTGAGGTACTGCCTCATACCTCTCAGATTGGCAAAGATGATAGTAAAATATGATGATAAATGTTGGAGGGGATATGGGAAAACTGGGAACACTAATGTATTGTTGGTGGAGTTATGAAATGATCCAACTACTTTGGAGAGCATTCTAGAACTATGACCAAAGGGCTATAAAATTGTTCATACTCTTTGGCCCAGCATTACTACTACTGGGTCTATATTTGAAAGAAGTCATAAAGGAGGGAAAAGGACCCAAATGTAGAAAAAATAGCTGTAGCAGCTCTTTTGGTAGTAGCAAAGATTTGGAAAATTAGTAGATGCCCATCAATTGGAGAATGGCTGAATAAGTTGTGTTATATGAAGGTAATAAAATATTCTGTAAAAATGATGAACAAGCTGATTTTAGAAAGGCCTGCAATGATTTACATGAACTGATGCTGAACAAAATAAGCAAAACCAGGAATATATTGTATACAATAACAGCAGGATTATTTGGTGATCAAGTATAAAGACTTGGTTCTTTTCAATGCTTCCAATATCCAAGGCAATCCCAATGGACTTGGGATAGAAAATGCCATCGGCATTCAGAAAAAGTACTATGGAGATTAAATGTAGATGAACACATGCTATGCTCTCCTTTTCTTTCTGTTTTTTTTTCTCTCCCATGGTTTTTTACTTTTGTTCTATTTTTCTCTCCCAAAATGAATTGTAAAGCAATATGTATTTTAAAATTAATTAATTAATTAAAAAACAATAAGCCAAAGTCAAAAGAATGAAAAGAAGGGAGATATCTCATTGGAAAAAACAATTAATCTGGAAAATAAATTCAGGAGAGATAATTTAAGAATTACTGTGCTACCTGAAAGTCTTTATAAAGAGCCTAGACATTATACTCCAAGAAGTTAAAAAGGAAAATGCCCTGATATTTTAGATGCAAAATGTAAAATAGAAGTTGAAAGAATCCACAAGTAACCATTTAAAAATATTTCAAAATGAAAAACTCCTAAAAATATTTTAGCCAAATTTAGGAACTCTCAGATCAAGGAGAAAATTTTGCAACCATACAGAAAGAAATAATTCAAATATAATGGGATTACAATAAAGATAACACAAAATTTAGCAGCATTTATGTTAAAGAAAATTAGAATTTGAGATATACTATTCCACAAATCAGAAGATCTAGAATTACAATCAAGAATAGCCTACTCAGCAAAACTGAGTATAATCATTCAGGAGAAAAGTGGATATTTAAATGAAATAGAGAACTTCCAAGAATTCATGATGAAAAGACCAAATTTGGGAAAAAAATGGACTTTTATGCAGAAGACAAGAAAATTAAAAAGGTAAATATGAAAAAGAGATCATAAATGAGTTTAAAAAGGTTAAATATTTACATTATTGTATGGGAAGGTAATGTAGCTTAGAACATTATAATCATGAGGACAATTAGAACGCATCCACATATACAGAAGGCACAGGTTTAAATCAATTATGTGGGGATGATCTCCAAAAAATATGAAAAGGTAAGAAAAAAAACACACTGTAAAAAAGTTGGAAGGGAGAGATAGAATGGGGGAAATATTTTATATACAAGAAGTACATGAAAGAGCTTTCACTTTGGAGAGGAAATTGGGATGTATTTGTGGGTAATATTTGAATCTACTTTCATTGAAATTGGTTCAAAGAGAGAAGAATATATATCCATCTATCTACCTGTCGGTCTGTCTTTCTCTTTCTCTTCCCACTCAGTTGAGTTTAGAAATCTATCTTATCTGACAGAGAAATAGAAGAAGAAGGGTTTAAGGGAAAGATGGAATTTATAAAAAGGCAAGAAGGTTAAGGCAGGCAGTGATCGCAAGCAAAACAGAATTCTGAGAAAGGATAGGATAAAATGAGAGAAAGAAAGTTGAGCAGAAGAAAATAGGATAAAGAGAAATGCACAGCTAACATTCATAACCGGGGACATTAATAGAATGAGCCTATCTTTAAAATAGAAATTGATAGCAGAATGGATTAGAAATTGGAAGACAACCATAAGATGTTTATAACAGACAAACTTGAAACAGAAAGACACACACACAGAGTTAAAATAAGGAGATACAACATAATCTATTATTCTGCAACCGAATTTAAAAAGTCAGGAATAGCTAACATCATCTCAGATGAAGCAAAAGTAAAAATATCTCTAATTAAAGAGATAAATAGGAAAGTTACATTTTGATAAAATGTACCATAGTCAATTAATATTAAAATATTTTATGGTAAGTTTTTCTGATAAAGGCCTGATTTTTTCAAATATTTAGGGAAATGCACGGAATATATGAAAATAAAACATTTTCTCCAGTTGATAAAATTCTCAAGGGATATGAACCAATGATTTTGCAATGAAGACATCAGCATTATCTATATTCATGAAAAAGTGCTCTAAACCTAAATATAATTATCATAGAAAGGCAAATTAAAATTACTGAGAAACTATCTTATATTAATCAAAAATGACAAATGATGGACTGGATGAGGGAAAATAGATACACTAATGAATTGTTAGTGAAGTTGTGAAGTGATTCAACCATTCTGGGGAATAATTTTGAACTATACACAAAGAACTATAAAACTGAATGCATTTTGAAGCAGCTTACCAATAATAGGTCGATACCCCAAAGAGATAAAAGGAATCAAACATATACAAATATATTTATAGCAACTCTTTTTGTAGTGGTAAAGGATTAGAAATTGAAGGGATGCCCATAAATTGAGGAATTGTTGAAGAAATTCTGGCGTATGATTGTGATGAAATATTATTATGCTTTAAGAAATAATGAGGGGTATGCTTTCAGGAACAGCATGGAAAGACATGGTATGAATTGATTAAAGTGAGCAGAAACAGGAGATCATTGTACTTGGTACATGATGAATATTGTAATGATGAATAGCTATGAAAAAATGTAGATCCTCTGATCAATATAATGATGTCAAATAATTCAAAAGGACTCATGAGGAAAAATTCTCTTCATCTCTAAAGAGAGAACAGATGATCTCAGTGTACAAATTGAGGTACATTTTTTTTTTCATTTTATTTTACTTGTTTTTATGTGACATGTGAAATGAAAATATTTTTTGCATAATTTAATATGTATAATTGATATCATATTTCTTGCTTTCTCAGTGGATGGAATAGGGACAGAAGGGAGTTAAAAAAACTTAAAACTTTTTTTAATGGTAAAAATAAATTTAAAATATTTAAACAAAACAGGTCTACAAAGCTTGATTTAATTTCTCTGTAAAATTCCTGTTCATATGCAAGTTAGATTATTATCCCCTGAGGCTTCTTCTAGTTCTGAGGCCTCATAATTTTAGGTTTGCTGAATCAGGTAAAATATCATTTTGATATTTTATTCTAAAAAATCTAAAAACTTGTAAGACATAAAAAAGTTTCTTTCTGATCTGCTGTCAATACTCATTTATTCTATAATACAACATCACTGGGTCTCATTGTGTTCCCAATGTAATAATATGATTTTTACAGACTTTAATCAAGTCATGAGGAAAGTATAAACAAGGCCAAAATCAAGCTCATTATGATTTTAAAAATCCATCATATGGAGTCAATATGTACTGCTGTTGTAAAAGAGGCATAATTTTAGTCATCATCTTCACTGATAAGGATAAAGCTCTCAATGAAGTCGTGAGTTACATTTAAAAGGATTGACTCAGGAACCAGAAGTCTTGGGATCCAAATCCAGTCTGGACTACTTCTAAAAATGAGAATCAGTTTTAAAGGGGCTACCTCTTAAAACTCAACTGTTTTGATGGATGAGTGTCTAGGTGTAATTGTTCTTTGAAAACTGAACAGAATTCCTTAAATATCTTCTACCATTATTTTCTAAGTTTCAAGCATCATTTCAAATGCAATTGACTGCCTCCTTGTCTTTGAAGCCCTCTTTTTATTCCTATTTAAGTATATTCAGTCTTTCTTCAGATAGCTTAGTGTTTAGTAGTAGTACTAGTAGTAAAGTTAGTATTAGGTAGCAGTGGTAGTGGTGGTGATGGTGGCACAGTGGATGGAGGAGGGATAGAGAGATGGGTCTAGAATCAGGAAAACTCATCTTCCCAACTTCAAATCCTTCCCTAGGTACTTACTAGCTTATGTGACCCTGAAGAATTCACTTAACTCTGTTTACTTCAGATTCCTCATCTATAAAATGAGCTAGAGAAGGAAATGACAAATTATTTCAGTATTCTATCAAGAAAATACCAAGAGAGGTCACAAAGAGCTTGACAAGACTGAAAATTACTGAACACCAACAAAATTAGTAACAACAATAACAATAGTAATAATAAGAATGAGATGTAAAGGGAGAACAAGAAGAACTAGCATTTATTTTCTGAAAACATAAAGTTTTCAAAGAGATTTACAAATATTATGTCATTTTGTCCTCAACTCTGTTGACCAAGTGTTATTATGACCACAATTTTACAATTAAAAAACAGACAGATATGTCAAGTGACTTGCTTAAGGTCACACAGCAAGTACATTTGTGAGGATTTGAGCTTGACTTCAGGTTTCCTGAGTTCAAGACAAATATTCTATTCACTACCTCACATTGCTGTCTCATTACACTTATCTGTACACGTGTGTCCTCTATGTAAGTTACAAGTTATTGTATATACTTATAATAAAATTTTTTCTATTAAAATATGAAAGTATAGTTTTAGCAAAAGAAAAGTCTCTGAATACTTGAATGAATTAAGATAAATTGAAGCTAGCATAATTGTGGAAGAAATTTGTATAGTAACCATAATATTATAATCAATTTTGAAAGACAAACTGTTCACAACACAATGTGTAATAGGCTGAAGCTCGAGTTGATGCATTGAGGTCCCAAGAATGTGAGGCTAAATAGCAATTGGATGATACTCTATTAATATATCCTTGGAGAAAGAATGGCCTCGCCCACTCTCTGCAAGTTTTTGATGTGTTGTATAGAAAATGACATAGAGACGACTTGTGTGGGTGGAGAGAGAAAGGCAGGAAGAGAGGCAGAGTGGCTGCTGGTCGAGTTCGTGTAGCAACTGCTCTCACTTCCTATCACCATCTTCCTTCATCTCCATAAAGAATAAAGATCGAGGATTTTCCCTTAACCTGAATTCCTGACTCTGGCTGATTTTTAAATACACGGTCATCACAACAATGACCAACCACAATTGAAAAGACTCGTGATGAAATATGTAATTCAGTTCCAGATAGAGAGCTGATGGACTCAAAGGATGCATTAAATCACTCCATTCCTTGCTTTTGTTTCTGTGAAACTTCTCTATCTTTTCCTTCCCTTCTTCTCCCCACTTATTCTTTCCTTTTCTTTTCCTTCTCTTTAATTATTTTCCCCTGACATGACTAATATGGGAATTTGTTTCATATAACTACATCATCGTAATGAGTTTTTCTTGTCTTCTCAATGGATAAGGGAAGATGAGGGAGATGATTCAGAATTGAAAATAAACTAAAATTGAATGACAAGTAAAATGCATGTCCTTGGAAAATGTGGATACATATCTATACATACACATACACATACATACTATATATATATAGCATATTATATATATATAGTATATAATATATATTATATATATAGTATATAACATATACTATATATATATTATATATAGTATATACATACATATATATTATATACTACACATATCTATATATACATGTATATATACAATACACACCTGCATATGAAACTAAGGATCCTTGATCCAGTCAAACTCCTTCATTGTGCAGATGAAAAAATTGTACTTCAGAGGAGCTATTTGACATAGAAAGTCACACAACCATACACAGAGCTATGCTATGTGTCATTAAATTCTTTGTCTATATTTGTCATTGAACTTATTTACTTACCAAATTATTTGTTTGAATTATAATGTTAATATTGTGATATTATAAGATAGATAAAAGAAAAAGCAAGGGACAATGTAGTCATCTCTTCAGGTGGATGACAATATTATTTATTCATATCTAGTGGAATAAATATAAATCTTTATATATTTAATGAATTTAGGAAAATTATTGGGTCCCATTCTACCTGTCTCCTCATATCTCTAAACCAGCATAAGTAATGGAGTTTGTGATATGCTGGAGGACTAGTGGGACACTTATTTGGCTTTGATTTCCCAGGCACAGGTGGTACCAGCAGATGCAAACTCGTTAGTTCTTGTTGGCCCTCCAATAGCTCTTGGGTTTTTCACAATTCTTTCAGCTGGGGATTTAGTGACCATGATGTCTCTTATGAGTTGGCTAGATGCCATAATGTGATGCCATTTGTTGCAATGTGTTCAGGGCCTAAAATCAAATGAAAAATAAAAAAGAAGGCATATCCAAATTACCTTGATCAGCTGAATCATGTACAACAGTAATAAAACCTTAGCATTGACTCCTTCTACCTTTCTAATATTCTCTAAGGGATCTATTGGATTTTTTTCCTTGAGTGGAATACTGTATAATAAATCTTTTTTTGCAATAAAAGTTTTATTGATGCTTTTTGTTTTTTATATCATAGTCATTTCCATATATCCTTGCCAACTCAGCGAGTCTTTTCTGATAACAAAGAAAAACAACTGACCAAGCAACCACATCTAATAAGTCATTCAACTTTCTTTCTTTCATTTTTAAGTTATATGAATTATGTTATGATTATAGGTTTTAAATCAAGGATAATGTATTACCAACTTTTCAAAGCACCATCACTATTCTTTCATTGCCAAATATCTTAGAAAGACTTTATAAATATATATTAAAAATTGCAATCAATCCATATTGTTCTTTTCTAATTTGCCATAGAAAGAAACTATGTTTCTTCACAGTTAAAGGTTCTGATAAAGACCTCATTTCCAAAATATATAGAGAACTGACTCAAATTTATAAGAAATCAAGCCATTCTCCAATTGATAAATGGTCAAAGGATATGAACAGACAATTTTCAGATGATAAAATTGAAACTATTACCACTCACATGAAAGAGTGTTCCAAATCACTATTGATCAGAGAAATGCAAATTAAGATAATTCTGAGATATCACTACACACCTGTCAGATTGGCTAAGATGACAAGAAAAAATAATGATGAATGTCCAGGATGAAAGTGTCCCTTGGAGAAGAAGAGGCAAGATACTGTTTATTCTGCATTTATTTGAGCCATGCATAAGGAATAACCCAAGCGTAAGTAATAACTTATGTGAAGCTTCACTATTCTCTTTCTTTCTTTCTGTCTCTCTGTCTCTCTCTCTTTTTCTCTCTGTCTCTCGCTCTCTCTCTCTCTCATATATTATATATGTATATACACATACATATATACACATACATATATTCTTATATACACAAAGGTCTTTATACATGACATATATTTGTAAAGAGAAACAGGTAGACAGACACAGAAACAGTGAAAAAATGTATGAATGAATCAATGAGAAATCTCTTAATCCAACAAACAAGATCTTCATCTATCTTTTTGTTTTAAATTTAATTTTATTTTATAATAACTTTATATTGACAGAATCCATGCCAGGGTAATTTTTTTTTACAACATTATCCCTTGCACTTGCTTCTGTTCTGATTTTTCCTCTCCCTCCCTTCATCCCCTCCCCTAGATGGCAAGCAGTCCTATATATGTTAGATATGTTGCAGTATGTCCTAGATACAATATATGTTTGCAGAACTGAACAGTTCTCTTGTTGCACAGGGAGAATTGGATTCAGAAGGTAAAAATAACCCGGAAAAAAAAATACAAATAGTTCACATTCATTTCCCAGTGTTCTTTCTTTGGATGTAGCTGCTTCTGTCCATCATTTATCAATTGAAACTGAGTTAGGTCTCTTTGTCAAAGAAATCCACTTCCATCAGAATACATCCTCATACAATATCGTTGGTGAAGTGTATAATGATCTCCTGGTTCTGCTCATTTCACTTAGCATCAGTTCATGTAAGTCTCTCCAAGCCTCTCTGTATTCATCTTGCTGGTCATTTCTTACAGAACAATAATATTCCATAACATTTATATACCACAATTTACCTAGCCATTCTCCAATTGATGGGCATCCATTCAGTTTCCAGTTTCTAGCCACTACAAACAGGGCTGCCACAAACATTTTGGCACATACAGGTCGCTTTCCCTTCATTAGTATTTCTTTGGGATATAAGCCCAGAAGTAACACTGCTGGATCAAAGGGTATGCACAGTTTGATAACTTTTTGGGCATAATTCCAGATTGCTCTCCAGAATGGTTGGATTCATTCACAATTCCACCAACAATGCATCAATGTCAATCTGACAGGTGTGTAGTGGTATCTCAGAGTTGTCTTAATTTGCATTTCTCTGATCAATAGTGATTTGGAACACTCTTTCATATGAGTGGTAATAGTTTCAATTTCATCATCTGAAAATTGTCTGTTCATATCCTTTGACCATTTATCAATTGGTAAGAATGGCTTGATTTCTTATAAATTTGAGTCAGTTCTCTATATATTTTGGAAATGAGGTCTTTATCAGAACCTTTAACTGTGAAGATGTTTTCCCAGTTTGTTGCTTCCCTTCTAATCTTGTTTGCATTAGTTTTGTTTGAACAAAGGCTTTTTAATTTGATATAATCAAAATTTTCTATTTTGTGATCAGTAATGGTCTCTAGTTCATCTTAGGTCACAAATTTCTTTCTCCTCCACAAGTCTGAGAGATAAACTATCCTACGTTCCTCTAATTTATTTATAATCTCGTTCTTTATGCCTAGGTCATGGACCTATTTTGATCTTATCTTGGTATATGGTGTTAAGGGTAGGTCCGTGCCTAATTTCTGCCATACTAATTTCCAATTATCCCAGCAGTTTTTATCAAAAAATGAATTCTTATCCCAAAAGTTAGGATCTTTGGGTTTGTCAAACACTAGATTGCTATAGTTGATTATTCTGTCTTATGAACCTAACCTTTTCCACTGATCAACTAATCTATTTCTTAGCCAATACCAAATGGCTTTGGTGACTGCTGCTTTATAATATAATTTTAGATCAGGTACAGCTAGGCCACCTTCATTTGATTCTTTTTTTTTTTCATTAATTCCCTTGAGATTCTTGACTTTTTATTGTTCCATATGACTTTTGTTGTTATTTTTTCTAGATCATTAAAATATTTTCTTGGAAGTCTCACTAGTATAGCACTAAATAAAAAGATTAGTTTAGGGAGTATTGTCATTTTTATTATATTCGCTCAGCCTATCCAAGAACACTTAATATTTTTCCAATTATTTAAGTCTGACTTTATTTGTGTGGAAACTTCTTTGTAATTTTGCTCATATAATTCCTGACTTTTTTTTTCTCTTTTTTTTTTAAATTTTTATTTAATAATTACTTTATATTGAAAGAATCCATGCCAGGGTAATTTTTTTTTTTACAACATTATCCTTTGCACTTGTTTCTGTTCCAATTTTTTCCCCTCCCTCCCTCCATCCCCTCCCCTAGATGGCAAGCAGTCCTTTATATGTTGGATATGTTGCAGTATATCCTAGATACAATATATGATTGCAGAACCAGACAGTTCTCTTGTTGCACAGGGAGAATTGGATTCAGAAGGTATAAATAGTCCGGGAAGAAAAACAAAAATGCAGATAGTTCACATTCGTTTCCCAGTGTTCTTTCTTTGGGTGTAGCTGCTTTTGTCTGTCATTTATCAATTGAAACTCAGTTAGGTCTCTTTGTCAAAGAAATCCACTTCCATCAAAATATGTCCTCATACAATATCGTTGTCGAAGTGTATAATGATCTCCTGGTTCTGCTCATTTCACTTAGCATCAGTTCATGTAAGTCTCGCCAGTCCTCTCTGTATTCATCCTGCTGGTCATTTCTTACAGAACAATAATATTCCATAACATTCATATACCACAATTTACCCAGCCATTCTCCAATTGATGGGCATCCATTCATTTTCCAGTTTCTAGCCACTACAAATAGGGCTGCTACAAACATTTTGGCACATACAGGTCCCTTTCCCTTCTTTAGTATTTCTTTGGGATATAAGCCCAATAGAAACACTGCTGGATCAAAGGGTATGCACAATTTGATAATTTTTTGGGCATAATTCCAGATTGCTCTCCAGAATGGTTGGGTTCGTTCACAACTCCACCAACAATGCATTAGTGTCCCAGTTTTCCCGCATCCCCTCCAACATTCATCATTATTTTTTCCTGTCATCTTAGCCAATCTGACAGGTGTGTAGTGGTATCTCAGAGTTGTCTTAATTTGCATTTCTCTGATCAATAATGATTTGGAACACTCTTTCATATGAGTGGTAATAGTTTCAATTTCATCCTCTGAAAATTGTCTGTTCATATCCTTTGACCATTTATCAATTGGAGAATGGCTTGATTTCTTATAAATTTGAGTCAGTTCTCTATATATTTTAGAAATGAGGCCTTTATCAGAACCTTTAATTGTGAAAATGTTTTCCCAGTTTGTTGCTTCCCTTCTAATCTTGTTTGCATTAGTTTTGTTTGTACAAAGGCTTTTTAATTTGATGTAATCAAAATTTTCTATTTCGTGATCAGTAATGGTCTCTAGTTCATCTTTGGTCACAAATTTCTTTCTCCTCCACAAGTCTGAGAGATAAACTATTCTATGTTCCTCTAATTTATTTATAATCTCGTTCTTTATGCCTAGGTCATAGACCCATTTTGATCTTATCTTGGTATATGGTGTTAAGTGTGGGTCCATGCCTAATTTCTGCCATACTAATTTCCAATTATCCCAGCAGTTTTTTATCAAATAATGAATTCTTTTCCCAGAAGTTAGGGGCTTTGGGTTTGTCAAACACTAGATTGCTATAGTTGACTATTCTGTCTTGTGAACCTAACCTTTTCCACTGATCCACTAATCTATTTCTTAGCCAATACCAAATGGTTTTGGTGACTGCTGCTTTATAATATAATTTTAGATCAGGTACAGCTAGGCCACCTTCATTTGATTTTTTTTTCATTAATTCCCTTGAGATTCTCGACTTTTTATTGTTCCATATGAATTTTGTTGTTATTTTTTCTAGATCATTAAAATATTTTCTTGGAAGTCTGATTGGTATAGCACTAAATAAATAGATTAGTTTAGGGAGTATTGTCATCTTTATTATGTTCGCTCGACCGATCCAAGAGCACTTAATATTTTTCCAATTATTTAAGTCTGACTTTATTTGTGTGGAGACTTTTTTATAATTTTGCTCATATAATTCCTGACTTTCCTTTGGTAGATAGATTCCCAAATATTTTATGGTATCAACAGTTATTCTGAATGGAATTTCTCTTTGTATCTCTTGCTGTTGGGTTTTGTTGGTGATGTATAAAAATGCTGAGGATTTATGGGGATTTATTTTGTAGCCAGCTACTTTGCTAAAATTATGAATTATTTCTAATAGCTTTTTAGTAGAATCTCTGGGGTTCTCTAGGTATACCATCATATCATCTGCAAAGAGTGATAGTTTGGTTTCCTCATTGCCTACTCTAATTCCTTTAATATCTTTCTCAACTCTTATTGCCGAGGCTAGTGTTTCTAATACGATATTAAATAATAATGGTGATAGTGGGCAACCTTGCTTCACTCCAGATCTTACTGGGAAAGGTTCCAGTTTTTCCCCATTGCATATGATGCTTACTGATGGTTTTAAATATATGCTCCTGACTATTTTAAGGAAAAGTCCATTTATTCCTATGCTCTCAAGTGTTTTTATTAGGAATGGATGTTGGATTTTATCAAATGCTTTTTCTGCATCTATTGAGATGATCATATGGTTTTTGTTTGGTTGGTTATTGATATAGTCAATTATGCTAATAGTTTTCCTAATATTGAACCAGCCTTGCATTCCTGGTATAAATCCTACTTGGTCATAGTATATTATCCTGGTGACGATTTTCTGTAATCTTTTTGCTAATATTTTATTTAAGATTTTAGCATCAATATTCATTAGGGAGATTGGTCTATAATTTTCTTTCTCTGTTTTCAGCCTACCTGGTTTAGGTATCAGTACCATGTCTGTGTCATAAAAGGAGTTTGGTAGGACTCCTTCAATCCCTATTTTTTCAAATAGTTTATTTAGCATTGGAGTTAATTGTTCTTTAAATGTTTGATAGAATTCACATGTAAATCCATCTGGTCCTGGGGATTTTTTCTTAGGGAGTTGATTGATAGTTTGTTCTATTTCTTTTTCTGAGATGGGACTGTTTAGGATATTTACTTCTTCCTCTGTTAGTTTGGGCAAGCTATATTTTTGGAGGTATTTTTCTATTTCATTTAAGTTGTCAAATTTATTGGCATAAAGTTGGGCAAAGTAACTCCTAATTATTGCTCTAATTTCCTCTTCATTAGTGGCGAGTTCTCCCTTTTCATTTTTAAGACTAACAATTTGATGTTCCTCTTTCCTTTTTTAAATCAGATTTACTAAGGGTTTGTCTATTTTGTTGGTTTTTTCATAGAACCAACTCTTAGTTTTATTAATTAATTCAATAGTTTTTTTACTTTCATTTTATTGATCTCTCCTTTTATTTTTAGAATTTCAAGTTTAGTGTTTGACTGGGGGTTTTTAATTTGTTCCTTTTCTAGCATTTTTAATTGCAAACCCAATTCATTGACCTTCTCTTTCTCTATTTTATACAAATAGGCCTCTAGAGATATGAAATTTCCCCTTATTACCACTTTGGCTGCATCCCATATGTTTTGATATGATGTCTCATTATTATCGTTTTCTTGGGTGAAGTTATTAATTATGTCTATGATTTGCTGTTTCACCCAATCATTCTTTAGTATGAGATTATTTAGTTTCCAATTATTTTTTGTTCTACTTCCCCCTGGTTTTTTGTTGAATGTAATTTTCATTGTATCGTGGTCTGAAAAGGATGCATTTACTATTTCTGCCTTACTGCATTTGAGTTTGAGGTTTTTATGTCCTAATATATGATCAATTTTTGTATAGATTCCATGAACTGCTGAAAAGAAAGTGTATTCCTTTCTGTCTCCATCACATTTTCTCCAGAGATCTATCATATCTAACTTTTCTAGTATTCTATTTACCTCTTTGACTTCTTTCTTATTTATTTTGTGGTTTGATTTATCTAATTCTGAGAGTGCAAGGTTAAGATCTCCCACTATTATAGTTTTACTGTCTATTTCTTCTTGCAGCTCTCTTAATTTCTCTTTTAAGAATTTAGATGCTACACCACTTGGTGCATATATGTTTAATATAGATAGTTCTTCATTATCCATGCTACCCTTTAGCAAGATATAGTGCCCTTCCTTATCTCTTTTAATTAGATCAATTTTTGCTTTAGCTTGATCTGAGATCAGGATGGCTACCCCTGCTTTTTTGACTTCACCTGAAGCATAGTAGATTTTGCTCCAACCTTTTACCTTTAACCTGCATGTATCTCCTCGCTTCAGGTGTGTTTCCTGTAAACAACATATTGTAGGATTCTGGCTTTTAATCCATTCTGCTAACCGCTTCCTCTTTATGGGGGAGTTCACCCCGTTCACATTTATGGTTAGAACGACCAATTCTGTATTACTTGCCATCTTGTTAACCCCGGTTTATGCTTTTCTCCCTTCTTTCCCCTTTCCCCCCTTCCCAGTATTAAGCTTGTGAGCACCACTTGCTTCTCACAGCTCTCCCTTTTTAGTATCCCTCCCCCCGCCTTAGAGTTCCTCCCCCTATCGTACCCCTTTTCCCTCCCAGTTTCCGTATTCCCTTCTGCTTAGCTTATTCCTTCCCTTTTCACTTTTCCCTTCTCACTTTTCAATGAGGTGGGAGAAGTTTCACCATAGATTGGATATGTCTTAAGATTTTTCACTTAAAGCCAATTCTGAAGGCAGTAAGATACCCACTATATTCATCTCCCTCCATTCTTTCTCTCAGATATAACAGGTTTCCTATGCCTCTTCATGAGATGTAGTACCCCCACTTTCCCCTTTTTCTGGTACAATGTCCTTTCCACATCAATTTCTAGAACAAGGTGTACATGTATTCTTTATACATCTATATAGTCGAAATATAGTTCCCAAGATTAATCTTCACCTTTTTAGGTTTCTCTTGAGTTCTATATTTGTAGATCAAACTTTTTGTTAAGTTCTGGCTTTTTCATCAGAAATAGATGAAATTCGCTTACTTCGTTGAATGTCCATCTTCTTCCCTGGAAAAAAATGCTCATTCTCGCTGGGTAAGTTATTTTTGGTTGCATACCAAGTTCCTTAGCTTTTCGGAATATCATATTCCAGGCCCTTCGATCTTTTAATGTGGATGCTGCCAGATCCTGGGTGATCCTTATTGTGGCTCCTTGATACTTGAATTGGGTTTTTCTAGCCGCTTGCAATATTTTTTCCTTCGTCTGAGGGTTCTGGCATTTAGCCACTATATTCCTTGTTGTTTTGATTTTCGAATCTCTTTCAGTGGGTGATCGATGAATCCTTTCAATGTTTATTTTTTCTTCTGTTCCTATGACTTCTGGGCAGTTCTCTTTGATAATTTCCTGGAAAATAGTGTCCAGGCTCTTTTTTTCATCATGTTTTTCTGGAAGTCCAATGATTCTCAGATTGTCCTCCTGGATCTGTTTTCCAGGTCTGTTGTCTTCCCCAGAAGGTATTTCACATTCTTTTCCATTGTTTGATTTTTTTGGATTTGCTTGACTGATTCTTCTTGTCTCCTTGAGTCATTCAATTCCAATTGTTCAATTCTGATTTTCAGTGAAGTATTTTCTTCACTCACTTTTTTAAAATCTTTTTCTAATTGTCCCATTGAGTTCTTTTGTTCTGTGGAATTTTTTTCCATTTCGCCAATTTTGTTTTCCAGTTCACCAATCCTATTTTTCAAGGATTTTACTTCTTTATCCACTCTCTCTTTAACTGACTTCTCCAGGCTCTTTTGCCAAGCCTCCCTCTCCTTTTCCCAAGCTTCCCTCTCCTTTTGCCAAGCCTCACTCTGCTTTTCCCATTTTTCTTCTAGCTCCCTTGTGAGAGCCTTTTTAATTACTTCTATGAGGTTCATCTGTGCTGAGGAACAGATGATCTCCTCCTTTGGGGATTCACCTGGGGACTGTCTGTTTTTAGTCTCCTCAGGATTTAGAGTCTGCTCTCTATCTGTATAGAAGCTGTCAAGGGTTAAAGTCCTCTTCAGTTTCTTGCTCATTCTGTCTAATAATCAAAGACAAACTAGCAAAGAAAAACAGAAAAAACTGGAGTCTTTCTTTGGGGGAGGGGCTGGGTGTGTTACCGAGCTTCCTCTCCAGACTGCGGGGGGCAGCAGTGAGGCACTAGCCCGACTGTGCTGCGCCTGCGCTCTGAGATCCCAGAGCGTGCTGAGTCACTGTCGGGGGGAAGGGGGGGCGGCCAGGTCCTGAGAGACTCCAGCTGTTTGGGGTTGTATTCTTCAGCCCCGGTGTTTTTAGCTTCTCTGCTGGGCTGCTGACTTGCTGCCAGAGCAAAGTATCTAATCCTGTAGCGAAGCTCTCCCTGCAGAGACGGCTGCGATCACTCCCCACCCCCTCCCCAGTCTCCTTCCGTGCTCTCACTGCCGCTGCCTGCCGCCTGCGCCTGATCTAAAACCTTTCCAGCCCTCCAGTAAAGACAGACCTTTCTTGGCGAATCTCAAGGATGGCTTCTCTTGGTAACTATTTGTGGGTTTTTTTTAGTCAAGCATTAATTCAGAGGCTTGTAATGAAATGGATAGTGAGAGAAAGCGCAGAGCTTACACAGTTGTGTGCCTCCTCTCCGCCATCTTAACCGGAAGTCCAATTCCTGACTTTCCTTTAGTAGATAGATTCCCAAATATTTTATGCTATCAACAGTTATTTTGAATGGAATTTTTCTTTGTATCTCTTGCTGTTGGATTTTGTTGGTGATGTATAAAAATGCTGAGGATTTATGGGGATTTATTTTGTATCCTGCTACTTTGCTAAAATTATGAATTATTTCTAATAGCCTCTTAGTAGAATCTCTGGGGTTCTCTAGGTATACCATCATATCATCTGCAAAGAGTGATAGTTTGGTTTCCTCATTGTCTACTCTGATTCCTTTCATCTCTTTCTCAACTCTTATTGCAGAGGCTAGTGTTTCTAATATGATATTAAATAATAATGGTGATAGTGGGCAACCTTGCTTCACTCCAGATCTTACTGGAAAAGATTCCAGTTTTTCCCCATTGTATATGATGCTTACTAATGGTTTTAAATATATGCTCCTGACTATTTTAAGGAAAAGTCTATTTATTCCTATGCTCTCAAGTGTTTTTATTAGGAATGGATGTTGAATTTTATCAAATGCTTTTTCTGCATCTATTGAGATGATCATATGGTTTTTGTTTGGTTGGTTATTGATATAGTCAATGATGCTAATAGTTTTCCTAATATTGAACCAGCCCTGCATTCCTGGTATAAATCCTACTTGGTCATAGTGTATTATCCTGGGGATGATTTTCTGTAATCTTTTTGCTAATATTTTATTTAAGATTTTAGCATCAATATTCATTAGGGAGATTGATCTATAATTTTCTTTCTCTGTTTTCAGCCTACCTGGTTTAGGTATCAGTACCATGTCTGTGTCATAAAAGGAGTTTGGTAGGACTCCTTCAATCCCTATTTTTTCAAATAGTTTATTTAGCATTGGAGTTAATTGTTCTTTAAATGTTTGAAAGAATTCACATGTAAATCCATCTGGTCCTGGGGATTTTTTTTTTTTTTTTAGGGAATTGATTGATATTTTGTTCTATTTCTTTTTCTGAGGTGGGACTGTTTAGGATATTTACTTCTTCCTCTGTTAGTTTGGGCAAGCTATATTTTTGGAGGTATTCTTCTATTTCATTTAAGTTGTTGCATTTATTGGCATAAAGTTGGGCAAAGTAACTCCTAATTATTGCTCTAATTTCCTCTTTGTTAGTGGTGAGTTCTCCCTTTTCATTTTTAAGACTAACAATTTGATTTTCCTCTTTCCTTTTTAAAATCAGATTTACTAAGGGTTTGTCTATTTTTTTGTTTTTTTCATAGAACTAACTCTTAGTTTTATTAATTAATTCAATAGTTTTTTTACTTTCAATTTTATTGATCTCTCTTTTTATTTTTAGTATTTCAAGTTTAGTGTTTGACTGGGGGTTTTTAATTTGTTCCTTTTCTAGCATTTTTAGTTGCAAGCCCAATTCATTGACCTTCTCTTTCTCTATTTTATGCAAATAGGTCTCTAGAGATATGAAATTTCTTCATTACCGCTTTGGCTGCATCCCATACATTTTGGTATGATGTCTCATTATTATCGTTTTCTTGGGTAAAGTTATTAATTATGTCTATGATTTGCTGTTTCACCCAATCATTCTTTAGTATGAGATTATTTAGTTTCCAATTATTTTTTGGTCTACTTTCCCTGGCTTTTTGTTGAATGTAATTTTCAATGCATCGTGGTCTAAAAATGATGCATTTACTATTTCTGCCTTACTGCATTTGAGTTTGAGGTTTTTATGTCTTAATATATGGTCAATTTTTGTATAGGTTCCATGAACTGCTGAAAAGAAAGTGTACTACTTTCTGTCTCCATTACGGTTTCTCCAGAGATCTATCATATCTAATTTTTCTAGTATTCTATTTACCTCTTTGACTTCTTTCTTATTTATTTTGTGGTTTGATTTATTTAATTCTGAGAGTGCAAGATTGAGATCTCCCACTATTATAGTTTTGCTGTCTATTTCTTCTTGCAGCTCTCTTAATTTCTCTTTTAAGAATTTAGATGCTACACCACTTGGTGCATATATGTTTAATATTGATATTGCTTCATTATCCATGCTACGCTTTAGCAAGATATAGTGCCCTTCCTTATCTTTTTTAATTAGATCAATTTTTGCTTTAGCTTGATCTGAGATCAGGATGGCTACCCCTGCTTTTTTGATTTCACCTGAAGCATAATCAATTTTGCTCCAACCTTTTACCTTTAACCTGCATGTATCTCCCTGCTTCAGATGTGTTTCCTGCAAACAACATATTTTAGGATTCTGGCTTTTAATCCATTCTGCTAACCACTTCCTCTTTATGGGGGAGTTTACCCCGTTCACATTTATGGTTAAAATGACTAATTCTGTATTACTTGCCATTTTGTTAACCCCTATTTATGCTTTTCTTCCTTCTTTCCCCCTTACTCCCCTTCCCAGTATTAAGCTTGTGAGCACCATTTGCTTCTCACAGCCCTCCCTTTTTAGTATTTCTCCCCCTGCCTTAGAGTTCCACCCCCTATCTTACCCCTTTCCCTCCCAGTTTCCATATTCTCTTCTGCTTAGCTTATTCCTTCCCTTTTCACTTTTCCCTTCTCACTTTTCAATGAGGTGGGAGAAGTTTCACCATAAATTGAATACGTTTAAAATTTTTCTCTTAAAGCCAATTCTGAAGGCAGTGAGATACCCACTATATTCATCCCCCTCCATTCTTTCTCTCAGATATACTAGGTTTCCTTTGCCTCTTCATGAGATGTAGTACCCCCACTTTACCCTTTTTCTGGTACAATGTCCTTTCCACATCTAGTTTCTAGAACAAGGTATATATGTATTCTTAATACATCTTTATAGCAGAAATATAGTTCCCAAGATTAGTCTTTACCTCTTTAGATTTCTCTTGAGTTCTATATTTGTAGATCAAACTTTTTGTTAAGTTCTGGATTTTTCATCAAAAATAGGTGAAATTTGCTTACTTTGTTGAATGTCCATCTTCTTCCCTGGAAAAAGATGCTCATTCTAGCTGGATAATTTATTTTTGGTTGCATACCAAGTTCCTTAGCCTTTCAGAATATCATATTCCAGGCCCTTCAATCCTTTTATGTGGATTCTGCTAGATCCTGGGTGATCCTTATTGTGACTCCTCGATACTTGAATTGAATTTTTCTAGCTGCTTGCAATATTTTTTTCCTTCGTCTGAGGGTTCTGACATTTGGCCACTATATTTCTTGATCTTTTGATTTTAGGATCCCTTTCAATAGGTGATTGATGAATTCTTTCAATGTCTATTTTACCCTCTGTTTCTATGACTTCTGGGCAGTTCTCTTTGATAATTTCCTGGAAAATAGTGTCCAGGCTCTTTTTTTCATCATACTTTTCTGGGAGTCCAATAATTCTCAGATTGTCTCTCCTGGATCTGTTTTCCAGGTCTGTTGTTTTCCCAAGAAGGTATTTCACATTCTTTTCCATCATTTGATTTTTTTGGATTTGCTCGACTGATTCCTCTTGTCTCCTCAAGTCATTCAATTCCATTTGTTCAATTCTGATTTTCAATGAAGTATTTTCTTCACTCACTTTTTAAATATCTTTTTCTAATTGTCCAATTGAGTTCTTTTGTTCTATGGAATTTTTTTCCATTTCGCCAATTTTGTTTTTTAGAGAGCTATTTTCTCTTTCCAGTTCACTAATCCTATTTTTCAAGGATTTTATTTCTTTATCCACTCTGTCTTTAAATGAGTGGGATGACTTCTCCAGACTCTCTTGCCAAGCCTCCATCTCCTTTTCCCATTTTTCTTCTAGCTCTCTTGTGAGCGCCTTTTAAATTTCTTCTATGAAATTCATCTGTGCTGAGGAACAGATGATCTCTTCCTTTGGGGATTCACCTGGAGACAGTCTGTTTTTAGTCTCCTCAGGGTTTAGAGACTGCTCTCTATCTGTATAGAAGCTGTCAAGGGTTAAGGTCCTTTTCAATTTTTTGCTCATTTTGTCAGAGAAGAATCAAAGACAAACTAGCAAAAAGAAAAAAAGAAAAAAACCCTAAATGGAGTCTGCTTTTTTGGGAGAAGGGGCTGGGTGGTGTTACCGAGCTTCCTCTACAGACTGTGGGGGCAGCAGCAAGGCACTAGCAGGACTGTGCTGCGCCTGCGCTCTGAGATTCTGGGAACATGGTGAGATACTGTGGGGGAGGGGTGGCCAGGTCCTGAGAGACTCCAGCTGTTTGGGGTTGTATTCTTCACCCCCAGTGTTTTTAGCTTCTCTGCTGGGCTGCTGGCTTGCTGCCAGGGCAAAGCATCCAATGCTGTAGCAAAGCTCTCCTAGCAGAGCCGGCTGAGATCACACCCCACCCCGCTCTGGTCTGCTTGGCTGTGAGCTGCTCCCATACTCTCACTGCTGCTGCCTGCCCTCAGCCTGGGCCCAATCTAAAACCGTCCCCACCCTAGAGCAAAAACAGACCTTTCCTGGTGAATTTCAAGGATGTCTTCTCTTGGTAACTGTTTGTGGGTTTTTTTTTTTTTTTTTTTTTTTTTTAGTCAAGCATTAATTCAGAGGCTTGTAATGAAATGGATTCTGAGAGAAAACGTGGAGCTTACACAGCTATGTGCCTTCTCTCCGCCATCTTGGCCAGAAGAGATCTTCATCTATCTAAAGAAATTCATATCTAATCTTCATCTCTTTCATTATAATGGTATATTTTATCAAATGTTTCACTGAAAGGTAGATTTTGAAGCATAATTTATTTTTTTTCTGATCCATTCCCTAGTTGTCTTGTCAAAAGTGGAAATAAGATTATTCTCATATATGTTTTTAATACATCAAGTTGGTCCTTCAGAATAACCACTCTCTTTTCTAACTGAATATCTTTTTAATGATCTATACTAAGGTTTCTGAGGAATTTAAGACATGATCATTTGTTGTTCCTTTAGTAACTATTTTCTTTTCTTTTTTTAAAATATTGAAAAGAAGAGGAGAAGAGGATTGACTTTATTTGCAAAAGCTTACGATTCTTTAATAATTCTAAATGTTCCCTTTAGATAGAGAACCATATATTTGATATTTCTATTGCTATTGTAGTGTAAATACATGATAGTCTCCAGAGAAATTAAAATGAGTGTTACCCAGAGGACAATAGAAAGAAGGATGGTGGATGTGAGGAGGCTGCAGCACCTTACACAGAAGGCATTTTGAAGAAAAACAGGGTAAAAGATGTTATTAAAAAATGCAACAGCAAAAATGAACATAGACTTGTCACATAGTGAGAGCAATAGATAATTATTAGATTAAAGCATCATTACTTCCTAATCTACTAAATAGGAAATAAGCATCATTTGAAGGGAGGGAAATTTGGGAGAAGGTCTAAAAATTCACTTCAGGAAGTTTACCATACATTTTTTGAAAACTCAATAAAGTTTTGATCATGAACCAAAGACACAATTAATATTGCTTGAGTTTAGTACTGATGCTGGGCATCCATAATGAACCTGACTATAAAAAGTGTAAGTTGGATGATACAAAAAACCCCTTTGCTAGTTTTAAAATTATTTCAAGCTCAGTTAGTTCAATAGAAACTTAGCGATTTCATCCAATTTTCTATTTTCCATAATAAGAAGTGAAAAATTTCAGGCTATTCTTGTGCAGTCTCATGCATGTCTCATTTGCCTAGGCTTTCTGTGTCAATAAGACAGGAACTATACTTGTGATAATATTGGCTTAAGGAACTTCCTGGTTTAGAAAATTTCAACTTTTCTATAACACCTAGCCTTTGAGAATCTCCCCAGAATTCTGTGGATTTAAATGATGTACCTAGAATTACCATATTTAGTTTGGAATAAGGATTCCTGACTTTAAGGCTGGCTCTATGCACTCTTCCCTAATGCTTTTCATTAAAGACTCGTTATACATCATAAAATTTAAGAGATATGAAAAAAATAGATGAAGAGGAGAATAGCAGGAATATATGGAGCACAATTTCTTGTATCATTTTCTTTTGTTTCATGATTAGAATTCCTCAAAAAGTGACTTGGTAAGTAGTCTTCACATTCAAAGTTAATCTAATTTAGCAATGAAAAATTTCTTTAATCTGCTTTTTTTCCAAGAAAACTCACTGTATGTCTCTATTATATACTCACTATCAGTTATAGGCTATATTCAGCATAGTTCTTTTTTTAAAAATCAGTTTAAAAATACAGTTTCCCACCCTTTATTTCCCTCTACTTATCAATTAAAGTTCTATCTATCTATAGCTACAATCTTTCCTGATTCCTTTATCCTGGAAGCAAGAAGCTTTAATAACATCTTGTTAGTAGCTTTGCAATTCAATTCAATTGAACACATTTACTAAGTGCCTACTAAGTGCCAGGCAGAGAGGCAATGTAATCCAGGATATAGAGATGAAGTTAAGAAGCAATGGATAAATACTAGTTAAGTAAACATATAAAAGGCACCTAGCCTTATGCTGTCCCCAGAAAACTCTCTGAACCTGAACATTATAATTGAATTATCTCTCTCTCTAATAAACATTGGCAGAGGGAGTTTCCCAAACCAGATTCTGTACATTAGTGAGGTTACATGCCCAGACTTCCATTCCCCTAAAAATATAAATTCATCTCTTTTAAAAATGTGTAAGGTACTTTTCTACTTATTTCTCACATTTTGAAATATCTGCCCTCTTAGTAGCCTGGAAGCACTTTGATGGCAGAAATCATAACCTTTCACTTTGATAAAACACATATATACTTGTTTAAGCACATAATACAAAATTATTGCAATATATCAAAGCTTGTTTACATGTCCAAGAAGGATACTAACTGAAAAAAATGAAAAGAACAATGGCTCTCCAATTTGGAACTATCCTCAAAAAGTTATCAAACTGTGCATACCCTTTGATCCAGCAGTGTTTCTACTGGGCTTATACCCCAAAGAGATACTAAAGAAGGGAAAGAGACCTGTATGTGCCAAAATGTTTGTAGCAGCCCTGTTTGTAGTGGCTAGAAGCTGGAAAATGAATGGATGCCCATCAATTGGAGAATGGTTGAGTAAATTGTGGTATATGAACATTATGGAATATTATTGTTCTGTAAGGAATGACCAGCAGGATGAATACAGAGAGGCTTGGAGAGACTTACATGAACTGATGCTAAGTGAAATGAGCAGAACCAGGAGATCATTATATACCTCAACAATGATACTGTTTGAGGATGTATTCTGATGGAAGTCAGATCTCTTCGATCTCTTCGAGAAAGAGAGCTAATTCAGTTTCAACTGATCAAAGATGGGCAGAAGCAGCTACACCCAAAGAAAGAACACTGGGAGATGAATATAAACTGCTTGCATTTTTGTTTTTCTTCCCGGATTATTTATACCTTCTGAATTCAATTCTCCCTGTGCAACAAAAAAACTGTTCGGTTCTGCACACGTATATTGTATCTAGGATATACTGTAACATATTCAACATGTAAAGAATTGCTTGCCATCTGGGGGAGGGGGTGGAGGGAGGGAGGGGAAAAATCGGAGCAGAAGTGAATGCAAGGGATAATGTTGTAAAAAATTACCCTGGCATGAGTTCTATCAATAAAAAGTTATTAAAAAAAAAAGAAGAACAATGGCTCTCAAGTCAGAGGACCAGAGTTCAAATCCTTTATGTTGAAATTTATTGGATTCCTGACTAGCATTGATATCTACTAGCTCAATCTTCTTGGGGATGGTTTCCATATTTACAAAATAAGAAAAGAATGGCAACATGTTTTATCAGATGGGTAATGCCATTGTACATGTGCTTTTCTCTGAAAACAAATAATATTTTTTTTACATTGTTTTTGTTGTGGTTGTGTGGACAAGAGCAATCTTAATTAACTCCATAGACATCAGTATGATGGAACCATGAAAAATTCTTTGAATTCCTATGCTCCAGTAATTTCCTATATAGAGTTACTATAAGGTAGAAATTCCCTGACATTGTTATGAGATTTAAGGCCAATTGAAGGTGAAGGAGAGAACAGACCTCTCAATGTCAATATAGTAGATGATGTTGTGTACCTCCCACATGCACACCATGCTGAGGCAAAGAAGCAAGCATTTATTAAGGATTTACTGTGTGTCAGGCATTGTGCTAAGTGCTAGGTATACAAATACAAGCAAAAAATATAATCATTGCCCTCAGTCAGCTTAAAATCTACTGTAAGAAGACAACACTTGAAAGGGAGCTAGAAGATGAATGGAGAGTGAATGAAAGAATAAAGGTACTCAGCATGTGTGATGACCATGTATTTAAAATCAGCCAGAGTCAGGAATTCAGGTTAAGGGAAAAATCTTCAATCTTTATTCTCAGTAGAGGTGAAGAAGGATTGTGATAGCAATATGGGCAGCTGCGACCAAAAGCCGAGGGGATCAGAAATTAAGGGCGGTCGGGATAGCAAGGCGAGCAGCTATGACAAGATGCCAGCCAGCAGTCTCTTCTTCCGCTTCCCTTTCCACTCCCTTGCCTCCACCCATCAAAAATGTCATTTCCTATCCAACACATCAGACTTGCACAAAGAGTGGGCAGGGGCCATTCTTTCTTCAAGCATATATATATTAATAGAGTATGGTCCAATTACTATTTAGCCTCACGTGCTTGCGACCTCAGTGCATTAACTCAAGCCTCAGCCCATTACAAGCATGAGTCCATAGAGTTGAAGTCTGGAAAGTCAGAAGCACAACTGGGAAGGGAATAAAATCTGGCCAGCCTGGGCACCATCACTAAAAGTAACCCTCAGAACCTCACCAATGGGAAATGGAAGCTGACAAAGTAGAGAGATATTCCAAGATGAGATGGAAGATGATGCATGGTATTCAAATCTAAAAGTCATAAATATAGACAAAAGGAGAATAAATCCCATTTCAAGAAAACTTGGGAAAAAACTTGTACTTTGATTTGGCTACCTGGTTAAATCTATCATTGCAATAAGACTTAGATAAAACTAAACTATGACTGCTTTTTGTGGTTTCTCCCTGTACAAATAGATAAGATCTTAATTTGTAATTAATGCAAAAGTCACATAGATGGCATTCCCTTAGAATTGTGAAGAAATTACAAGAATCTCACTCCAGCAGAATGTACAACCTCTCTAGCTCATTGTATGACTATAGGGTTTCATGGGATTCTAATTTTGTTTTTCTCTATGCAGACATCAAGGGAAAGAACAATTTTTTCCCTTATCACTTCTCACTTGTCTAATTGTATCAGTTTATAATGCCAGAGTATTACCTTGTTGAATGACATCCTGGCTATATGCTCTCAAACACTTATATAAAGGCATTTTTATGTATGTATATGTATTAATAAATATTATATATATATATAATGATAAACATATAAATATATATATACACACATATATATATACCAATAAGCAAATGTATATTATATATTAGTATAGATGTATGTATATATGTTGTACAGTTGATCTACTGCCTTTCCAAATCAGTAATACAGCTGAACCCATGAAATAATTTGCTCAATTGTTCTCTAAATCCTTTCCTTATGAATTTGTACCTCAACATAAAAGAAAAAAAAAGTTGAAAATAATAAAAAATAATATCTACAACACATATATGGAATTATATGATGAAGAAACTTCAACTTCCCTAATCCAAGCCTCAAAGTTAAAAAAAAAAAAAACTAAATGCAATGAAAAATGATGAGTTTAAAACTAACAAAGATATGTATGATTCACCACACATGTGAGGGAATTAAAATGCAGAAAGACATATATTTTAATATATATTCAATGAGGGAATTTATTTTGCTGGACTAATAGATATGCATTGAGATTTTTTTTTAATTTGCCCAATGTGGGGCAATGATGGAGATTAATAAAATTACTTTGTAATTGAAAACAAAATTAATAAAATAAAATAAATGGTAATGTAAAATAAAAATATCAGGGGCAGCTAGGTGGTGCAGTGGATAGAGCACCAGTCCTGAAGTTAGGAATTCAAATGTGACTTCAGACACTTAACCCCAATTGCCCCAGAAGAAAAAGAAAAGATAGACCAAGGTATAACCCTGAGACAGAAAGTCAATTCATTTTATATGGGAGCTTATCACCAGCATATAAGGTTCAGACTTGATATGATCAGGATCAAAGGACTAGTAGAATTTGATAGGGTAATGAAAGTTATCTGAAAATATGTGAACATTAAGTGATAGGAGGATAAATAAACAATAACAGCAATGACAACAGTTAGCCTTTATATTGCATTTTATGATTTGCTAAAATCTTTTCATATGTCATCACATTTGATCTGCCATCAAACCTGTCAGATATGTGCAATTATTACCCCATTTTCTAAGTGAGAACACTGAGGCACAGAGAAGTTAAGTATTTTTTCCAAGTATCCACAGAAGTAATAATTATAAGAGGCAAGATTTGAAATTTGTATTTCTGACTATAGGTTCATCAGTCTATACAATGTGCCACTTAGCTGCTGCATATGATGTAATACAGGAAAGATAGACACACAATGAGGCTGGCATATTTCAGGGCTCATTTCCTATGCCTTCAATCTATGGAAAACTTGTCTTGATACCTCTAGCTCTCTCTGTTTCTCTCTCTCTCTCTCTGTACTCTCCTTCCTCAAAATATCACAAATATATTTATCTGTTCACTTGTTGTATACCTTCAATAGAATGTAAGCCCCATTAAGATTAGGGATAGTTTTAAAAAAATTTTTTCTGGTCATAATTCTAGCACTTAGCACAATCCCTTCCACAGAGTGGGCATTGCATAAAGATTCATCAGATTTTTATGAATTTAATATTTAAAGCTCTTTGTAATACCTATATTCAGCACACATAAATGTCTGAATGCATATTATGATGATGATGATAAGAACCCACCATTATTATTAATAATAGAAAAGTTTATTTAAGTGATTATGTGATATCTCAACAGTATTTCCCCTAAATATTTGTAAATCCCTCAAAAAAGGGGAAAAAAGAAAAGAAAAAAAGAAGGAAATGAGCAAAAAGGAAGAATGTAAAGGGAAGATAGGAAGAAAAGAAGAAAAGAAACAAAGGAAGAAAAAAAGGGGGAAAAGAAGGAAGGAAGAATTTATGCAATAATATTACTGAATAAGAATTACCTGGATCACAAAGTTTCTGATAATCCATTTCCCATCAAATTATTCTACTAAATGCATTATCATTTGAAGATAACTTTATTTTTTCAGATTAATTGAAATTCAGCTTTAAAAATAATTATTTAAATGTCACCGGATTATATTTGGTAGTTTTATAACTGGAGTTGGAGTTATGCAATCCCAATTCCCACAGTTTCACTGTCATTTTCTTGAATCTTTGCAAATATATGTAACTGTTCTTACAAATTAGCTCTCCTCCAGGTTCCCACTCTTATAGAAGGGGAAAAGGCTAAAGTTATACTTTATTTTGGCAGTTTTATTTTAATTTAAAAATCTCAACTTCATTCTCATAACAGTGACCATGTAGACAATTTCATCATCAAAATAGGTTAAAAATAATCATATGCAACCATTAAAAAAACAAACTTTTTTTACATTGCATTGATGAAATGCTTCAAGCATTTCACAGGAACCTTGTATTCAAGTAAGGAAGTCTCATATTTAATAATCATTTTTCAAAGACTTATTTTGAATAGTTCCAATGAATCATGTAGTTTTTGAATACTCATTGCATTTGAAGCATTATGGAGATATATGAAAAAATAGACACAATTCTTGCCATTGAAGCAGTTATAAAAACCTTTGTTTTTTGCAAGAATTTGTTATCTTTGAGATATTTAAATTTAGATGGAGGCCCAAGGTTATAATAATTGTAATACTATTAATAATTATAGCCAATGATTATACAGTACTTTAATATTTACAAATTTCTTTACATATATTATTTTATTTATATTCTGGTAATAACCTTGTGAAACTTGTGCTGGTTAAAAACGATAACAAACTTTCCTTCATATTGCAGATAACAATGTCATGATGATTAGTGTAATTATAATGCCCTTCATCTTGTGTGTCTGGTAACTCTGGAATCAAGTTAGCCTTCAAACATTTATTAAGTACTTACTATGATTCAGGTAGTCTGTCAAGCACTAGAGATACAAAAAAAGTTAAAAAATAAAATAACAAAGACCTCAAGGAGTTTATAATCTACCATGGATGACAACCTATAAGAAATAGAAAAGATATATGCAATTCTGAAAGGGGATACATTAGTAGGAAATAAGGAATGGTCTCTTTCAGAAAGCAGCTTTGAGGAGAATCTTGAAGGAAGTCAGAGGAGTGGGATAGAGAATTCCAGGCAGGGATAACATCTGTTGCAAAGGCATGAGGAATGAGAATATTTTGTTTGGGGAATACCAAATAAGCTATTGTAGCTCAATCTTAAAATTAAGTGTGAAGGGGAGTCGACAAAATGGGCTAAATAGAAAGAAATCAGGTTTTAAAGATCTTTAAATTTCCAAAGAAAGAGTATATATTTAATTGAGAGATAATAAGAAATCACTGAAGTTCACTAAGCCTTTTGACTTCCCTGACTTTCTTGAATTCTCAGCTAAAATTTGACCTATAAGATATTTTTTTTTCTGTTAGAGATAAAGATTATTCTTCTGAGATTTTTCCAGTTCATTTTGTCTATATCCTGTTTATACACATTTTTTACATGTTATCTTTCTCATTAGACTGTAAGATCTATTTGACTTTCTGCTTATTCCCAATACATATCATATGGCCAGGCACATAGGTGCTTAATAAATCTTTTTTGATTTGGTTTGGCAAGTAGTAGACTTCAGAGTTGAAATGGTAAGAAATGCAGGGAAGGGAGATAGATTACAAAAATCTTAATGCAACAATCATTGAAAGAAAGATGAGAATAGAAGGTGGAGCCAAGATGATTGAGAAAAATCAGGAAGTTGCCTGGGTTCTCACCCATTTTCCTCAGAAATAACATTAAATCAAGCCTCTATATGTATTCTGGAGCGACAAAAAATACAAAAAAGCAGAATGAAATAATTTTCCAGTTTAATATAACTCAAAAGGACTTCAGGAAAGGTCTATTTCACTTCAATAAAAAGGATGTGGAGTCCAATGTAACTGGTGTCCAGGAAAGCCATAAGGAGACTCTTACCAACAGCACATATCTGAAAGTGAGGCCCCTTAGTGCTAGCTCAGCAGGCCAGTGATATAGTAGGCTAGGTGTGAAGTAATACAAATAAAACCAAAACAATGAAAAAATAAAACAAAATGTAAAATGCCTCCTTGGAAAAACAATTGACCTGGAAATAGATCTAGGAGAGATTATTCAAGAATTATTGAACTACCTGAAATTCGTGATCAAAAGAAGAGCCTGGATAGAATCAAGATATTACCAAATGAAAAATGCCTTGATATCCTAGAATTAGAGGGTAAAATTATGACTGAAAGAATCTACTAATCACCTTCTTAAAGAGACCCCAAAATGAAAATTTCAAGAATATTGTAGCCAAATGCCAGAACTATCAGGTCAAGGAGAAAGTACTGTCAGAAAGAGACAATTCAAATATCAGTCACAATCAGGATTACATAGTTTCACTATTAAAAGATATTGAGGTGACATCATAAGCACATTAGAAGAGAAATAAATAGTTTCTCTCTCAGATTTGTGGAGAAGCAAAGAATGCATGCTAAAACAAGAGATAGAGAACATTGTGAAATACAAAATGAATAATTCTGATTACATTGTTAAAATTACACAAATCAAACCAATGCAACCAAGATTAGGAGAGCTAAAAGCTAAGAAACAATAATTTTAACAACTGTCTCTGATAAATTCCTAATTTCTCAAATATATAGAGAATTGAGTCAAATTTATGACAATAGAAATCATTCCCCACTTGATAAATGATCAAACGATGATTGTCATGATGATATAGTCATGAAGAGAATGCTCCAAATCATCAATGATTAAAGAAGTGCACATTTATCAGCTTGACTAATATTACAGAAAAGGAAAGTGATAAATATTGGAGAAGATGTGGGAAAAGTGTAAATCTAATGCATTGTCTGTAGAGTTGTGAACCAATTCAACTATTATAGAGATCAATTTGGAAATATAAGCAAAATCATGCATACCCTTTGATCCAGCAATATCACTACTAAGTCTATATCCCAGAGAGATACAGAAATGGAAAAAGAACCATTTGTAAAAATATTTATGGCAGTTATTTTTCTTGTGGCAAAATACTGGAAATTAGGGGATGTCCATCAATTGGTGATGAGTGAACAAGCTGTGACATGAATGTAATGGAATACTACTGGGCTATAAGAAATGATGAAGAGGCAGATTTCAGGGAAAAAACCTGGAAGACTTGGGTGAATTGATACTGAGAGAAGTGAACAGAACTAGAAGAATCTTTTATTTACAATCAACTAATTAGCCTTTCTCAGAAATACAATGATCCAAAACAATTCCAAAAGAGTCATGATAGAAAATGCTATCTACATTTAGAGAAAAAGCTGTGGAGTCTGAATGAAGATTGAAGCTCACTAATTTTTAGTTTTTTTAGTTTTTTTCCTTCTTTCTCATGGTTCTTTCGACAACATGATTAATGTAGAAATATGTTTAACATAATTGTACATGTATAACCTATATTAAATTGCTTCCTTGGGGAGTAAAAAGGGGAGAAGAGAGAAAGAAGGAAAAATAGCTTCAAAATTAAAATCTCATAATAAATGGAAGTTGAAAAACTATGTTTACATATAATTGGAAAAATAAAATATTAAGTGGGAGGGAAGAAACATGAGAATCTAGAAGAATTGTTATTCCTCCTAGAAAAACTATTTTTTGATTAAATCAAGAAAAGTATCTGTTTTTATATGTAAGCTCTTCCGTAAAGATATGTTAATTTAATTGTTTTTTCCTGGCAAATAATTTAAAACCATAAATTCAACTCTGACACCTGTTCTTTAATTGTTTTGAATTTTTTCACATTTTGTTTTTCCATTAATACAAAATTGGAGGTAGTGGGAAATTTATTTAGAGAGATTCTCTGGTTACAGGGAGAATGATGGGCTGGAATCTCTCTCCAAGCTAATTTTCTCCTAAGATAATAAAGATGTTCCTTAATATTTATATACAAAATATAGGGCTCTTTTTCCTCCATAGTAGGAACAGGATTACAGAATATTAGAGTTGGGAGGAGTTATAGAAACCAATTAGCTTAAGGGTACTTGACTTGGGATCTGTGAATTTCTATTTATTGATAGTTGCGATAAATGTATTTTAATACAAATGGTATCCTTTGTAATCTTATTAATTTAACTTTATAAAATCATTATTTTGAGGAACAATTCATAGGGTTTCTCAGTCTTCTAAAATGGGACATAGTGCACACATGTACACAAATACACACACCATGATTAGAGCACCTGTTTCAGTTTAATTTCATCTGTGATATCGATATCCTTCATGCGTCATGATATTATGCACAAGTAAAAAAGTATGTAAGATTTAAAATAATGAAGTGATTAAAAACTACAAATAAAAGAAATGATACAAGGTAGCATGGACGGAATTTTTATACAAGCATACATTTAAAAAAAGTTTAAGAGTCTGTGAAACCATCTAGTTTGATAGTCTTGTTTTACAAATAAGGAAATGAAAACAAAGGGACATTGAGTGATTTCCCTAACATAATAAATAGAAAATAAGTGTCATAGCCCATATTGGAAGCCAGAACTTTTCCCTCCTAAACCAGCATTCTTTCTCCTAGATCATTATGTCCAATTAGGAATAGAAAATTTTTAAAAAAAGTTCCTATCTGTCTGTGGAGTTCCATGGAGGACTATGAAATCAAAACACTGTAGAAATGGATGAAATAGGCTATGAGGATACTTGTCAAATCACTTCATTTTAAAGATGAAGGAATTTTATTACAGATATGTAAATTGAGTTGTCTGCAGTTATACATATAAGAAGTAGAAGAACTCAGATTTGGACATGGATATTCTATTTTAAGATGTGATTTTCTTTCTCTTTTTAATATGGAAGGATTTAAATTGCATTTTTAAAATCAAAAGTATGCTGTGAGAGGGGAAAAAAAAAACATGTTTAGAAACAGAGTTACAATCCAGTGTTTGAATTAGTTTCCTATCTGATTTTGGAAATGAATTTCCTTTCTCTGAAATTCAGTTAGCTGAATATTATTTCTCTCCTAATGCATTTAAGATTATATTTACTTGTTTTAGGTGTTAGGTCACATAAACTGAAGTAACACTTGTAGTGCATCAAAAATTCTGATCTTTTATTTTTATTTTTATTTTTTTTTTAACAATAACCGTTGTTTAGCCATATCTTAATCATGTGTTAGCACCAACAAGCATTATTTTGTTCTTTTCACCAAGTCATTGATAAATATGAGAAAAACACCAAAGACAGCTCCTTCCAGATGAACAAGTTATCAATATTTTTATTTGCAGCTAATCTAAATCTTATTTTCTAAATCCTGGAGGGATAATAACATTTGAGAAAACTGGGAAGGTAGAAAGGGACAAAGTCATAATAAAAGATTTTAAAAATGCAAAACAATGGAATTTACATTTGATCTTGAAAGCAATAGTCTATTTTCAGTCTGTCTCCTTTCTTCCTTTATTTTTGTTGTTTCTTTTGGTCGCTTTTGTTATGGGCCAGAACTCTGAACTTGAAACAAAGGATTTTTACAAAGTACTAAGTCAGTGGAATTGATAGAGACAATAGCATTGACTCTATTTTAGCATGGTTCAGTATAATTGATTTAATCCTACAAGGAGATGTTATGGGCCAGAACTTGAAACAAGGCACTAAGTGGAATTGAGGAGACAATGGTTAAATCTAGTTTAGCATTGATTTAATCCAACAAAACTAGGAAATTATGGTTTCCTAGTGATATAATGATTGGTTTGTACTCAGTGTGGAACATATAAGGAGGAGCTGTCAGGGCCAGAAAGGAGCATTAGAAGCTCTTAGAGGCTGAGACAGATTCATTCCATAGTCCACCTTTGTGTTGGCTGCAGGCTGAAGCACAAATCTTTGGAGTCAGGGAGATTCAGAAGTCAGAGAAGGCAGGTGGGAGCTCAAGCTCTGTGAACCGAGGAGAGAGATAGGCCTCAAAGAAAGCTAACTGGACCCCAGGAAAGGAGACAAGGCTTTGAAAGAGACAATAAAGGATTTGGACTTTACCCTCTGGTTGTCCTTGTGGTGATTGCTGAACTGAAATGAAAATGCAGAAAATTCAGAAAATGCAGAAAGAGAGCCCAAAGAAACTTCAATTGAGAACATTACATTTTAGAGAAAATATTACACTCTTTTGGTATAGAGAATCTGTGATGAGCTTTTTCTTCTCAAAACGCCGCCAGGTGATAAAAGTTCAGATCTTTTATTATCTCCAATATAGCCCGGTTAGCTTAGAGGCCTATCTCTCTGCTTGGTTCCAAGAGCTCTTGCCGCTTTGTCCTTTACTTCTGCCTCTGCTTTCTTCAGCCTCCAGAGCCAGCACCACTCTTCATGTCATTCCAGTGAAATCTCGACTTGTGTCTTCACTCTAAAGAACTTCTTTGACTGGCCCTATTTATGCTAGTGCTCTCGGGCCCAAAGAGCTTCAAGGGAGGTGTGAACTCATTGAACTCCAATGAGTAAAGGTGTGAACACAAGCCTTGTATTAATTAGTTCTACTTAGTACCTTGTTTCAGGTTCTGCCCAAAACATCTTCTTGTAAGATTAGATCAATTCTAATTAGTTAGCAGTTAGTAAGGATTCCAACAAGAATCCACTTTCTAGGAAATCACAAATCTTTATAAGCAATATGTTTATTGGTTTAAATTTGCACAAGATATATTGTATAAGGCAGCATGCCTTAATGAAATCCAATTTTGCTATGGTAGAATTTTTTTTTTTTTGGAGAAATCATCCACAATTTTTGTTACATGAAGCTAAGCATAGTCAAGTGTTTTGCCCTGGTTTCACGATTAATAAATACCAAAATGATCTATAACTCAAAATACGGTATAAAAATATTATAGGTTACAAAAAAAGCATTCTTAGACGTCACAGGAGTTCAGAATCCCATCCAGATCCATGAGTGATGCATGGTAGAGCTAGGCAAGTAAGCTACAATTTGGAGGATGGGTGGATTTTCAACCAATCATATTGAAATTGAGACCAAAAGAAGAAGGTATTCCTGGTATATGGAAGAGCATTAAAGAAAGAGGCAAAACTGAGGAAACCAATTTTACCATTTATTGTGGAAAAAGTGTTTGACTTTTTGAAAATGACAGATTCAACTGTGCAGTGGACATTAAGGAAAAGATTAAAAAATGTTTGTGATTTTAACAAAAACTGAAGCTATATACTCATTGACCTGTCCCTTCCTGGTCAAATTAAGGATTGAACAGATTTTTTATGCAGAACTTTTGAATTCAAAAATCATGTTATATCTCAAGTAATATGGCATCATGTTAACCAATTTCATCACTACCATTTATATACTTGATTTTAGCCAAAAGGCCAAGAAGAAATATCACTATGATTTATAGACACTGTTATTAGCACTTTACAATTTTTATCTTATTTGATTCACAAAACCCAGGGAAGTAGTTGCTTACCCTTATTTTATAGATGAAGAAAATGCAGTAAGAACAGATTTATTTATTTATTTATTTGAAGTAAGCAGAGATTAACTGAATAGAACATAATTACACAAATGTTTCAGTACTCAGGTTTCTGAATCCAGATCAGACTTATGCATTGTATGCTTGCTATCTCTAGACATTTTGGATAGAACTCAGAGATTGCTTAAGCTGAAGTATAAATTTTATATTAATTAACTGCTTATAGGATATTTTCATTTATCCTTCTCCCTTTCCTCAGTATTTTCCTCAGAATTTCTCAGAAATTTCCTTAGATTGATCTATTAAGACACAGATAGGTTGAGATCTGTGTTAGAGGAAATAGCTCTCAAAAAAGTTTTGTTTAGTAATTTGATCCTTTTCCTATATGTAATCATTTATTCAGTATATATCTGAGAGCAAAATAACTCACATTCAACAAATTCCAGTTCTCATGCTGTAGGAAGCATCTCACAAAAAGTAAGAAATGGATCTTAGCCTAGTATTTCTGTTCTGAGATGCATATTTCCTCCCACATTTCATTTAATTAGTTTAAAAGAAGTTTCCCAGGTGTGTTCATCATAATAAGGACTTGCTTTTCACAAAAATACATTGGCAACAGCGAAATTTAGAACAACATGCCTCCAATCTAATACAAAGTCTTTGTTCAGGAAAAAAAAGGGAGCATAAGCACAAAAAGAAGATCCAATGAAATGGACATACATTCTGACTAGTTATAGGGATTGGATTTGAGAAAAAGACCACATTATAAAATTTAAATATCACAGGGATTTAGTGGGTTAGGTAGGTGACAGAGCGGATAGGGTGCAAGTCAAGAAGACTCATCTTCATGAATTCAAATCCAGCTTATGACACTAAGGCAAGTATGACCAGCTGTATGACCCTAGGCAAGTCACATCCCTCTTTACCTCAGTTCCTGGAGCTGTAAAATGAAATACCAAACCATTCCAAAATATTGGCCACAAAAACCCAAAATGGAAGTTAAGAAGAGTCAGATGTGACTGACATAGCACAACAACAAAAGGAATCTTAGTAGATATTTGTAAGAGAATTTAGGGACTGATTGTCTTATAAAGTGCCCCCATTTCTTTAATAAAAGAGAGAGCAGGAACAAAATTATGTACAAATAAAAATTATAAATTTATATGTATACATATTTGTATACAAAAATCTATATGCAAACTCAGAAGAGCCTTTCCTCCTTGTAATTGCATACATTATTGGAGTTGTTTTCTTAAGGCAGTATTTATAAACCTAAAAGAGAACACACACACACAGACACACAAACACACAAACACACTTCTAGCTTCAGACAAGTATTTCTTCTGAATGTTAAAAAAAAACAAACAAAAAGAAATAAACAAAAACTTTACATTAGCCCTCACAAATCCCTTCAGGCTTACTGTTCAGTCAAATAATTCTATTTAAATGCTATAGATTTTTTTCACTTCAATAACATACTAAGTTACACTGTGTTAGCTTTGGAGGAGCAAACTACAGACATAGTTTGGTTAGATTTTTCAAAAGCATATAAGGGATATCACACTATTTTTATAGAGAAAGATAAGAAAATGTAATAAAGAAGATAGTAAATTCTTGTAGATTTGGAATTAGTAAAATGCCTAGAGAGTAGCTCCTAGAAGGATCAAGTTTATTTGTTTCATCGTATAGTACATACCTGTGATTAAATGTAAATTGAATAATGACCAGTATTGTGAAACATGTTTATGTTCTGACAAGCATTGAATTCTAAATCTAAATTTAAATTTCATTTAGAAATTGTCACTGAGGTATATGAATGTTATGGAATATCATTGTTCTGTAAGAAATGACCAGCAGGATGAATACAGAGAGGTTTGGAGAGATTTACATGAACTGATGCTAAGTGAAATGAGCAGAACCAGGAGATCATCATACACTTCAATGGCAGTACTGTTTGAGGATGTATTCTGATGGAAGTGGATTTCTTCGACAGAGAGATCTAACTCAGTTTCAATTGATCAATGATGGACAGAAGCAGCTACACCCAAAGAAAGAACACTGGGAAATGAATGTAAACTACTTGCATTTTTGTTGTTCTTCCTGACTTATTTTTACCTTCTGAATCCAATTCTTCCTGTGCAACAAGAGAACTGTTCGGTTCTGCACACATATATTGTATCTGGGATATACTGCGACATATTTAACATGTATAGGACTACTTGCCATGTGGGGGAGGGGGTGGAGGGAGCGAAGGGGAAAGTTGGAACAGAAGTGGGTACAAGGGATAATGTTGTAAAAAATTACCAGGCATGGGTTCTGTCAATAAAAAGTTATAATCATGAAAAATTAATAAATAAATATAAAAAATGAAAAAAATACATTTAAAAATCAAAAAAAAAAAAAGAAAGAAAGAAAGAAAGAAAGAAATTATCACTGTTCATGTGAGCCATACTTACTTTATGGGACGTATTTCTCTTTTCAGGAATATGGACTGGATTTTATTATATTGGTATAAGTGACTCCCAGGTGAGGAACCCCCCTTTCACCAGTCTTTATAATTTATATTTACTAGAGGACTGACTAAAACACTGAGAATTTAAATAACTTGTCCAGGGACAGAGCCAGAACATATTAGGGCTAAGCTTTGAGAAGATCTCTCTACCCAGTATATCACACTACTTCTCTTCAATTCCCTATTTAAATTGTACATTGAGTTTCTTTTATCCTCTGCTTTTGAAGCTATAAATTTACTATTTCTCTTATTATATAAAACATTATTTGGGTTTGCTAATTAGCCAAGGAATCTGAAAAAAAAAGAGACCTAATCCCTTCAAATTAAAGGTGGACCTTATAGCACAGAAGTTGGTCTAAAAATTTCAATGACTAGTTACAGGACTAGGAGTAGAGCAGAACCCTAGCCTTTGTAGGTCCAATCAAGGAATAGTTATAAGAAATATATTTGGTGTTTCCCAACAGTGGAAGATGTACTCCTTGAGGACAAGTATTGCGTATATATTTTTTCTTTTTTCCATACCCATCATTCAACCCAAAGTCTTACAACATAAGAGGTTCTTAATAAATACTTTTGGTTAAACTATTGAACTAAGAGAAATAAGTGGAAGATACAAAAGGGCAAATTTAAGCTTGATATATGCATGAATGTTTATATCTATACACATACACTCATATGTATTTACGTGTGTATGTTTATATATGTATATTTATGCTTTGCAAACCTTTAAGTATTATGTAATTGTCAGCTATTCTTCTTCTTTTGGCTGCACTTATTCTACTTGTTATTAGCAGAAACCTACTGGCTCCCACTCCCTTTCCATAGAATGTTCTGGGCTTGAAAAACAGTGAGGATTAATATCAAGGTACACTCTTGCTTACTTTCCTTAAATACCATGACTGACTATATTTTAAGTGTGGGTAGAAATATCAGAGCATTCACCCAGTCAAATGGCCCCACCTGCTTCTCTCCTGTGTCTATGAAGCCAACCATATTGCTTACCTCACTGTGATAACACACCAGACCTTAGCAATAGCACCTCTAGTACCCAAGAAATAGATTGGCTTTTAAAACCCTTATTTAACATTAAAAAGAACTGAAAGTTAAGCAAAAATGACTTAATTAAACTTTTCCACCTATAATTCCTATTATTAGTGAATGTGTGCCCTCCACCCCCCCCAAAAATAGAACAAAATCTTACTTATAACTAGAGATATTCAAACATGCAATAGACTACATTTTGAGATAGAGGGAATGTGTTTCAAAAGAGATTGGATGATCACTTGCTTAGATTCTGTAGAGAAAATACCTTTAAAAAAAAGAGGCTTGAGTTAAATGGTAATTAAAGTACTTTCTTATTCTGAAATAATTTTCTCTCAAAATCATTCCCAGGTTCATAACTTAAACAGAAATGGGACACAGAGGAAACGGTAAATTAAATATATATATGTGTGTGTGTGTGTGTATGTGTGTGTGTATGTATATATACACATATACATATACACACATTATTATTAAATACACATTAAATAGTCTAGATGATGTGGTTACTAGTGTAAGACAAATGCATTATTATAACCACTATTATGGTTAAAGCTATGCTTTGATATTTATAGGTTTAAATGGGTATAAATTCATGTCACTGAATGACTTCTATGGCACACATTCACTAATAATAGGAATTATAGGTGGAAAAGTTTAATTAGGTCATTTTTGCTTAACTTTCAATTCTTTTTAATGTTAAATAAGGGTTTTAAAAGCCAATCTATTTCTTGGGTACTAGAGGTGCTATTGCTAAGGTCTGGTGTGTTATCACAGTGAGGTAAGCAATATGGTTGGCTTCATAGACACAGGAGAGAAGCAGGTGGGGCCATTTGACTGGGTGAATGCTCTGATATTTCTGCCCACACTTAAAATATAGTCAGTCATAGTATTTAAGGAAAGTAAGCAAGAGTGTACCTTGATATTAATCCTCACTGTTTTTCAAGCCCAGAACATTCTATGGAAAGGGAGTGGGAGCCAGTAGGTTTCTGCTAATAACAAGTAGAATAAGTGCAGCCAAAAGAAGAAGAATAGCTGACAATTACATAATACTTAAAGGTTTGCAAAGCATAAATATACATATATAAACATACACACGTAAATACATATGAGTGTATGTGTATAGATATAAACATTCATGCATACATATGACTATACTTATACTCATTTATCCATCAAAAGTATCCTAAAAATAGTTATTATTTTTATCTAAAATATATAGGTAAGGAAGAGGTAAAACAGCAATATCTAGCTTTTTTTTTTTTAGTTTTAAAATTTATAAAAGATTATCTTTAAAATATCTCACTTGATCCCCACAACAACCCTGTGAGGTGGGTACCATTATTTCCATTTTACAAATGGAGAGAGGCTTAGGCAAGTTGAATGATTTATACAGATTCATACACAGATAGTGAGCACCACTGGAGTGGTTCCTGATGCCTGGTGTTGCAGAGTGCCATCTTCGATAGTTATAGATAGGGTCAGCATAAAAGGGGACAGAATATCTTTTAGAATGCTCCCAGGAAGTACTATTTAGAATGCATTGATACAATTTTCTCCAAGTAGTCATACATGAAAACATAAGCACAAATGTAAACGATTGAAAAAAATGACATTCATTCATGTCATTGCCAACAGCATATATGAAATAATTATGAGATAATCAGAAAAAAAAACAAGAATAATAATTTCACCTTCAAATTATTACTGTGGACAGCTAGCTGATGCAATGGATAGAGAACCAGCCCTGAAATTAGGAGGACGTGAGTTCAAATCTAGTCTCAGGCACTTAACACCTCCTATGACCCTAAGCAAGTCACTTAATCCAAATTGCCTTAGAAAAAATTGAAAAAAAAATTATTATCTTGAATTTTACAGATAAGGAAACTGGAGCTGAGAAGGGCTAAGTGACATTGTCTATAATTGTAAATGTTCACTTCTAATAAATAGTAAAAATTCAGGTTTTTCTTATTAAAAATTTAAAACACTAATCATTTAGACAACTAGCTGACTGGGTCTCAATTGTTTGTTGTTCTCTATATGTGTGGTAATATATTTGTTTATGACTAGTATAATATAAAGGCAGTAAAGAGTGAACTTTAGTGTAGTGTAGTATAGTATATTATGGTGTGTATATCTGTGCATGTGTTGTGTGTGCATGGGTGTATGTGTGTGGCTGTAAGTATATATGTGTGACATTGTATTTCCCTTCAAATGTCTGGTCTCATTTGCTCATACTTCCAAAGTTTCAGAATAACTAATACCATCCAAGCAATATTCACCAATGACTCTTCAGTGTCATCCAGCAGAAACTGTATTCTTGTGAATTTTCCCTTCATCAGGGTGGGTTTTTCTTAAAAGTTAAGTAGGTTACATCATTGTGGGCAGTGACTCCTGCCCATAGAGCTGCCAAAAATTAATCTGCCTCCCTTTTCCTTCTCTCACCACAGTCCCAGATAAAACTTGATGGAAGCCAAAAGAGAGGAAATAGGGACTTTTTTTATTTGTGGAAGGTCTGACTTTTCCCCCAAGCAAAAAGGAAGAAAGAGAGAGAAGGATAATCAAGTTTAAATCTGAACAGAGTGATAGTTTCCTTCTTTCCTTTGGAGCTGCCTTGGGATAGGATGCTAACACCTCAGCAAGAAGACCAATGAGAGACAACAAAATTCTTTCTCAATAAAATTTGGAATAGAATATATCTCTAGTCAAACAATAACTAAGAATTTATTGATTCTGGGAAATACTTGGAAAGAACTGCTTTGCTCCCTTGAGAATCTCATAGAACAGAAAATTATAATAAAAATTTCACATAATTTGGTCTTATGATTAAAAGAAAGAAGAGTTCTAGTGCATTACTTCTTTTCTACACTTGGAGAAATTAAAAGCATGTATAGAAAGATGGTGTAGAGGAATTTAGATTTATAGAGAGGGAGGAAATACCAACACTGACTAAATCATAGATCCATTAACTTATCTAACTAAGTCAATTGAGCTTACTTCTTTTTCTACACTAGACAAAAAGACAGAATTTTAAGAAAATGAGCAAACTTTATCCTCAGTAGAATGTAAATTCTACACAAGTAGAAATGGCATTTGTTTGTGTAACCCATCAACTAGCATAGTACTTCATGCGTGCTTTGTAATAGTCCTTGCATTGAATTACTTTGAATCACTGGAGATTTATAACCTGATTTGAAGGATCAAAAATTAAAAAAAAATTTAAAATACATTTTCCACAGTTTAGTAATAACTTTTTTTTTCAACCAAAGGTAGTTTGGATCACTATATTTTCACCAGCACCAACAATAAAACCACCATTACCATCACCACCAACATCATCATCCACCAGTATCACTGCCACCATCACTACCAATACCATCATAATAAAAATAGCTAAAGTTTATTTAGCATTTTAGGATTGTATAGTATTCTTGCTGGTTTTCTGTAAGTCTCTGGAGAAGCCTTCATTTCAGCAGAATAATTACCACTAGAATAGTCAGGTGTTAAACTCCAAATTCTTTATCGTCTCCTTCAAAGTCTAGTTTCCTTGCCTGGGGCTGGGTTAACTTTTTTGAGGCCTTTCAGATGGACCTTGGTCTCAATGGGGGGAGCAGGAGGACAGGCCAGCCACCACAAGGCTGATGAAGATGGAATGAATCTGCCTCTCCTTGGCTCCAAGAGCTTGAGCTCCCGCCTCCAATCCATTTGTCCTCTCTGGCTCTCACTCTGGCTGAGGCTCCCAGTTTATATGCTCTCTTATAATTATATTATCATAGATATGAATCTTGTGGAACTATATTAAGTACTAAGTACATGTACTGAACTAGAGAACTATTACTCACCATGCTAAACTAGATAACCATTGTCTTTATCAATTCCACTGTGTTAATATCTTGTAAGAATCCTTATTTTAAGTATAGAGTTCTGGCCCATAACAGAGTTTCATGGTGCTTTCCTGATATCTTACTTTATCTTCACAAAAACCCTGGGAAGTAGGCTGTTGATTCTTGTTTTAAGGATACTGAGGGGAAAAGAAGTTAAATCATTGGTCTAGAATCACACAGCCAGTAAATGTCTGAGGCCAAATCTGAACTCAGTTTTTCCTGCTATCAGGTCAAATGCTCTATTCAGTGTCCTAGCTGCCACAGATATTTATAAAGTAGCATTTACATAATAATTTAAGATTTTCGAAATGTTTTGCAGATATTATTTCATTTAATCTTCACAGAAATCCTGGAATATTCATGATATCAAATCACATAGCTACTAAGTGTTTGTGACTAGTTGAGTAAATGACTTTTTTTTAAAGACACGTTTCTTTTTTCTTTTTTTTTTTTAATTTTTAAAGCTTTTTATTTTCAAAACATATGCATGGATAATTTGTCAACATTGACCCTTGCATAGCCTTATGTTTCAGATTTTCCTTCCCCTTCCACTACATGGCAAACAATCCAATAGATGTTAAACATGTTAAAATATGTTAAATCAAGAAAGCTAGCCAAGCCCCAGGCAAAAAAAAAACTAGACTTTGAAGGAGACAATAGAGAATTTGGACTTTACCACCTGATTATTCTTGTGGTACTTACTCAGCTGAAATGAACGCTGCTCCAGAGACTTCCAGAAAACCAACAAGAATACTACACAACCCTAAAAGACTAAATAAATTTTAGCTATTTTTTTGTTATGATGGTATTGGTAAAAAAAAAAATGTTAAATATATTAAACATAAAACATATTAAATCATAAAAATATGATAAATGTGTAAACATATTTATACAATTCTCTTGCTTCAAAAGAAAAATCAGATCAAAAAGGAAAGTAAATGAATAAGAAAACAGAATGCAAGCGAACACCATCAAAAAGAGTGAGAATGTTATATTGTGATACATGTTCAGTTCGCACAGTACTCTCTCTGGATGTAGATGGTTCTTAATCACAAGATCATTGGAAGTAGCTTTAATTATCTCATTGTTGGAGTCACATCCATCAGAATTGATCATTGTACAATCTTGTTTCTGTGTACAATGATCTCCTGGTTTTGCTTATTTAACTTAGCTTCAGTTTGTGTATCTCCAGACCTTTTTGAAATCATCTTGCTGATTTTTTTCTTACAAAATAATAATATTCCATAACATTCATATACCATGACTTATTCAGCCATTCTTCATCTGATGAGCCTCCAGTCAGTTTCTAGTTTTTTGACATTACAAAAAGGATTGCCACAGACATTTTAAAGACACATTTCTTGACCCCAAGAAGCTAATAATTTAGTGGTTAGTAAAAGCCTCATTAACATCAGTTTGCAAAATGGGAACCCGAGGTCCACAGAGCAAAGGCAAAGTACCTAAGCATACCGAGATAGCAAGTGAAGCCATTGGACTCAAATCCAACTCTCTTAATTATTTTGCCAGTGTGTTTCCTACCATATCACATTTTATTTTTCAAACACTAAAACAAAAACATACAGAATTTTTTTTTTTAACAAAACGATGATTATTTCTTAGAAGACTCTTTCTATTTGAATTAATTTGAATAATTCCATAGCAATGAATCAAGTATGACAAAAAAAAAATCAGCAGATGGGCTGTGGACCATTTTACCAGGTTCTGAATGATTTTCAGTGAACCATGCAGCCTGTCTGCATGAGATATGGGGCAAATCAAATTGTACTGCATCACATCAAAAACCCAACAGCCACTTTTTACAATTAGCCACTAACCAAAGATGGCAGATTGCAGCCTAGAAGCAGCAGATATTCCTAATTAGTTGTAGATGATTTGCCACGCATACACATTTGGCTATGTATTCAGAAAAGGAAGTATTAAGTTGCTAACTGCTACGTGTTAGCAGACTTCATATGGATTGGTCAGGAGAAAAAAATCTTGAGATATTTAAAAAAATTAATTTCTTAGAATTAAAAAAAACTGACAGTTGGCAAATCAGTCAGCTTCAAGCAATCAATATCCTTTTCATGTATGCTCAAGTAATATCCTCCTAATCTTCATCCTTACAAATAAATGATACTTAGATCTCCTAAGGCTTAAAAAGCTGGTATTGTCCTCTAAATATTCAGATAAAAAGCATGGAATTCATTGACACATCTAGAGGGTAGCTTGGCACAGTCTGAAGCATCTTGTTTCCCCTAAAGTGTGGGGGAATTATAGTTGGGCATCCATGCATTAGGCATACCTGGCACATCCTCCAAGGACACATAGAAAGATATCTCTGTCAGATAAATTGCCAATGGAGTGGTTGTCTTTATAAATGAAGCTGAATGTCTTTAAGTTAACAGTGTTAATGAAAGGCCAGAGGGAAGATGGCAGAATGTGGGAAAATTATCCCAAAGCTCAATAACAATACTTTGAGAAACAAACAGAAAGACAACTAAATAGTCAGATCCTCTGGGCAACTGACATTTATAATTAGATCACCTTGTACAGAGACTATAATAGCTCTAAAATGATTGACTGGATACAATCTTAGAAATCACTTGATGCAACCTCCTTATGGTCCAGAGAGAGTACTAGCCTGCTATATGTCAAAACTTGCCTCCATTGCTTCTTGTTTTAGGAAGAAGAATCTCAATCCTTCTGCCACAACTACTTGAAGGCAGTTATCATGTTCTCCTTAAGTTATCTCTTTTAAAAACTAAATAGCCCAGTTCCTTCAGTTCAAAGTCTTATGATAATTTCCAGTCTTCTTTGCTAGAAATCTGCTTCCTAAAACTCTTCTAGTTTGTTAGTGCTCAAAGGCTTTAATCACACAAAAGAAATGAGATAAATCTTGGCTCTGACACTGTGGGATTTTATAGAAGACATTTAACTTCATTGATCCTTAATCTTTACGAATAAATTAGTTAGAACAACATTATCACTACTTCACACCATTCTTTGGCCTGTGACCATGCACTTTATTCATTTGACTTTTCTTGTGCTTGGAATGTGTCTCCCACTTATTACCCTGCCCACAAATTACTGCTTGATAAAAGTCATTATTGTCATGAGTTTAACTCTGATTTCATTTAAGTTACTTTTAAATTTCTACATAACCTTAGCCCCAGACAAATATCTTCAACTTTTTGTTGTTGGGCATTTTTACATGGATGGCCATCATTTCACATTCACTATGTTCAGAAACTGAATTTCTTATTTTTTTCAACAAACTACATACTTTTACCCAAACTTCCTGATCTCTATTTATATAATCTCTATTTATATCATCCCATTATTTCCCTTATCATTTATGCCTGAATCACGGAATTACCTTTGACTTATCTCTCATCATTTTCTGCCAATTCTTCATTCAGTTACTGAATTCTATCATTACTTTTCTTTTAAAATATATTCAATTCATTCCTCCCCCAATTCCTGCTGCAACCATTCTCATGAATCCCTTTAAGAACTGTTTCTGCATTACTGCAAATTTGTCCTATTTTAAGTCTATCCTTCTAACATGCAATCAGATAACATTGCCAGATTATTCTTTCCCAAATACTTCTTTTATTTTGATATTCTCCTACTCATAAAGCTTGAATGGCTCCTTATTTCATTTTTCAAAAATCATAATTTTCTTTTCCTAAGGACAATACAATTTTGTTGCTACTCTCCCCACAACCCCAACTTCAGCATCATTATCATCATCATCATACCTTATATTATCTTGGTCCTTAATTCTTAGATGATTATCCCCCCCCATAACCACCATAATGTATGTGTATATATATATATATATATATATATACATACATAATTAAAATTTGATACTTACATACAAAACATTCTACTTTCTTCATCTTGTGTTCCTCCCCAAAATCTTGTGATACAGAAACTATTATTATCTGCATATTACAACTAAGGAAACCAAAGAAGTGAAAGTCTAAGGGCTTGCCTGGGGATATACAGCTAGTAAATTGTGGAAAGTGAGATTTGAACCTATATATATATTTTTTTTTTTCCTGCCTGATCCTAAATTTGCAAATCTAGTACTTTTTTTCAGCTGGAAATCAATTTTACTTTTGAAACCATGATCAGTCTTTCATTCCCAACACAAAATGCTAGGTCTTGCTGTGCATTCAATATTAGACTTGAAATGTGAAAGAGCTGAGTTCAATCCCACCTCAAAAAATGACTACTTGCATTACACCAGCGAATTCCCTTAATCTCTTTTAACTTCAACTTGAGCATGAGGGAAATAATTGCACCTATCTCCCAGGAATATCAAATGGGATAATATATCTAAAATGCTTTGCAAACTTTAAAATTCTATACAAATGTAACTTACTATTAACATATCTGCACCTGACCTCTGCATATATAGTCCTCCAAATTATCTCAGATAGAAATTACAATCTTAGATAAGATGAAAGTTGGATATTGCACAGACTTTTTTTTAGAAGATAATGAATGAGAAAGAAGTTTATTGATTTCTCAATCATACAAGACACATTCACAAAATTTGACTTTATATTAAAACCTTAAAACCTCACAAAATACAGAAAAATTCAGACACTAAGTGCACATTTTGCCACCCACATTACAAAAAAAAAAATCATTCAATAAGGGTATTTAAAATGAAAGATTAAAAATGAATTAAAACAAAAAGAAAACTCATCCTAAAATAAGTTTGTAAGAGAAATAATAGAAAAAATTATTTCATGAAAGATATTTACAAATATGAAACATGTCTAAATTTGGTGTAGTTTATTACCTTTAAACTTTTTTTATTGACAGAAGAAAGAATATCCAACTAGGATCACTAAAAAACAAAAATACAACAAAGTAAGGAATCTCAGAGTATAAAGATTCCTTACTTTGTTGTATTTTTGCATAGTTTATACAAATATATATACAATATACAATACAAATATGATATATTAAATATAGAGAGTTTAGTCAGAAACTAAGCTAAACTTTCTCAACATTTCCTTTTAAACATCTTTAAAATTATGCTTTAAATCAAATTTAAAAGTGACAAAACCAACAAAAGATGGAAGGCTTCCTTTTAGGAGCAACTCACAGACCAGGAAAGCAGATTTCACAAACTTTTAAATCAAGTTTTACTAGGGTTTAAAATCTATTAACTTAATAATATGCTCTTTTGGGTTTAAAGTCTTTATTACTTTAACAATCTGGAATTTCATCATTGTGGATGATCCTTCCTTGATGAAACCAACAATATATTTATGACTAAGCTATTCTTCTAGGATTATTATGGCTTAAAAATTCATGAGCCTGAAACCTAGGGATGATCTTTTAAAATTTTAGGAGACTTATTCTTTCCAGATACACATATGGTATCTCACAGAATTCTTAAATTCTTATCAGGAGCATAGACTCCCGATCTATAAGCAGATATTTTATTAAGACATACTTTAACAATCACTATTCTGCATTAAGGATATACTTTTGTATAAAAATGAAAAATCCCTCTCTTCAAGAAGGATATTCTACTAATTTAATAAAAAGCAAATTCATTGATTAAAAACACTCAAATTAAAGTTAGAGGACCTAGCCTCAAATTCCATCTCTGATACTTAATACCTGTTGGCCTTGCCTCAAAATTTTAATAGGATCCAAACTAAAAAAAAAAAAAAAAACATCCTTAGAGAACATTTAGTTCAACCCTTAAGGTAAGCTAAATGACACAGTGAGTAGCCTGGAGTTAAAGGGACCTGAGGTAAAGCCCAAACTTGGACACTTACTAGCTATATGATACTAGGCAAGAGAGTCAGTCCTAACTTCTTCATTCCTTCATCTAGAAAATGAGCTGGAGAAGGACATGACAAATGCAGCATCTTTGCCAAGAAAATCCAAGTGAAGTCAGTCAATCATGATCAAATGCCTAACAACAACAAAACTCAACTCTTCATTTTAAAAATAAAAAACATAGAGGCTTAGTGAAGTTTAATGACTTGCCCAAGATCAGTGTGTAAAAGAATGGTAGAAGTGGAATAGAAAACCAAGATTTTTGACATCCCATCATATCATGGTAACTATACCTGAACATTTAAAATGAATGCTTCAGCCTGCCCACCCCACCCTTATCCCCAGGATATTTCTGGTAGCTGATTCCAATGTACAGATCTCAAAATAATACCCTGAGTTTAAATTTATCAGTGGCAAGGAGTCAGGAATATGAAATCAAACTTAGATACCCTAACATTCAAACCTTAGCTTTTTATCTCTCTGCTGCTTCAGAAACAAAAGATGGAATAAGCTATTTTATTTTAAAAGGTTCACACATTCCCAAGCACAGCATGACCTCAGATAGGTAAAAGGAATCATTCAGAGGAGATCATTCAAAAGGGAACAAGTGAAGTGGCAGAATATCTAGGACAGATTTTTAAAAATCACATACAAAGAAATGAGGTTAAATTTTACTTCACATGAAATATCTATTTAATTATATCTCAAAAGATTTTATCTTTTAGTTCTGCACTCTTCTCTTGCCATACACAAATAAAACACAGCTATTTTAAACTCTGCTTAGTAATTTTCATAGACTTTCATAATTGTATTTATGTTATTTTTGGGAGGAGGAATGCTTCAGAGGTTTAAGATAATTTACTTGGAAGTTAGCCTAATTTTCCAACATATTGGGTTTCAAAATGCCTTGGTCAGGAATATAGTATCATCAAGTGTCATAGCTAGGAGTGAAATCCAGGTCTTCCTGACTCAGAGGTCAGGAATTTATCTCTTATCTGTACTGCTCATCTTAAAACAAAAAAAATTATTTAGCCAAAAGAATGGCATATCGACTAAGAAAGATCACAGGGTTACTGTGATGTAAACTTTGCAAATATTTGGCATTATCATTATTATGTTATTATTATCACTTTTTAAATTTGGATCTACAATTTCACCATTGTAATGAAGACTTGTGATAGAAATTTCAAGCACTGATGAAAATAGGTCACTCATTGTAATTTATAGTCATAGAAATATCTTGCCACTGGACCCAGAGTGAATTGTCTGATTGAATTAAAAATTCTGAACTGGTTATATAGAAATCATGACTAAAAAATACCACTCAAACTTCAAGCTTTTCTCTTATCAAGTTATTTCCCTAATGTGACATTTACAAAGGATTTATAAAAGACTGTGCTAGGACTGAGGATTCATAGACCAAAAAAATGAAAAATCTCTACCCTCAATAAGGTGGGGACACAATACAATCAATTACTTGCCAGCCTTCTTACTATGTGTGAAACACTGCTAAATTCTGGAAATGGGGAAAAATCATCCCTGTTCTCAAGGATCTTTCATTCCAAGTGAATGCAGTGGGGACAAGACAGAGAGAGGAGACAAGTAATATATCATGTATACATGTACACAAGTATGGGCTTAAAGAGTTTCAACGTTTTCAAAGAGAAGAAAGGGGAACCTCAGCTGATCTTTGAAACAAGACAAAGAATTCTGACAATTTGAGATGAGGGGGTGTGATCCAGGTATGACAAGTACATTTGCCAATCAAAGAATCATAGAATTTTGGGAAAAGGGAGGCTTAAAAAGCACAGTTTCAGAAATCTTTCACATTTAGATAAAGGTAAAGTGGTTGTCCCTAGGTCATAGAGCTCATTAGTGGCAAAAAATAGTGTTATTATTATCCTCATTTTAGAGAGGAAGAAAAGATCTATAGAAAGAATAAAGGTAGGTTATCTGATTAAGAACAGAATCACTTTTCCTTTTTTATATGCTCAGTTTATCTTCCCTGAAGAAAGCCCACCTTTCAAGCTTTATTGAATCATAGAGATGACCCTGGGGGTCTCAAAGGCTGTACCCCCACAATGACAACTATCTGGAAAAGTTTTGAATGTTGGGAGAAATATTTTGTGTATTTTTAAACACTAAAGGAATATGAGTGACTTTAAAGACATGAACATAGTGAGTACATCTTTGAATTAAAATTATTTTTAGTTTAAATAATTTTTCATTTGTAATCATGAAACTTATACCAAATTAATAAATTGCTTATTAATAAGCCCTCTATTAATAGAGGGCGGAACTTAAATATTGGTATGAGTTAAGTGACCTTATCAAATGATAAAAGAGGTCTATTACACAAATATATTCAGTATTACATATAATGGAAATTTAAAAATATCCTCCAGACAACATTTTGTTATCTTCCTGGCCTGGCCAGGAAGGACCTAAGGATATCAGGCTATAGAATAGAGCAGTATGTTTTCAAATCTATGAACCCTTATCAGTCTTGATGCTATTAGGAGACAATGAGAACTCCTTTTTTTTTTTTAAAGTAGATTAAAGAATGAAGAAATTAGGAACCTTTCATCCTAATAAAATATTAACTGCCAACTACCTTTATAGTTTTCACATTATAGCTAATTTTATTCACAATAACCTTGAGAGGTTGATACTAGTATTATATTCATTTTTCAGATGTAGAAAACAAGTCAGAGAAAGTGAATCACTTGTCCAGAATTTTAAAAAAGCTAAAAATCTTCTGATCTTGGATAGATTTTCATGTTTCCAAATGTTGTGCTTTACCCACTATATCATGGTGATATGGACAGGGACTGAAGAAATCTTTGATTTCTCTGGTCTTGGATATCCCTGATTGCAAAACTCCTCTGAGAAGTATAAGTACTATGAAGTAGCTTCTCTGTAATTTATAGTGTTAGACAATTCCAAAAGACTTATGAGGGACCATATTTTTTACAACTAGAGAAAACACTATTGAGTTTGAATATAGATCAAAATATACTGTTTTTACTTTTTTTCCCCTTTCTCTTGGTTTTTCTCTTTTGTTTTAGTTCTTTTTTCACAGTATAACTAATGTGAAAATATGTTTAACTTGATTGTAAATGTGTGGTCTGTTTTAGATTCTTTGCTATCAGAGGAGGAAAGAATAAAGGAAGGGAAGAAAAAAAAAACAGAAATTCAAAATCTTATAAAAATGAATTTTGGCTTCTGGCCAAGATGGCGGAGAGGAGGCACACAGCTGTGTAACCTCCGCGTTTTTCTCTCACTATCCTTTTCATTTCATGCCTCTGAATTAATGCTCGACTGAAAAAAAACATACAATTAGTTACCAAGAGAAACTATCCTTGAGACTCGTCAGGAAAGGTCTGTTTTTGCACCAGGGCAGGGATGGTTATTAGATCGGAAGCAAGCTGCGGGCAGCAGCGGCAGTGAGAGCACAGAAGGTGGCTCAGAGCCGAGCAGAGCAGAGAGGGGGTGGGTGTGATCACAGCAGTCTCTGCGGGGAGAGCTTTGCTACAGGATTAGATACTTTGCTCTGGCAGCAAGTCAGCAGCCCAGCAGAGAAGCTAAAAACACCGGGGGTGAAGAATACAACCCCAAACAGCTGGAGTCTCTCGGGACCTGGCCACCCCTCCCCCACAGAGTCTCAGCACGCTCTCGGATCTCAGAGCGCAGGCGCAGCACAGTTGGGCTAGTGCCTCGCTGCTGGCCCCCCCCTCCCCTCCCCCCAGTCTGTAGAGGAAGCTCGGTAACACCACCCAGCCCTTCCCCCAAAGAAAGCAGCCTCCATTCAAGGTTTTTTTCTTCTGTTTCTTTGCTAGTTTGTCTTTGATTATTAGACAGAATGAGCAAGAAACTGAAAAAGACTTTAACCCTTGACAGCTTCTATACAGATAGAGAGCAGACTCCAAATCCTGAGGAGACTAAAAACAAACAGTCTCCAGGTGAATCCCCAAAGGAGGAGATCATCTATTCCTCAGCACAGATGAACCTCATAGAAGAAACTAAAAAGGCTCTCACAAGGGAGCTAGAAGAAAAATGGGAAAAGGAGAGGGAGGCTTGGCAAAAGAATCTGGAGAAGTCATCCCATTCAGTTAAAGAGAGAGTGGATAAAGAAATAAAATCCTTGAAAAATAGGATTAGTGAACTGGAAACAGAAAATAGCTCTCTAAAAAACAAAATTGGCGAAATGGAAAAAAATTCCACAGAACAAAAGAACTCAATGGGACAGTTAGAAAAATATTTTTTAAAAAGTGAGTGAAGAAAATACTTCACTGAAAATCAGTGAACAATGGAATTGAATGACTCGAGGAGACAAGAAGAATCAGTCAAGCAAATCCAAAAAAAAAAAAAAATCAAACAATGGAAAAGAATGTGAAATACCTTCTGGGGAAGACAACAGATCTGGAAAACAGATCCAGGAGAGACAATCTGAGAATCATTGGACTCCCAAAAAAGCATAATGAAAAAAAGAGCCTGGACACTATTTTCCAGGAAATTATCAAAGAGAACTGCCCAGAAGTCATAGAAACAGAGGAAAAAATAAACATTGAAAGGATTCATCGATCACCCACTGAAAGGGATCCTAAAATCAAAACACCAAGGAATATAATGGACAAATGCCAGAACCCTCAGGTGAAGGAAAAAATAGTGCAAGCAGCTAGAAAAACCCAATTCAAGTATCGAGGAGCCACAATAAGGATCACCCAGGATCTGGCAGGATCCATATTAAAGGATCGAAGGGCCTGGAATATGATATTCCGAAAGGCTAAGGAACTTGGTATGCAACCAAAAATAACTTACTCAGCGAGAATGATGCTCATTCCAGCTCATTTTCCAGGGAAGAAGATGGACATTCAACGAAGTAAGCGAATTTCACCTATTTTTGATGAAAAAGCCAGAACTTAACAAAAAGTTTGATCTACAAGTACAGAACTCAAGAGAAATCTAAAAAGGTAAAGATTAATCTTGGGAACTATATTTTGGCTATAAAGATGTATAAAGAATACATATATACCTTGTTCTAGAAACTAGATGTGGAAAGGACATTGTACCAGAAAAAGGGCAAAGTGGGGGTACTACATTTCATGAAGAGGCAAAGGAAACCTATTATATCTGAGAGAGAGAAGGGAGGGGGATGAATATAGTGAGTATTTTACTGCCTTCAGAATTGGCTTTAAGAGAAAAATTTTAAACATATTCAATCTATGGTGAAACTTCTTCCACCTCATTGAAAAGTGAGAAAGGAAAAGTGAAAGGGGAAGGAATAAGCTAAGTGGAAGGGAATACAGAAACTGGGAGGGAAAGGGGTAAGATAGGGGGAGGAACTCTAAGCAGGGGGGGGGGCGGGGGAGGGATACTAAAAAAGGGAGGTCTGTGAGAAGCAAGTGGTCCTCACAAGCTTAATACTGGGAAGGGGGATAAGGGGGTAAGAAGGGAGAAAAGCATAAACCGGGGTTAACAAGATGGCAAGTAATACAGAATTGGTCATTTTAACCATAAATGTGAACGGGGTAAACTCCCCCATAAAGAGGAAGCGGTTAGCAGAATGGATTAAAAGCCAGAATCCTACGATATGTTGTTTACAGGAAACACACCTGAAGTAGGGAGATACATGCAGGTTAAAGGTAAAAGGTTGGAACAAAATCTATTATGCTTCAAGTGGAGTCAAAAAAGCAGGGGTAGCCATCCTGATCTCAGATCAAGCTAAAGCAAAAATTGATCTAATCAAAAGAGATAAGGAAGGGCACTATATCTTGCTAAAGGGTAGAATGAATAATGAAGCAGTACCTATATTAAACATATATGCACCAAGTGGTGTAGCATCTAAATTCTTAAAAGAGAAATTAAGAGAGCTGCAAGAAGAAATAGACAGCAAAACTATAATAGTGGGAGATCTCAACCTTGCACTCTCAGAATTAGATAAATCAAACCACAAAATAAATAAGAAAGAAGTCAAAGAGATAAATAGAATACTAGAAAAATTAGATATGATAGATCTCTGGAGAAAATGTAATGGGGACAGAAAGGAGTACACCTTCTTTTCAGCAGTTCATGGAACCAATACAAAAATTGACCATATATTAGGACATAAAAACCTCAAACTCAAATGCAGTAAGGCAGAAATAGTAAATGCATCCTTTTCAGACCACGATGCATTGAAAATTACATTCAATAAAAAGCCACAGGAAAGTAGACCAAAAAATAATTGGAAACTAAATAATCTCATACTAAGGAATGATTGGGTGAAACAGCAAATCATAGACATAATTAATAACTTCATCCAAGAAAACGATAATAATGAGACATCATACCAAAATGTATGGGATGCAGCCAAAGCGGTAATAAGGGGAAATCTCATATCTCTAGAGGCCTATTTGTATAAAATAGAGAAAGAGAAGGTCAATGAATTGGGTTTGCAACTAAAAATGCTAGAAAAGGAACAAATTAAAAACCCTCAGTCAAACACTAAACTTGAAATTCTAAAAATAAAAGGAGAGATCAATAAAATTGAAAGTAAAAAAACTATTGAATTAATTAATAAAACTAAGAGTTGGTTCTATGAAAAAGCCAACAAAATAGACAAACCCTTAGTAAATCTGATTAAAAAAAGGAAAGAGGAAAATCAAATTGTTAGTCTTAAAAATGAAAAGGGAAAACTCACCACTAATGAAGAGGAAATTAGAGCAATAATTAGGAGTTACTTTGCCCAACTTTATGCCAATAAATTCGACAACTTAAATGAAATAGAATACCTCCAAAAGTATAGCTTGCCTAAACTAACAGAGGAAGAAGTACATATCCTAAACAGTCCCATCTCAGAAAAAGAAATAGAACAAACTATCAATCAACTCCCTAAGAAAAAATCCCCAGGACCAGATGGATTTACATCTCAATTCTATCAAACATTTAAAGATCAATTAACTCCAATGCTAAATAAACTATTTGAAAAAGTAGGGATTGAAGGAGTCCTACCAAACTCCTTTTATGACACAGACATGGTACTGATACCTAAACCAGGTAGGCTGAAAACAGAGAAAGAAAATTATAGACCAATCTCCCTAATGAATCTTGATGCTAAAATCTTAAATAAAATATTAGCAAAAAGATTACAGAAAATCATCCCCAGGATAATACACTATGACCAAGTAAGATTTATACCAGGAATGCAGGACTGGTTCAATATTAGGAAAACTATTAGCATCATTGACTATATCAATAACCAACCAACCAAAAACCATATGATCATCTCAATAGATGCAGAAAAAGCATTTGATAAAATCCAACAGCCATTCCTAATAAAAACACTTGAGAGCATAGGAATAAAAGGACTTTCCCTTAAAATAGTCAGGAGCATATATTTAAAACCTTCAGCAAGCATCATATGCAATGGGGAAAAACTGGAACCTTTCCCAGTAAGATCTGGAGTGAAGCAAGGTTGCCCACTATCACCATTATTATTCAATATTGTATTAGAAACACTAGCCTCTGCAATAAGAGTCGAGAAAGAGATGAAAGGAATTAGAGTAGGCAATGAGGAAACCAAACTATCACTCTTTGCAGATGATATGATGGTATACCTAGAGAACCCCAGAGATTCTACTAAAAAGCTATTAGAAATAATTCATAATTTTAGCAAAGTAGCAGGATACAAAATAAATTCCCATAAATCCTCAGAATTTTTATACACCACCAACAAAATCCAAGAGCGAGAGATACAAAGAGAAATTCCAATCAAAATAACTGTTGATACCATAAAATATTTGGGAATCTACCTACCAAAGGAAAGTCAGGAATTATTTGAGCAAAATTACAAAGAAGTTTCTACACAAATAAAGTCAGACTTAAATAATTGGAAAAATATTAAGTGCTCTTGGATAGGCCGAGTGAATATAATAAAGATGACAATACTCCCTAAACTAATCTATTTATTTAATGCTATACCAATCAGACTTCCAAGAAAATATTTTAATGATCTAGAAAAAATAACAACAAAAGTCATATGGAACAATAAAAAGTCGAGAATCTCAAGGGAATTAATGGGAAAAAAAATCAAATGAAGGTGGCCTAGCTGTACCTGATCTAAAATTATATTATAAAGCAGCAGTCACCAAAACCATTTGGTATTGGCTAAGAAATAGATTAGTTGATCAGTGGAAAAAGTTAGGTTCACAAGACAGAATAGTCAACTATAGCAATCTAGTGTTTGACAAACCCAAAGATTCTAACTTTTGGGATAAGAATTCATTATTTGAT